>NW_004524642.1:11544875-11581240 GCF_000260255.1 Octodon degus
CTTTCTTTCTTTCTTTCTTTCTTTCTTTCTTTCTTTTTTTTTCAGAACTGGGGATTGAACTCAGGCCCTTGCACTTGCCAGGCAAGCACTTATTCTACTGCTTTACCTCCCTAGCCCCACATTATTCTTAATAATAAAAATAAAGGAAAGTATCATGTGGTGTCTACAGTGAATAAAATTGATGCACATGTCTTCTGACTCTTGAATGTGAGCAGCACATGGACATTTCTTCTGCTAGCCAGTTTCTTGTCCCTCACATTGATGACTAAGACATGAGAGCTGGCCAAGTCGATCAGTTGTATCAGCATGTTTATGAATTGTGTGGATCTACAGATTCATGAATGAGAAACAATCTCAATTGTTTCATGCAATAACTCTTCCAAATACTCCATAGCCTTTTTCAAATATAAGCCCACTTGTTCAACAGCGGTTAGCAGCTCTGCCATATTCTAATGAGTACTGGCTTCCATCTGCCTATGAAAGCTGAGAGTGGACCATCAGTTATGACATATGGACTGAGCACAGAAGTTGATGTGGCCTGAGGATGCTGGTGCTGTAGTTCTAGAAGGGATCATGATATTTTCCATCATCAAGTTAAAATAAAGGATACTGATTTGATAGTAAAACTTTAAGCAGTCAGTGAGAGAACTAATACTAATATAGTCCTTAAACTCTTTTGGGCTGCTTCTTTCTACTTAGCTGTTTATCTCTCACTGATATTTGTCTTAAAAGAATAAGAACTTTAAATTGCCAAATTCCCAAATAAATAATTCTATAAGCTGTTACTGTTAAAATGAGACTTTCATACGAGAAGCAACCCCAAGCTTATATCCAACATATATACCATTCATGGATATACTGTTTCTTAGTGTTCTTTTATTTTTTTATATTTTTTAAGGGAACGACCTACAAGGTGTTCACTACTAGATCAGAATCATAGTGATCTGCCTGTTTAAATCCCCCCAAGAGCTGGGATTACAGGCGTGCACCACGATGCCCAGTCTCAATCGTGATCTCAGAGTGCCCCGGGGACAGGGACAGCACGGCAGGCCTGGGGGTCAAACCCCCACCCCCTGCACCTGCTTGCAGGCACTTTAATCTGCTGAGCTATTTGGCTGGCCCTTGTTAGTGTTCTTCATGTGCTCTATGAGTTCACAGAATTTTCACAATTATATATTATGACAACTGTTCTGTTTCCATTGTTTTGCAGAGAACAAACTAAAAACCAAGAACACTAATTTGTTACACTGCTAATCAAGAAGTCAATAATATATTTGGAATGGAAACGAAAGTAAAATGACTTTATGATACTTGAGACAAACCACTATGGATAGCTTCTGGTCTACTCCAATTTATAAAAAAAGACAATAGCTTTCCTTTAAATAAGCAATAATCTTCTATTACAGCAAATAAGTGCCAATTATGCTCATTAAACAAATTATACTTCAGAGTTTTAATTAATGTATCTGAGTAACAAAGATGAGTGGCCTTTTCTCAAGGCAAATGAACAATGCAGCATAGCATTTCTTACTAGAACGGTGAATTAAAGCACAAAACTCACCTCTTAAAAAGGAACATTTTCTATAGAGGCATAGACTTAAAATCCTACACACAAATGAAAATCAATTCTGAGAATTTTTTCACAATATAGTCCCAAATAGCATGACTTGCTCATCAATAAACTTCATTTTTCATGATTTTAGACATTCTTATGAAACATGGCTTGGTGAGCGGTATTTGAAGAGGCACAACGCATGATTCTGAAGGCCATTAACTGGTATCCATTTTATAATAGTGTCAGCTGTTTTCTCAAGTTTCTATTCCCCTGCTGAGTTAAGTTTATGGTCCTTCTCACCTTGCCCATTCCCTGTGAATCACGTGCTATGCCCCAGGGGTGGGACCTTCCTCCGTTGCCTAGACACCTGCTGACCCCAAGAGCCGAGACTTCCTCATTCCTACACTCCCTATATATACCCAGCACCTCCCCTGAATAAAGTGAGACTTGATGAGAATCCTGTCTTGTCTCTATTTCTCGTGTCTCCCGTCCTTTGTCCCCTCTTCAATTCCCCGCTCCTCCCCCAGGTGACCTTCATTGACTGACCCGCTGTTTCGGGACACTAAGTGAACCTTTCCTCCCTTAATTTTGAGTGTTGGCACCTTGTCTTTTCAATGAAAGAAAAATAACTGACACATTAAGAAATTGAGCAGGAGGCCACAGTCCTCAGTTTGTACACATTCTCATCCTTTGCGAGAGGACGACATGGCTGTGGGGTGACTGTTACACCTGCCAGTGGGGTGGGGTAGCCTGCTTGAAATATAAAGGAGTAAAAGAGGATTTTCCTTCTCTTTTGATCTTGTCTTTCTGTCTTCTGCTGCCTTGAACTATTGCCCCTATATCATGCGATCTTGCCTTGGAGACAGCTAATTATGGACTAAAACATCCACAAACTGCAAGCTAAATGAACTTTTTCTTCCTTAATTTTGGGAATCAGGCATTTTCATCTCATCAATGAAAGAAAATTAGGTAAAACAGAGTTTCATATCAGGAGTAAAGTCATTGCTGTGACTATACCTGACTATAAGTTTCAAGTGTCTTTGGGAATAGCTTGTGGGAAAATTTTGGAAAGTCTGATAGATGACATCTGAAAGAGTAAAGCTGCAATGCCTTCTGTAAGGGACATTCTGGTCAGATCTCAGAAGAATGAGAGCAATGGCTTCAGGAAAACTAGGTTTGGGAGTTTTCTGCTGAGATGAGCAACTGCATTGGTGCTGTACTCCAGATGAGGAGCCCTATGGCTTGGCAGAAAGTTTGTCTGCATTTTTATTGTATTTAGAGACTTTGCATATGACTGAGATTAAGGGTGGAGAACTAATAACTCTGGCCAAAGAAATTTCAAGGTAGAGAAATGTTGAGGAGATGGCATGGATATTTCGGGGGACTTTTAGCATGCATAATGCATAATATATATTGAGAATCAGGAGCAGAGAACACCACAGAATGATCTAAAGTGTGAGTTTGGCCAGCAGAGAAGCTCCAGTAAAGCTGTGGATTTCAAAGACAGAGCTGAGGAGATCTAGAATGCTGAGAAGGAAAGGAAAACAGAAAAGATGGCTTGAAGGTGTCACTCAGGGTGTCTACCCTTTCTAGCCTCACAAATGCAAAAGTGAATAGCTTATTCACTGTATCAACAATGGGCTTAGTTAAACTTTCAATTTCTCATATTGATACAACATATTTACCATTACAGTGGTTATGCTCTGAGTTGTTTCTAGGTATATTTGCCATCAGTAGGAAGATAACATGACCATGTCATTGATGTTTTCTGGAATGAGACATGAGAAGGATTACCACACATGATCACTTGACTAGAATTGAAGTCAGTCATTCTAATACCAATTTTGACAGATTTAGCTAATATGAATTGTACTGCTATAAATATGGGTATAAACACATATTATGGGAATATGATGTCTTTAACACTTTCCAGAAGATACATACCTAGGAGGTGAAATTCTGGATCTAATGAAATTTCTTCTTTTAGCTTTTTGGGGAATGCCCATACTGATTTTCATGTCATTGAACTAATTTGCATTCTCATCAACAGTCAAGAAGATGTTTTCCTCAGACTGGCCTTGTTAATATTTGTTATCATTTGAGTCCTTGAGGCTAGCTATTCTTTCTAGGGTAAGATAGAATTTTAGTGTTACTTGTTTAGTTTGCAAGTGTAAAAAGGCCAGAGAACTTGAAGGTTTGTCCCATCTATTAGTGGCCATTTGTATCTCTTCTTCTAAGAAATATCTATTCATTTCAGTTTCCCATATTGTGATTGCATCATTTAATTTAGAGATCTATTTTTTTCAAACTTTTAAGATGTCCTAGACAGTAGTCCTCTGCCCAAGGACTACATCCCAGTTACTTTTCTTTCATTGCTGGGACAAAATACCCAACATCCCAGATTAATGAAGGAAAGATTTACTTGTTTACAGTTTATGGAGGTTTGAGTGCATACATGGCTGGCTCCAAGGCAGAGGGGCACATGGCATAGGGTAGTCATTCATGGTGGCAGGAAACAGAAAAACATAAGAGCAAAAAGAGAGGAGCTTAAGCAGCAATGGTTTGGGTGGCAGCCCAGCCTCTCTCCACCCTCATACAGCATCCAGGCTTTCTGCCCAGGGTGGTGCAGCACCCACACCCATAATCCCAGCATTGGATCATCAATTAATCACCAACACTAGAATGTACCCCATGATTGCATGAGGCTTGGGGTTATAGAAACACACAAAGCATAACAGAATACTGGGCATTGTCTTTTTCATTCTGTAAGTTGTCTCCGTATTTGTTGTTTCCTCTGATGTACACAAGCTTTTCAATTTGATGTGATTTCATTTATTGATTTTGAAATTATTTCTTTTGCAACTGGGTTTTGTACAGAAAGAACTTATCTATGTCTATGACTTCAAGTGTTTTGCCTATTTTATCTTCCAACAGACTCTTTTTGTTTGAACATTTAGATCTTTGATCTATTCTGATTTTAGTTTGGTGCATAGTGATGTACATGGGTCTATTTTGAGTATTCTGCATGTGGATAGGCAGTTTTCCAAGCACTACTTATTAAAGAAGCTATCATTTTTCCACTGTACTTTTTGGGCTCTTGTGTCAAAGATCCAATAGCAGAGTGTGCCTAGGTTTGATCCTGTATTCTCTATTCTGTTCCAATCATTCACGTTTCTGTTCTTATGTTATGCTGTCTTCTTCTTCTTCTTCTTCTTCTTCTTCTTCTTCTTCTTCTTCTTCTTCTTCTTCTTCTTCTTCTTCTTCTTCTTCTTCTTCTTCTTCTTCCTACTGCTGTAACTTTGTACTATAACATGTGATGTATGCTGATTTATACTTGTTTCACAGGATCCTTCTGAGTGTCTTATGATTCTGTGTGTGTTTTAGGATTTTTTTTGCTCTACTTATTTGAGGAATAATTCTTACATTTTGATAGAGACTGCATTAAATCTGTACTTCAGTTTTGGAGCCATAACCATTTTGACTAAATTGGTTTTGTGTGTTCAAGGACAGGTGCTATCTTTCAAATTTCTGATGTTCTTTTCAATCTTTTCTTTCAGAATAAGGTGGCTTTTGAAGAGGATTTCACTCTGTTGGTTTTGTTAATTCCTATGTATTTACTTTTTTCATGCTTTTCTAAATAGTATTGTTTTCCTAGAATCTTTTTATATTACTTGGACACAGGAACATTATTAATTTTAATGTTTTGATTTTATATCCCATTACATTGCAGAAATAGGTTGTTAATTTTCAAAGGCTTATAGTGAGATTTTTTTTGTCTTTTCTGTAGAGCATCATGTCATCTGCAAATAATTATAATATTTTCCTGTACTATACATGTTTTTATTTTTTATTTATTTATAGTGAACAACCTAGAATTAAAACAGAAAAAATTAAAAGTGATACAGAATCTCAGTAGGTTTTTAATAAATGACCTTTATCATATTGAGATAACACCCAGATTCTAAAACTAAAGGAACCAAAAAGAGAAATAAAAGTCAATCTCTTCAATCAACATAAATGTAAAAATTATCAAGGTGAAGAGAACAAAAGAAATCATCCAAGAGCTGGCCAAATAGCTCAATAGATTAAGCACCTGCTTAGGCAGTTGCAGGGCCCGGGGGTTCGATCTCCTAGCTGCCGTGCCGGTCCCACCCCGGGGGCATGCTGAGACGGCGATTGAGACAGTGAGTGGTGGTGCGTGCCTGTAATCTCAGCACTCGGGAGGCTGTAAACAGGAGGATCATACTAGTCCGATCTATGTAGTGAGATCCTGTAGACCCTGTACGAAAAAAACCTTCCAAAAGTTCACACATCAGGATGAAGAAGGCCTCATCCCTGTGATACCCTGAGGGTTCTACATGTGCAAATCAGTAAGGGTAATGTGTCATATAGCCAAACAAGGACAAAAATCACAAGTTCATCTCAATAGACATAGGAAGCCTTTTGACTCAATACAACATATATACAACATAATTTTTCATTTCGAAAAATTCTGAGCAATATAAATATACTAGATGCTATTAAAATTTAAAATATATGTATTGTTTGACCAGAAATTTTCTTCCCAGTGAAATAATTTACAAACTATAAGTAGTGCTGTGTATTTATTTAGGAGGATATCCTGTGCAATGTTATTTACACACACACGCACACACACACACACACACACACACACGGATGAGGGTACAGTTTATATATAGAACAAAAAATGAGATAGACCTTTGCTAAACTACTTAAAACTTTCTTATGATAATACAATATATCTTCTATGACATATCTACCATGATTTATGTTAATAAAGAAGTCTGAATATAAAAATGTGGCAAAATATGGAAAGATATATAGCACACATTTAACAGTCATAATACAAAGAAGATAAAGGGATGAAATTGAAATGAGAGTCCAATAGTTCTGTTCTATAATCTTTGGACTTTTTTTTTTACCATACATTCTGAAGACAATATTAAAGTCTAAGTTCTTTCAATGCAAATTAGAAAATACTGAAAATAGGAAGGATTTTTTTTTTTTTTTGTATAGCAAGAATAGTGCTATTTCTGGGATTCATTAAAGTCATACTTGACACATTCATTTGATTAACATTAAGACAAAAGAATTGAAACATTAAGGCTATCTCAAATTTTAATTCATAGGGGAGTAATTAAACACTTTTTGAGGCTGCACAATTTCAAATACAGGTATCAGCATGTGAATATCTGTATTACATTTGTTTAAGAAGTCAGTCATGGTGTTAAAAAGACAATCTAATTCTTACTGCAGAAATTTCATCACTGAGAATTTCATAAGCAACTCCAGATGCAGGACCATTTTGAAAATTTTATTTTGGTAATCTTTTAAACAGGTCTGATAGTAAATTTACAAGCAGAGTTGTAGACCTGTCTTCTCAAATTCCATCTCCTATTTAGTTTAAAAGGAAGAAACTATGGAAGAAACTCAATAATAATTTTGGTTTGTCTTATGGATCATTACTATTGAAACTCTGAAGAATATAGAGATTATATTAAACTAGATATTTTTATTTTCAGTTAAATATCAAATATTTTAAGGGTTTACAATGATTTTCTTTATTAGCTATTATACTGCATATATATTTTTTCTCATCATAAAATTTTGATTTTATTTAATAGAGGTATTAATGCCATAAGAAATTGCTAGATTGTGTTTAGAATCTAAGATTTCCAGGAAAAGATTCCTGTATTTTATTTGTAATATTAAATGTATGCATTTCAAAATTATACACATAACTTTGTGAATCATGTTTTATGAAATATATTCTTTATGTCCTAGTACTTGATTAAAATTAATGATTTAATATTTACTTTCTCAGCTGTTTAGCATATTGTTTATTCAAAATATAAACAGTGTTTTATAACAGTATGTCTTGATTTTAAAATTCAAATATTTTATACCTCTATTTTCTCTGAATATTTTTACTGTAACTCTGCTTCTATCAATATATGCTTAAACACAGTCATAAAGATAGAATGAGTAAAATCTTTTAAATTACAGTTAACAATTTGATAATATATGTTCTTAAAGATTGTACAAAACTAAAAATTGTTATTGCATTTAGAAAGAAGCATTTGAGTTAAAACATACAAAATTATATCTTTTTCTTATGGTTTATGAAAGTATTCATCATTCTTTGGGCAGATAAAGTTTGTTCAGATGAACAGTAAGTTGTCTTAAAACAGAACTTTTGAATTAATATCCAAAGTTTATAAAATAATTCTAATGTTCTACCTCGTACTATTCTACTAACCTTCTTCTAATACAAATATTTAATACTCCAGAGATTATTTTTCTTATATGGATATATGTAAATTATAACTTTAATCTACTGAGAAAAAATTGAACCCCCAGACTATAGATAACTATCATTTGTTTTACTGGGCTTCTTTTAAATATTTTAATTGTGCCTTCATTTCCTTACTGCATGCACAGAGAACCAAACATTGCAATGTAAAGTAGGAGAAGTTTTATTTTGTCTCAGATTCTCAGTGAATTCAGTTCATGGTCAACTGGATTTAAAGCATAGACTTTGTAGAGGATATGCCCACCAGAGGAAAGCTGCTCATAGCCTGGTGATCAGAAAGCAGAGACAACGAGGATCAAGGGATAAAAATACACCCTTGAAGTGATAACCAAGCAACCCAATCCTTTGCTCCAGACTCCTCATCAGAAGGGGTAACTTGGAGGACATTTGAGATCTAAGCTGTACTAATTTACAGTTATGCCTGCAATATAATTCATACATATGAATTATATGTATATGGACCCTTGAGTTAGGAACTGAATTTGTTCATGATGGCTGGTTGGAATGCAAGTTGGTTGAGTAAGTCAAGGCTATTTTTTAACCATGGAAATACTCATAGTACATTCCATACCTCCCAAAGTTTCCCTTAATTAACATTTTATAAGAAAAAGCTGATGAATTGCATAATTTACCAAAACAATACTAATTTTCTTTGTGTATTCACCAAAAAGTTATAAGATGTGCCTAGAAGGCCACCAATGACAATTCCACGCTCTACTCACTGGGAGCATGAAATGGAAGGTGTTCGTTATTTGGACGGAAAGTCCCCTCCTATAAGAAGATGAGGAGAGTGTGGCCCACCAGGACTTGCTTCGGACTCACTGAGTACCAACATTTTCACAAAAAACTTCACTAAAAATTGATCTAAGTTTGTCTGTTTGTCTTTTCTTTAACACTTTTCTGCAGTATGACATGATATTGTCATTAAGCAAGTAAATATACTAAGTTTTTTTATCAGTCTGGATGGGTCTTCTATACAAATATTTATAGCTCTGTTCATTATTTTCAGAATTTTCCTTTATTTAAGAAGAAGAACCTAGTCAGGCATGGTGGCGCACTCCTGTAATCTCAGCACCTTGGAGGCTGAGGCAGGAGGATGCTTGCGAGTTTCAGATCAGCCAGGGTTATAAAGTGATTTGAAGACCAGCCTGAAATGCATAGTGAGACCCTGTCTCAAAAAAGACAAAAACAAAGAGGAAGAACAAGAATAGGAGAAAGAGGAGGAGAAAGAGGAGGAAGAGGAGGATGAAGAAGAGGAGGAGGAGGAAAAAGGAAGAGAAGGAAGAGAATGAGAGAAACCTAAATAAATACATAAAAAGAACTTTGTTGCACTGGTTGTTGATACTCCCCTTCCACTTCAGAAAGCTCCTCAGCTGCATTCTCTGTTGCTCAGCCAGAAGCTGCTGAAGTTTCTCTGTAGACAGTTCCTGTTGGTGTTCCTCCACCCATTCCACTATATCACCACTACTTACCTGCAGGCCAGAGACTCTGCTTTAGTGACAGAGTCATTAACCACAGTGTCGGTGGAAAGCCCAGGGTCCTCAAGACCGTCCTCAAAGTTTCTCTCCTGTATAATTTTAGGCCAAACTTCTTCCAAGTAGATTTCAGTATCTATAGAGAGACATTGGCCAAGGAATTCTCAACCCCACATAGGAAAGGATGTTGTAATGTTTCTTTCAAAACTTTTTAAGGGTTAAGTCTGCATCTGTGACCCCTGAACCACTTCAGGAACAGTTCTTGGATGTATAGCTTCTAAAGTTAGCTTCAACCTGCTATTCTACATGCTGCAGTAGAGGACTTGTGATAGGTGAGAGGAACTCATGGGAGTTCTTCCGTTGATTCTTATTCCAAATCTTGCCAGTAAGAAGAACCATTGTCCATGATGAGAACCTTGAATAATAACATTTCTCCTCCAGTTGTTTCTTAAGGATAAGACAGAAAGCCCCACCGATGTACTCTAAACCATTCTTGTGACCCCGAATTATGCATTAAATATGCACATTAATTTTGTCCTATTCTTCAGAACTTTATGATTTCCAAACACCTTAGGGTTCTCAGAGTGATAAACAAAAAGAGGCTTTGTAATTTTTTAGATTATTTATTTATTTATTTATTTATTTGTTGTATTTGATACAAGGTCTCACTGTGCAGCTCAGACTCATAGTGATCCTCCTGTTTTCAGGTTTTCCAGCGCTGGGATTAGAGGCGTGCACTACCACTCCTGGTGTCTGTGGCCAGCTCAGCATGCCTGGAGGCAGGGACAGCACAGATGGTTCCAGGGATCAAAGCTTGTCTAAACAGGTGCTTAGTCTGCTGAGCTAATTTGTCAGCACCTATTTATGTATTTGGTAAAGGATATCACTACTCAGGTCAGAATCCTAGTGACCTTCCTGTCTCAGTCTTCCCAGTGCTGTGATGATAGGCCTGTGCCACCATCCCCGATTTGGGGGCTGGCATGGCGTGCAGTACTGGGATCGAATCTGGGGCCTTGCACTTGCCAGGTAGGCACTTAGACCACTGTAAATTTTTTTTTTTTTTTTTTTTTCGGAACTGGGGATTGAAATCAGGCCCTTGCGCTTGCCAGGCCAGTGCTTATTCTACTGAGCCATCACCCCGGCCCCTCCCTGTAAATTCTTAAAAGATGATTTCTCTATGTAGTCCAGGTAGGCCTTGAACTCTCAGCCCACCTCCTGCCTTAGCCTCATGAGTTCATATATATATGAATATATATATATATGAATATATTTATATGAATATATATGTATATTTATACAAAATACAAAAGTGACAGAAGTCACAAAACCTGCAGTCAGCATAAGAGGCTGGAGACTTAGGAAAGCTACTAATGTAGATCCAGTCCAAAAGCCAGAGGTGTAAAAGTTAGAATGGCAGGAAAATGCATCACAGATCAGAAGTTCCTTATTATCTCGTCTTTTTAAAGAATTTGGATTGATTCAAAGAGTCCCATTCATGTTAGCAGTTTCAAAGTACTTTACTCATGGGAGTGATTCAAATAGTAAACTCATCTTTACACCACATGATGGATCTGAGAGATACGACAGGAAAAAGCAGCTGTATTCATTGAACATAATGGGAAGGCAGCACGTTCAGTGCACGCCCATGCCAATAGAGACACAAAAGTGGCATAAACAAAAAAGTAGAGTTGGTGTAACAGGGAAGTAAGAGGCACACAGATAAATTCAGGCTTTAGGATTTTAAAAGCTGTGCACCCTACCCAGGTGCCTTTCATTGCATCCCTTGGTAAGATTAAAAGAAACGATTGGCAGGCTTCTGGGACACCACAACATGCTGCCTATCGCAGAATTCACTCTGATTCACTCACATCCATGAGTTTGTACATGAGTCCACATGTACAAACTTTTAACATGTTTCCATTAGAGAAAAAGTTACTGAAGATCAGGTCATAGATCTACCATTCATGTGGTCTGGCCTGAAGTGTTAAGGGTTTCCTGGGCTTTTGTCATTTCTCTGTCCTATTTCTCTTAAGACCCTGGAAGGAGGATTGGCCTTGGGATGCTGTGTGGTTGGCAGCGCCCCGGGGGCCACCTCTACTAACCCAGAAATTATCTCTTCAACATTCCAATGATACCACGTAGTTGAAAGTCTTAGCACTATGACCCTGCTAAGTCCACAAATAAAATTAAACAGCAAATATAAAAGATATATACATATTTAAAATTAAATTTTTACATTGTTAATAAAAATCATGTCAACTGTGAAAGAAACAATGTAAGATTCATGTTTTGAAAACTCAAAGAGAAGCATAAAACAGATTAGATACATATAGAAGAAAATCTGTTTGTAATGTTAAATTTTATTAATATCAATTCAATTTGATTATTAGTTTATGGCATAATCTGTCTGCTGAATGTTCAAGTGTATTTCTCTGGTTTTAGTTTTTGCATGCTTTCTCTAACAAAAAATAAAAATGCAAGTGTCTGAGTATCATTTAAACACCAGCTATTAAGTCTTCAAGTGCTGATACCAACAGGTAGCAGGAAGAATATGAGTGTTGTGGTTAAAAATAGATAAATGCCTAAGCATTTATTGACTTAATCAATTAAAACTTTAAAAGTATGTTATAATTGGATAATCGCAGGAATATAAGAAGAATCTGAATGATGTGTATAAAAAATTATAAGGATGTGTTTAAAGTTTTAGAGAAAAATGGACCTTAGCTTGTTTTAAATATGGCTATAAATAAAGAAAATAAAAGCTGAAATTGAGAGTAAAATTTGTATATGTCTTGCTGTATTTTTTATTGGTGTAGTCACTTAGATGACTTACAAGAATATATATATATATAACAGGTATTTTTACTCAGTTTCTAGAACCTGTGAAATACAAAACCATGCAAATTGGGTGAGGTCCGCATGATTCTTCAACTCATGACAAAAAGGACGAGATACCAGACATGTGAGAGAAAGGCACATACGGATGCAGCGCCACAGAGCAGCACCCACTTACGTGTTCACTAACCCAGTGCGAAAAGCCAGAACTCACAGGCGCAGCATTCTTTTGTACGCGAGAGCTCGCCTCTGCTGGCCCACGTGCTTTCCGCTGGGGCCCACTTCCCCACACTGCTGTACTGGGAACCAACCTTCACCATGACTTCGGTGAGGAAATAAGGCACAACGACAAGGTGAATCAAATTCAAATACAATGTGTCAGTGACCAACGAGCTGCCATGGACACATAAAGGTGATACAAAGCAAAATGGTGATTTTTGAGAATCACGTCTTTTTACCTAGAGCAAAAACCAAATATCTGCATTTTTCTTTTTAAATAAGTCCTTTAAAATTTATTTAATCATTTTGGTAGAAATTATCAAATCACAGGGAAATATTATGACTTTGATTGCAATGGAACTTTTAAGAAATTATATTTAGTTATAAACCTCAATAAGTTGTTACTCTTTCAATAATTATAATATCTTTCTTTCTCTTTTTTCTATTTGTAATGGTTGATATGTTGTGTCAATTTGAGAGGCTTAGAAATTTAATGAAGCAAGTGAGCAGAGGCCAGGGTCCTCAATTTGTAAACACCCACTACTGTTATGGTCTTCTAGATTATATTGGATTATTTTGCTGAATTCACACACCTACAATATTTGAATGGCAATCAAATACCTACTTCTTTAAAAATAAACAAAAAGGGGGATATAAATGAAGAACTGTTTTGTTGTGAAAAAATATATATCTATATATTTAAATTAGCTAGGTTAGATAGACAGCTACTTTCTATTAGTTCAATGAGAAGAAATATGTATAATAATAGTGTTTAGAGAAGATATCATGTCTTATCTATGAATAAGTACTCTGAAGACAAAAATATGCAATGTATTAATTATTGTAAGTGTCCTAGTAACCTGTTTTGAAACTGTCTCATTGTTTTCTCTTTTTCAATAAAATTAACTTAAAAGTAAAAAAAAAAATCCCAATCTGTATGCAAGAGAATACTGAGGTGGTGTGTCATACCCACCTCGGGGCGGAGAGCCTGTTTACAAGAGAGAGGAGAGGCTTACTTGCCCTCCCTTTTGCTCTTTCCGCTTCTGCTGCCTTGACCTGCTGCCCCTGCGCCACACCAGCCTGCCTTGGGGCCAGCTGCTTACAGACTGAAAGCTCCACAAACTGTGAGCTGAATAAACTTCCTTCCATAATGTTCGGCATCAGGCTATTTTGTCTCAGCAATGAGAGAAAAATAATTAAGATACATTTCTTTCTTGCCCTGAGGATTACACACAGGCTTTTACATTGAGCTACATCCAAAACAGTTTTTAGTTATTATTATTATTATTGTTATGGTTTAAATTTTGAGGCAGAGTTTTGTCAAGTGCTTAATTTGCCCATGCTGAACTCAAATATGCAAACCTCCTATCTTATCATTCCAGAGCACTGGTATTACAGGGGTTCAACATACATTAAATTACATTTCTAATCATATATAGTGCTGGAGTGAGTTTACATCTACACACACACATAAAGTACAATACTTTTATAAACAATATATACTTTTATAGACATTTAATGATGCTAATTGAGTAACAAGCCTTTTTCAGATTCTAAATAACTCAGTTTTATTATTATACTTCAGATAATGGAAGAAGTTTTTATGCTGACTTGTCAAAGAGATAACACTGAGAGCAAGCAAAGCCTAATATTAATGGTGTTCTTACAGATAAAGTGACTCAACAAAGATACTGTCTATGCCAAATGTTCCATTTAATGTAAAATGGGTACAGATGATGAGATTGTATTTGTAAGATAAAGGAAATGAGAAAGGCAAAGACTTGTTCCCGTAACAGCAAATATACCAAGTACTTAAACATTTTTAACATTCAATTAAATACAAATAAAATGAAGTTGTCCTCACTTTAGAGCCAAAAAAACTGGATTATACTGATAAGCTACGTTTCTGTAGGTTATAGGACAATCAAAGTTAAAGAAGCTAACACATGTCTCATGTCTCCTGTGGTTTTTTTAAAATTTGGTATACCTCTGAATCTGGCATTATATTTACATAACGTTTAAAAGAAAATATTTACATACCTTTTTAAATAATGACTTTTAAAATATTAAGTATTAGGCAGGTATTTAAAGCTATAGAAAATATTTGGAGTACTTTCATGAAAAAGTAGACTTGAAAGTGCACATACAGTGATATTTCCTTAAATTAAAAAGAAAATCATGCAGGCTGATGTATTAAGCAGAGCTGAATCTGTGCAGTGACTGCTGTTATCCTCCTCTCAGATGACTCCTTAACTCGTTTGTGGCCTCCACACTTCTACTCCCTGTAGTCATCCCCAACACTGATCACAAATATTGCTCTTCTTTTCTCACATGGCTGGATTTCACTTCTCAACTCCCCAGAAGTCAGCAGTAAGACCTGTGACTTCCCAAGGATAATAAAAAGATATTTATCACTTGCAATCTGAAATTAAGAGCTAGTGTGCAATTCCGTGCTGGACCCCTTCTTCTCCCACTAGGGGTCTGAAAAGAAACATCTGGGGATACTTTGAGTATAATAAATACAGTTTGCCAGTGGATCACCATTCTAACCTCAAGGGCACAACCAATTTATACCATAAATTGTTTCCTGAAAATCAACAGTTTTAGGGCTGGCGAGATAGCTCAGTGGACTAAGTGCCTGCTTTGGCAAGTGTAGGGACCAGGGTTCAATTCCCAGTCCTGAATCCCATGCCAGTGCTCAGCAAGTAGCCAAGCCTGGGCATGGAGATGCACACCTGTAATCTCAGTGCTGGAGAGGCTGAAAACAGGAGGATCACTATGAGTATAATCTGTGTAGTGAGACCCTGTACCAAATACACAAATTTAAAAAATTACAAATCAACAGTTTTTTTTTCCATTTTTCTCTTGTTACAATCTAATGCCACAAACTGAGTAATTTATACATAATAAAGGTATGTTTGACTCTAGGAAGTTGTCATGGTTTGGAGTTTTGCAAGGGCAACAGTACAATTCAGGATAGGCATTTTGCAAGATTATTTATAATAATTACCCAAAGAATCATATAGAAAAGGAGAGTGCAGGAAATCTCTCCACATGTTGAAGGTCAAAGAATCCAGCTAAGGGCCTGAATCCCACAGTAATGCCCTGCAGAGTCCAGCAGAAGGCCTAGAGCTCATCACAATGTCTCTCACAAGGCCAGTTGGAGGCTTAGAGCCCCTGACCAAGTCTCATGCAAGCCTAGTTCATGGATATGGGTTGAGAAGGCCAAAAGGTCAGTGGTGGAAGCGAGAAAGTCTGTGCCAGTAGGATGAAAGACCTCTACTAGCAGGCTCTGGGCTCTGCACTAGAGTCAGGCTGTGACACTCAAGGTAAGAACCAGAGCTTCCCCAAAAAGTACCACAGCCATCTTCAGCAACAGTGAGGTCTTGAGCTCCTCCAATGATGAGGAAAGCCAAGTTTCTATTAGGAAAGCCAACTTACCAAGCTTCTCCAGGATATGGAGCTGTGCACCATCATCTCCAGAGTTAGGAAGTGCCACCAAAGGTGAGGACTAGCACGCCCCCAATGCAAACCGTACCCATCCTCAGTGATGAGAGTCTGAGCACCTCCTCTGACTGGAACAGCCAAATTTGGCAGGAAAGCTAGCATGACATGGTCCTCCAGCAGAAGAGTCCAGGAGAGCCAGCAGCTCGCTAAGAGCTTCCCATCAACTGCTGTCAGCTTCCAATAGCCTCCTCCTTCTCTTCCAGTTCTGCTGCTTATGCTACCAGCACCAGTCATCAGGTGGGCCCACCACACGCACCAACTATTTCAGTTCAGCTGGTTGTTACAAGTTGGTCACCAGCTTGTTGTTACAAGTTGGTCACCAGTTGGCAACCCACCCCAGGAAGGGAGGAATTCCATGGGCATGGCACTGACATCCACTGAGAATGTTCTTGCCATGTACAACATACCTAAAGGCATTACGTGGCAAGACAAAGCAAGCACGCTTCTGTAGTCTGTTCTTCATTTTTTTCTGTTCCTTTTAATATCAAACCAAACATGGATCATGGGAAACCCACTTTCATGACATCTAATCCTAACTACCTTTCAAATACTCCATCTGCAAATTAACATTAATTACTGAATTTAGATTTCACACTCCCAACACATGGATTTGTGAGGCAACACTCATACCATGCAATTCCATTGCTTGCCCCCAAAACATATATGTCTAACAATATAAAATATGATAATTTCATCAGAATTGTCCCCAAATTCTTAATTCATTTCAGTAACAACTCAAAGGATGAAACTTTATAGTCTTAGTCAAATCAAATACCGGTGAGGCTCATTTAAGTTTCACCAAGAGGCAATTTTCCAAATGAAGGCCTTTGAAATCAAAACAAGTTACCTGTTTCCAAAATTAGAGAGTCTGACAGAAAGGTGACATATTATAATTTTGAACAAAACAAATTTTCATTTTTCAAATCCTCATACTGCTAAGATGTACTTTTTCTGTATTGGATTCGCATATGAGTCACATTGTGGCTCGTGAGAAAAGTTACAAAAGATTTCTTGTGAGGATTTCCTTCCTTCCCTAAAGAGTATTTTGTTTTGTTCTAGATACTTATCATTACTGAGCATGAATTATTTTCGTTTCTGTCCTATCTGCTCACAAGTCAGTACTGTACCATTTCAAAACCCAATAATAATTAACATGGAATTTTCAAAAGGTACAACATTCCTAGATGATTAACCTTTTAAAATTTTTCCTGGGGGGGAATTACCCATTCAGCCCCCCCTTCTGTCCCTCTCTCAGGACAGGGGCTTTCTTTCTCTCAATAAATATATTCTGCTCATAAAAAAAAAATTTAGTGGAACTATTTCACCAGATAGTTAAAATTTTTCAGAGATAAAATATTTCTATTCTACCTGGTACCACAACCACATATGTTTGTTATTTCTGCCACTGACTTTTTCACAAATCTTTATTATCTTCATGCATTCTCTTTCATCAGGGGCCATGTCTAGTTCTCCAAGTGCTAACGTTTCTCAAGTTTTTGCTATTTATCATTCACAGGCCTTTTATGATTGCAGTCTCAGATTCAATTGTAAGTGTGTCCTAGCAATCATGCTGGACATAGTACTGTATGCCTGTGACCCTAATACTTGGGGGCTGAGACAGGAGGATTGGTGTGAATTGAGTCCAATCTAGGCTATACAGAGAGTTCAAAGTCAGCCTGAACTGCATAGCAAGACCCTTCAATGAAATAAAGAAAAAGAAAGAAAGAAAAATAAAACCTATCAAAATATGTTTTAAAATTATTTTTCACCTTCTTTTCCCAATATACTGTGAAATCAACTGTCTTTTCTTAACAAATTTCATGTCTTACTCTTGCCTAAGCTGTCCATTCTCTA
Organism: Octodon degus; assembly: GCF_000260255.1. Taxonomy (NCBI): domain Eukaryota; kingdom Metazoa; phylum Chordata; class Mammalia; order Rodentia; family Octodontidae; genus Octodon; species Octodon degus. The sequence continues at coordinate 11,562,655 of NW_004524642.1, forward strand.
CGACACATGTATGCGTTATACGCAATACAAATTCTTTCTTCCACTCTGAATGTGAATCTCAGTGGTGTATAAGCCATTTCCTTATCTGTCCTCTAATTTCTAATTTGATCATGACTTTCTTTGTGGAGGAAGGTTAACCCTCCTGCAGAGTTAAGCACTCGCTCTTTCACATTGTATGTAGCTTTATTGTTTGTTAGCATGTTTCTGTCTACAAATAAAACGTGAGATTCTCTTGATATACAATATGGTCTTTTGTGATTGTAGCTACAGATTTTATAGTAAGTGCATCCTAAGCACATAATAATAGTTACTTTTAAATATTGAAGGGCACATAATTAAGTACTGATGTAAAAGACTACTTTTATTCTTGTTTTTCAGACCTGCTTTAAGCAAAATAACAATCATTTTTTTAAAAAGGGTTTTCCATAATCTTAGCCTGATCTGTACCAAATTATTCCTTGCAGAAAAGGTGTTTGCTTTCCACATATATATGTGCTATATGGTACATGTACATATTACATATCCATATATATTCTATGTTATTTAATGCAGATAATCTGACTTTGGAAGTAATGGAATAAACTTAGGCAGAAACTAATAAAAACTAATATTAAAGTTCATTCTTTCCTCTTCCATTAATATTTGATTCTTAAAATAGAGACAGATTTAAATTGGAACTGGTGGTGTGTGCCTGTAATCCCAGCACTTGGGAGGCTGAAAACAGGAGGATCACTACCAGTCTGATCGGCGTAGTGAGACCCTGTAGATCTTGTACTAAATAAATTTAAAAAAATATTTGAGGCAACAGGAGAAAATTACACTGATGAAATACATGTTATGAATGAGATTTTTTCCTGTTTTTGCTCAGAGAACATACACTTTCCTAGTTCACATTCAGCGGGTCAAGACCAAATCATAAACTTGTCCATGTTTGTCATTCCAGAAAATATTGAAATAGCTCTCTGTGTTGGCTTTGCTACTTATTTGTTAAAGTTTGGATGCTACCATAGTTTCCTTTCCGTAATACATTTGGTTGTATGTAACAGCAACTCAAAAGCAAGACTGGGAAAATGCCAAGTTCAATTATTTAAGGCTAGTTCTTTGGTCATATTCCTATATAGCTTCATCAATACACATCCCCAAGACTTGACTACATCAGTAAATATTCTCTTCTTTGAGATTAGTAATCTGCAGTGAGGCCTAAAACTAAAAATAAAATTTATTTATGCAGAGAAAAATCACATATATTGCACAGAATATATAGAGTCTGTAGGTAAGCTCTGATATGCTGAAAATGAATCAAATTTCAATATTTCAGGTTTGTGAATTTATCTTTCCGCTCAAAGACAGTCTAAATTCTTGCTTTCCCCACTATCACAGCTAAAGCCTGGATGCAGCTAAAAGCTGCCTTCCCAGCGAGGTCTCTCCGGCACAGCGCGGGAGTGAGAGGCTTCCAGACAGCCTGCTGGTGCCCTCTATTGATGTTTTCGATTGTTCAGATCACTTCAAGGAAAGAAACCAGTCTGAAGCATTAATGTTGCTGAAGGAGTTTCCATCTGAGGAAGTGGAATAATGTTTTCCTATCCTACCGACGGGCCTTTCCACCCTGTCAGAAGTACTTGGGCTACTTCACAGCAGCTTCTTTTCATCAGCTGTGCTTGCCCACAGCTGGGCGACTTAAAAAAAAAAAAAAAAAAAAAAAAAAAAACTTAAAAATAAACAAGACCCAAAAAGTTAATGTGATTGAAAAATGCAAACTCATTATGAAATTTCATAGATTAGCGCACAAATAATAAATTGTTTGAATAAGCAGCTTGTGAAATTATATTCATTGCTTATGCCTCACAGAATAATCAAGCACTAAATATCCATAGGGATGCTTTGGACCTTTGTTATAGAATGAAGAAACGAAGTTAGGAGTGCCTACCTCACTCTGCTGCTCCCTGACCACTATTCAGCTCAGTTTTTTCCTTACAGGGTTTCAAACACAAAGGTGATATGTTTAAAACTTTTATTACTTATAATAAAAGAGAACTGTACAAAGACCCAATCATTTATATCTTTTTTACTCCATTCTCTACCTCATTGGTGAGTGATGGAAGAAAGGTGAGAAAATTTGTTGAAAATATTTTGTTGATTATTTTTATTTTATTGCTATGCAGTCAGTGTAAATTCAAGTTGCAGCAGTATAAACTCGTGTGTTATAATTACATAATAGATGATGAAATAAAATGGAATAGTATATAAGAGGCATATACCAAATATTCATGTTTTTGTACATTGGAGACTAACAATAGAAGTGAAATCACAAATCAGGAAAAGTCATAAAATTTATTTGGATTTAAAGTAAAAATATTTAATCTGATATTTTTGGACAAGATAAAATTAGTACTTGATTTTAATCAATGAATCAAAGTAAATTCCCAACGAATCATAACTCACTATGATGTTTGAAAAATTTATGGATGATTATATAATTCTACAGAAGGACTTTATAATCATAATCCCATATACAAATACAATGAAAAATATTGATATTTTTGGACTACATAAACTTCAAAAACTTTGAATTGGAGCAAAACCAAAATGTTATTAAAAATAAAAAACTTTGAACATGTATATGATTATACAAGTTATTAATCTATTTAGTTTAAGAAGATTTTCAGTATAAACTGCACAAAATGAATGTGATAAAATTGGATAAAACTACACTGTGATACACAGGAACTGTGATCTCATTAATTAAAACACAGCAATTCTTAGTAGTTTTGTGACTGGTAAACAAACACCATGAATTCTTTATTAGCAGAGATTAAAATTTAAATCTCCCTATATTGTTGGAAGGTGAGTGAAAATTTAATTAATTTATAAAGTACCATTCAGAATTATGTAATATAATGTCCTTGTAGGATTAACCTCAATGTAGCTATCATATTGTTACAATAGTAATCAATATGAAACACTTTAATACACATAAAATATTAATGTCTAAATAAATATTAATTAGGTACATAACTTCAGCCATAATTTAGAATACTAGAAAAAGCTCTCAAAATGTCAGTTAAAACTACTCATTGATCAATATATATCTCAGTTCCACATGACAGGTTGATAGACCCATAAATAAAAGTAAACAAATGATTTTACATTCCAGATCAAAATATTGACAACGTTAATCTCTGATTCTTTAATGTATCACAGATATTTTTTTATATCAGAAATCAAATACAAGACCTTACACTTACAAGGCAGGCATTTGTACCACTGAGCTATACCTCCAGCCCATCACGGACAGCTTTAAAATACTTCATTTGCATTAACATTTTGTCAGTTTAAAATTTAGTATTGATTTTGGTTTTCAATTTTTTAATATTTCCTGCCTCTGCTGTCATCTTTCGACTGTAGCTTCACATTTTCACACCTTTTTATGATGAGTCATTTTACATTTACTGACAAAAATGTCTCTTAACAGCAAATTAATATGAAAAGGGATATTCAGTTTTCATACTCTACGTTTAGAAATTAGGCTTTAAGGCACAGAAAGTTGAAAAACACCAGCAACTTTACTAGGTAATGATTTTGCTCTGAAATGTACAGAAGGCTCATGATTGACAATGAAACATTAAGAATAATGGCTTGCTTCTAAATCGATAGCACTTTAAGTGCTCTTTTATTGATTTATTTTTGATTCTACATTAACTTTTGTTTCTGTGACACTTTCTTCACATTTTGTAGAGGTTAAAAGTGGTGCTGAGTTTCCCAAAACAGGAATAATTATTAAAACTGTTTTTATATTTAGTACTCAATAGCAGCCTTCATTTATTAATTAAAAGAGATTTTATTTATAAAGAGGAGTTTGTAAATAAAAATGTTCTAGAGGATACATATTTCGGTTCTATATTGGTGGTCTGAAACCTGCTTGTGTGAATTGCTATGAGGAAAAAAATAATAGCATGAATAGCTGCAATATATGCAATTCAGTGTTTTTCCTTCATTTCGTGATATTTAACAAAAAATATACCTGCTGCCATGCAAACCAATTCTTCCTTCAATCTTACAGTAGATATGTACACTATTGTTAGTCTATATTAAATATACAGGACTTTAATACTTTAATAAATGCTGTCATTATCTATCTTTGCCATATTTGTAGTATTTGCTTCAAGAATGATGACTATATGATTGTACCAATGACAGCCTATACACAAAAATACTGCCTTCCTAAAAATTACATTTTTTCTAAAACAAATCATTAATATTTTTATAAGTCTTCATAGTAACAGTAAATGAACTTCCCGACCATGAGAACATGCCTAAATGAAGAGATAGCTTGACTTTAGAATTCAAAGTTTGGCAGAATACTAAAAGTGATAGCATCTTCCTTTTGCTTTGTTTTTATTTACATACTTATTTATTTTATTTTTTAAAGTATTTTTCTTACTACAAATCTTGAACTCATAGTGAAATTCCTATTTTCAGCCTTGCCAGTGCTAGGATTATAGGTGTGTGCCAACACACCCAATCTCCATGGTTGGCTCATGTGCCCGGGAGCAGGGCCAGAATGACATATAGTACCAGGGATTGAAGCTCGGTCCTTGTGCTTGCTAAGCAGGCACTTAGTCTGCTGAGCTATCTTGCCAGCCCTCCGTTTGCTTTAAATCCATCATGTCATTAGGCTACACAAGCATGTGTCTAAAGATAAGAAAATCAAGCTTACGTATGCTTGAAATTCTCACAACAATGGAGAAAATGGCTTTATCAAATATATAAAAACAGCAATAAATGTGACTATGGCCTACATTTTTTTTTGTCTGATGAATTCACACATAAAAGAACCTGTGGCTACAGAAATTGTGGCATATATATATTCTTCTGTTGTTGTTTTGTAATCTGGGCTTGAAGTGATCATTGATCTTCCAGCCTCAGCTTCCCAGGAGCTGCGAGCCACTATGATATCTTGCTGGAAGTATTTTTAATGATATTTGATGTAGCTTTTATGTATCATAATAGTATTAATTACATATTCCTTCATTACAGTATGTCACATTTTGAAAGATGAAGAAAATTACTTTACCAGTGAATTTCAGATATTTAGGAGGTAGAACCACATTATACGATATTTTCATGCACAAAGAATGTAAGAAGGCTCAGCCTATTACAAAATACTAATGTAATACTTTAACACAGAAATTGCTCCATTGGTATTTCGTTTCAAGCTTTTGTTATTATTCTTGTGGAAAGAACTTTACAAAAAGTGCTGGCCTGCTGACAATTCTGTTATTTCTTAAGGGAGTTGCATAAGATGTAGATAATTATTGTCTTTTAATACTGAGCCTCTCTGCTATTTTTCCACACTTCAGAAACTTACTCAATATATTCAGCTTCCACCTCTCTACAATCATGTAAAATTATTCCAATAATTACTACTAATTGAAGGTGGAACTGGAACATCTGTTGTGTTCTTGTTGTTCCAGAATCAAAGGATGTTAAGGTATGCATACAAAATAGGAAATTCAATGCAACATAATTAAGAACAGCAACACTCAAAAATTAACCAGTACATTTGCTCTCTGCTGCTTTCTTCCTTTATTCCTAATCAAACTGGAGATCAGTGCCCCTCAAGCAATGAGTGAATAAATAAACACAGTTTATTCATGCAAGGGAAACTTTCTCAGTAATAAAATGGTATATTAATATATGCTACAACGTGTGTGGATATTGAAACGTTTATGCGAAGTCAAATAAGCCAGCTCCAGAAGACAATGGATTGTAGAGCTGCGCTCAGTAGAATGTCGTGCCTTGGATATGGCAATCTGTAGATATAAGGAGCAAATTAATGTTTGCTTATGTGTAGGTTAGATCAAGGTATAAAATGATTGCTACATGGCACAGTGTTTCTTCTTGAGATAAGGAAATACATTATTATTTTTTTTTTTTCGGAACCGGGAACTGAACTCAGTTGCGCTTGCCAGGGAAATGCTTATTCTACTGAGCCATCTCCCTGGCCCCAAGGAAATAGATTTTTAAATGACCATATGATAGCTGCATGTGTTTACTAATATAATAAAAACTTTGAGTTACAGTTACATCAAGAACATGTCACTTATATCCAAATAAAACTTTTAAAAATTAATGGCAGTATTATAGTATATTTGACAAAAACTGTCAGAAGAAATTGTATTGCAGAAATCTTTTCAATAGGGGCCAGCCAGATAGCTCAGCAGATTAAAGTGCCTGCTTGTGTAGGTGCCGTGACAGGATTCGATCCCTGGCCTCCCATGCCAGTCCCACTCCTTTCCCTGGGGTGCGCTGAGATGATGACTGAGAGCAGGCATGGTGGAACGCGCCTCTAATCCCAGTGATTGGGAGGTTGAAAAGAGTAGGATCACTATGAGTTCAATCTGTGTAGTGAGACCAATCTGTGTAGTGAGACCCTGTATGCCCTCTACTAAATATACAAAAATAAAAATAAAAACAAATCTTTTCAGTATAAAAATTTCCAAACTTACAAATATAAGAATGTGGTGCTGCACACATTTTCTCATAGGCAACTCTTGCGTCACATCCTGCTCCTTTTAGTCTGTGCAGGAATCACAACTTATTAAACATAAAGATGTGACTTTCAAGCACACGACAAAAAAGAATAAGACAATATATTCTGCAGACAGACGGAGATTTATCTTGTATGGCCAATGGCAAAACATCATGACCATTACTTTTTATAACAATAACAAAATAAATAAATAATATAATATAGTAACAATGAAAGTTTAACAAGAGAAAACAATTTTATTTTATCACAGTGCACATGAGTATACTTTTCAAATTTTTTTTTCCTTTATGTAATATGGGTGCTTTTGGACAGAAGACACCAAGATCCAAAGTAAATGGTCTGTCTTTATGGTAAGAATGGATGGCCCTGCCAGCCCTGCCCCCGGGGAGCACTGAGATGGTGTTTGAGACTGGGCGTGGTGGTGCATTCCTATAATCCCCGCTCTTAGGAGGCTGAACACAGGCAGACCACTACAGTCTGATCTACAGAGTGAGACCCTTTAGTCCCTGTAGATCCTTACTAAAATAAAAAAAAAAAAAAATCAATGAAACAGGCACTTGCAGATATGGTTGCTATGACAGAAAGGCTGTGCTCTAGTGGTATACCCTGAAAGGGCCGGTACACACCTCACTTCTTCAGACTCTGCTTGTCCTCTCTGGGCAGCCTTCCCTCATGCTGGAACGCAGCAGAGCATTTTTTGATAGGACTCATGACACACAGCCAATCAAAGGAGCTCGTAACTTTAATGACACAATCCGTGAACAGAAAAATGGAGAAATTTTAGAATAATACTATTAATATTAAGGTTGGTTGTAGAGAAAGTGAGTTTTGTTTTCTATGATCTGCCTTAGCAGAGGAAGGCTTTTCTTTTGTGGGGTCTTCCTATGGGTAGGTGAGGTTGAGAGCCATAAGGCAGGGCAGCTCAGAGCACAGCTGATTCTCAGGCTGCTCCTCAGGCCTTACTGAAGCGTCCTATTCTAAGCCTAAACATGTAAAACTTTGTTAGATGTATTTTGACCATGATAGATTGGACTCAGAACCTTGAGCAGGTGGGAACTCTCGGCAGTATTTCTGGAGAGCCCCTGAGCTAGCTTGCCTGCCTGCAGACTTCCTTCTTGGTCTGGTTAAATGCACAGGTGGCCTCTCACTGTGAATTTCGGCACACTAGGGAAGCTCTCTGCTGCTTCTGCAGGGTAGCAGTCTAAGCTGCAGTCACACTCCTATTTCTTGATTTACTGTTTATTTATTTTCTTTTGTTTTTAAATAGAATGAAAAATAGTAAAAAAAAAAATAGAAACAGTACATGATTTCACTAAGCACAGTGGTAGAAATTCAGCAATAGTTTTTTCATATTACATAATGTTGTCTTCAAAATGGTTGTTTAGATTACCAGATATGAGCCTGAAAAATTGGTTTTGCAAAGTTATATGAAATTACAAAGGATAAGGAAAAAAAATGAAGCACTAACTGCTCCTTTAGTAGACCCGCAGAAATCAGCAACACAATTATCCAAGCTATCCTGCTATCCTGTACATATACATGTTTTCTTTCTTTTCTTCTTTCTTTCTCTTTCATCCTTTTCCTCAACCCAGTTGTTTCTTGTCTTTGAACAGATTCTTTCCCTTTTCTAGTATATATTGTACCTTTCATATATTATTTGCTCTTTCAGGTTTTCACACTGGGGAGACAATATGATGTTTGCAGATGTGGGTCATAGTCACTTTAGATATGAGTGTTGTCTCTATTTACATTCATTTACCTATAAAAGCCTCAAGTTTATAGTTTTATAGCTGAATAACACTCTGTTGCATAAGAATACCACATCTTTTTTATTCATTCCTCAGATCATAGGCATTTGGCTAGTTTCCAAGATTTAGCTGTGACAAATTGTGCTGCTATAAACATGGCTGCACATATGTCACTGTGGTATGAGGCTTGCAGTTCCTCTGGAAAAATACCTAGTAGGACAATAGCCGGGCTGAATGGAACTTCCATCCCTAGGATTTGGAGGACTCTGCACACTGATTTCCATAGAGAATTTACTGTTTAGTCAGACAGCCTGTCTCTAAATTTCCTTAAACTGGGATCCCCTTAATTTCCATAACACTTTGAATATATTTGATAAACAAATTATGAGTTTTTCAGCCAGATTACAAATTTTTGGTAATTGAGATAGAGAGAGAAAATATTTCTGAATATCAGGGAATAAGCAATTAAAAGTGTTGACAAATAGAGCAACACAGTCAATGACTCAAGGAAGTTTCATGTCTAATATCAAACATATAAGGTGATCATTAACAGACATGGATTTTGGGATGCAAGCAGTGTGCACAATGTATATAAGGTGTGAAAGATGGAGAGTGAGTGTGAAAGCTGTAACAGCTTCAGAATATTTGTAATATATAGTTCAATGAATAATGCAGAAACATGGAAGAATGGAAAGCTAAAGATATAGTGATGGAAGTAATTCATAGAAATAAGAAAATTCAGAAATGTGAGAATCCATCCTTTCAGTTTTGTTAAATGGGAGGGAAGTAGGAGAAAAAAGATGATTCTAAAGGAACTGTGTAAAGTGAGGAAGAAATTTCAGGAGACTACATGATGCATATCAAGAGAATAACAAACACGCATGAAAAGGGTTGAGAATTCAGAGTTCTGAGACAGAGCTATTTAATATACATGATCTCATCTAATCATTTATTGAATAAATCTTCATACATTGCTTTTTCTACTCCTCCCTCTTGAGGTGGCTGATAAACACACAGCAAGATTTTTAGTCACTTTATCAGCTTCTAGTTGCTAATGAGAGTTGGGATGATGACCGAAGGTGATGACAGTGTTTTAGAGATATAAAATGGCAAAGAACACAAGGAGAATAACGGAAAGTGGGCTGTACCCAAAAGGTACACTTTCCATTTATTCCAGCTTCACTGAGAACTAGATATGTGTCTCTAAGCAACTCATTTTTCTTGTATTTATCACTTTTTTCTCATTCAAAAAAAGAGATGCCATTTGAATTATTTTTCAAAGATTTAGCTCAGGACTAGTATTCTTTTCATCTTAAACACAGGAGTCTCCAAAGCAGAAAGACAAACCACGAAACTTAGAGAGTAGGAGGCAAATATTTCACTAAGTTATGAGAAAAAATACTAATAATGTTAGTGAAATAAAATTATTTCTTCTCACAAAATACATGATGGCAAAGAAATGTCAATTGAATCATGTTTACACAATAAAAATTTGATTTAAAAATATATTTTACAATAATTACATAGAAAATAGTCAAATAAAGTATTTTAAATTTGTTTATTTGCTTGTTGTGTGGTATTAGGGGTTGAGTGCAGGGCCTGTGCATTCTAGGAAAGTACTCAAGCACTGAACTACAGTTTCATAGTCATTTGTTTGTTTGTTGTTTTTTATTTGGTTCTTGTTGTTGTTATTGTTGCTGTTCAGTCAGGGTCTTACTTTGTAGTGCAGGCTGGCCTTCAACTCACTTATGTAGCCCAAATTGGTCTCAAATGCACAATGTACCTCTTGCTTTTGGCTCAAGTGCTGGGATTACAGATGTGCATCACCATGCCTGACTGCTTTCATTTTGCTCTTTTGAGATATGTTCTCATTAAATTTCCCTGACTGGCCTTAAATCTGTGAACCTGATGCATCAGCCTACTGAGTAGTTGGCATCAGAGTTGTGTGCATCCAAGCCCAGTTGAATATTATTTTCCCCCAATAGTCTAGATTCATGACAATTTCCCTAAGAATTCAAATTTTTCAATTGTAAAATAGTGTATTACTACCCATGAAAAGTGTAAAATATTTGAAAATTTAACTATGTGTATAGACATTGAGGAGAGCTATGTTATAAAACTTGTAGAGAAGTAAGAGTATGGCATATATGCCTATGTCTTATCTAAACCACTTATATAAAACCTCTGGGTATATTTACCTTCTCCATATACATTATTTAAAAAGTTCTATCAAATCAATGGTAAAAACAAATATGACATTCAATATGACATATATCTTATACTATTTTTGATAATTAATTATAGCAGAGATATTTGAAAGATTTCTTTCATTATTATTATTATTATTATTATTATTATTTTGTATCTTAGGGAAGGGTCTACAGGGTGTTCAGGGTCTCACTGCTAGATGGGACTCCTAGTGGTCTGCCTATTTACATCCTCGCAAGAGCTGGGATTATAAGCTTAGGTCCCCATGTCTAGTCTCAATTGCCAACTCAGAGCGCCCCGGGGGCAGGGCCAGAACTGCAGGTTCATTGAAAGATTTCATCTCTTTTATGTTTTATATATGCCTATTTAAAAGGATAGAATAGTAACTAATTCAAAATCTCATAGAAAATACATATTATATCAATTCCTGCAAATGGAGTTTAACTTTCTGCAAGCATTTGTTTGCTAATTACAATATATGTTCATATAAAATACTTCCGGATGGTTTTTACTAGGTGAATGGTCAAGAGTAGATGTTTCAATGCTGAACTATACATTGTTGTCACTGGTAGTCATTTCTTATTTGATTCAGTATTTCCCATAACATTACCAGTCCTAAAAACAGAGAAGTTTCAGGAAGATTTGAACTCAAAATTATGGAATATGATGTATCTTGTTTATGGCAGAATGGCAATATTGGCTTTCTTTGTCTGTTATTTAGAAAAAGTACAGAAACCGTTATCACTCTTACTATTCTTGGTTTGAAAACTATGCCATCAGCAACTCAAACCACAGGCACAGTTCTAGAGAGGCCTTCTGTACTTTCTGTACTGTACTGCTATTGACTTATATTTTCTGGGCCAGTAAACAACTTCCCATGTTGTAAGCTCTCAGTCTATCACTTAAATCTCATTTTATCATTAATATTATTAAGTACAGGGTCTATAGGGTCTCACTACACAGATCAGACTTGTAGTGATCCTCTTGTTTTCAGCCTCCCAAGCACTGGGATTACAGGAGCATGTCACCATACTAAGTCTCAGGTGCCATCTCAGTGCACCCTGGGGACAGGGCTGGCATGGCATGTGGTGCCTGGGATTGAAACCCGGTCCCTGCACCTCCTAGGCAGGCACTTTAGTCCATTGATCTATCTGGCTGGCTCTTTTCTTCAGTACCTTTTCAGCCTAGAATCTAAAATTAGGAAATTCTTTTGGACTTTTAAAGAGCCAGACAGAAGAGATGAGAGTGTGGAGAGGAGCTTGCCATTGTCTCTGTGGTAAGTGGCATATTAAACTCAGCATTCTTGAAGGGAAGAAAGAAAGACAAGGAGAACTTAGCGATTTCTTTGATATAACTTATCTTACTGTAAAAGGATAAACACTGATATACTTGAGAATATAAAATACACAACTCAGGCACTGTTTTAACAAGATTTAGATGTGCCTGAGAAAAAGAATTTTAATTGTCATTATATTTCCTTGAACTTTTTTTTTTTTTTTTTTTTTGGCAGAACCGGGGATTGAACTCAGGCTCTTGCACTTTCCAGAGATGTGCTTATTCCACTGAGCTATCTCCCTGGCCCCGAATAAATGCTTTTAAATAGCTTCCAATTATGTTAGAAGAGTGAGCCTCTTTCCTTACCGAACAAGTCACCCTCTAACCATTCTCATTGTCTTAGTCAGTTTTCTATTGTTACAACAAAACATTTGAGGCTACATGCTTTATAAAGAAGAGATTTACTGAGATTAGAGTTCTGAAGGTTGAAGAGCACAGACTGGCGTCCGCTCCACCTAGGTGAGGGCCTCATGGTGGATGGCACACTTGGAAGCCTCCAACGTTGGAACCTCTTGGGGGCGCAGTTGAAGCACATGCACAGCCTGGTTACTCCTTTATCATTATTTGTCTTTCTTCTTATTGTGCGTCCCCTAATTCGCTTGCTTTCCAATTCTTAAATGTTATCAAGTTTTATTTCACCTGTACAATGTGTCTACCACACTCGATCTTTTCCACCTCTTCATATACTCACCTCATTCTGACTCTTTAAACACACTTGGGCTATCTTCTGCTACAAGCTATTTTTCTTGCTTACATCACTTAATGGGACCTTTTACAATTATCCCATGGTCTTTGCCCTATTCATTTCTTCTGGGAAATGCAAGCAGTTTGCAATTATATTGTCAATTTTTCAATATGTTTGCTATTTGACTGCTGTATTAAACATAGTCTTTGAAGTTAAGAAAAATAATCAGTGATGTGTCTTAGGAGCTAGGAACATTCAGAAAGAAAAAGGTAATAAAAGATAATGTGGGATAATTCAACCTAAAAATAAAAAAAAAAGACTTTTCATCTAGGTGTGCTGGTACACGTGTGTAATCCTAGGATTTGGAAAGCTGAGGCAGGTGAATCTCAGTGAGTTCAAGAACAGCCTGAAGGGCCAGCCAAATAGCTCAGCAGATTAAAGCATCTGCAAGTAACCTCAGGGGCTAGGGGTTCAATCCCCACCCTGTTGTGCCAGCCTCACCCCCGAGGCACAGAGACAGCGAATGAGACTGGGCATGGTGGCACACACCTATAATCCCAGCACTTGGGAGGCTGTAAACAGGAGAATCACTATGAGTCTGATCTAGTAGTGAGACCCTGAACACCTTGTAGACCCTCCTCACCAACAAAAAATAAAAAGAAAAGAAAAGAAAAAAGAAAGAAAGAAAAGAAAAGCAAGAAAAGAAAAGAAAAAAAAAACAGTCTGGGCTACAAAAAGAGTTCAACCTAAACTATATAGTGAGAACCTATGTGAAAAACATTAAAGATATATTTAAAAACTATGTTCATGAATTCCTTATAGTATACATATTAAATAAAGCCTATGTTCTATAAGTAAAATAAAAGTGAGAAGGTGTACCAGAAGGCATAAGCGATCTGTGTAACAAATCACTCCAAAATTCAGTTAGTGACATAAAGTTATTTTCTAGGTCGTGGACTCTGTGAGTTCAAAATCTTGGAGCAGCTTGAATGGTTTGTATTCTGAGTCTCTCATTGCTAGTCAAGCTTTCAGCGAAGACATGAGTCATCTCCAACGTGGACAAGGGGTGATTGAGTGATTTATTTCTGACCCAATTTACACAGATGCACCTAGGCTTTAGCTCTTCGTCAGCTGCCAGATCAGGTCCTAGGTGTCTCCTTACAAGGCTTCTTCCCCATGGCAGCTTGTTTATCTTCTCTGCCTGGTGCATGAGGAAGAAAGACAGAAGCTTTGACATGTTTAGCTTAAGTCTGTGGATTCCATGCATTACATCATTACATGAAACATTGTGTTGAAACATACTGGTAATACAGGGTAAGTTCATACTCATGCTTGGTGGAGAGAAAGGAAGAGAAGAGAAGAGAGAGAGAGACAGACAGAGACAGAGACAGAGACAGAGGCAGAGAGAAAGAGACAGACAGACAGAGACAGAGATAGACAGACTCAAATGATAGCTTAATTTGTAATGTGAATTGACCTTCCAACATTTTGCCAAAATAAAGGCTAGTTGAAGCTCCATTGCACATGCAATGGAAAGACACTGTACTCACTGATCAAGCCAAAGAACCTGAGAGTGGCTGTGCTGGCACCTACTGCTATCACAGAGAGTGAACAGAAGTAGTTAAACATCCCAGAAATCACCTGAAGCTTGCATCGAATTCTTCCTAAATTTCTTTCAGTGCTAATATTTTTCTAAGAAGTCAGCCATCATGATACTTGGAACACAGAAGAAGCTTGCCCATTATTTGTGACTCTGATTCAAAGCAGAACCTGCTGTTGAAGTCTTTTCTTGTTTGTTTTGAGGCAGAGCCTTGCTATGTAATGTAGATACCCTTGGAATTGCTATGCACTCCAAACTGAACTGGAATGAGTGGTCCTCCAGCCGTGTCCTCCTGAGTGCTGGGGTTACAGATGGGTGTCGCCATGCCTGGCTCTAGTAGAATCTTTGACACTAGAAAACTCAATAATCCAAATATACATCATTGTTATTTAATTATTTCTTCATTTAACAAGTACTTTCTTATTATCACTAGCAAGAACATTCCGAGTCACACAAATGAACTTAAAAAAAAAAAAGAAAAATACATTTGCATTCATAGAACTTGACTATAGTAGAAAATAAGTACTATAATCAAATATTTGTTTTCATTTGGAATTTACTGAACGGAGCTAACAGAATTCTTTTCATATTTTCTAACTTAATTCCACACATTCAGATACAATGCCAGTTGAACAGTATCTAAAATGGTTAGCTGGTGGAGAATGAGGTCCTATCCATGGCTGGCTGCCTTACAAAGCAGTGTTTAGGTTTTACTTCCCCACATTCACATCACAAAAAAGTTTATACTATGTCTTTGTATATATGTATGACATTCATAAGCCAACAACAAAACAAGCTGTTGTAGATAATATTTATTCGACATTGGTTTGTGATTAAATGATTTTTGAGGAGCTATGAATCACAATTCATGGATTAAAAGTGTAGCAATATCAAATAGCTTAGAGGTTTATAAAAAGCATCATCAAAATTCATAGTAAACACAGCAGGCAAGACTGCAGATAAGTTTAAAGTCATTGTCAAAAATATTGCCAACTTCCCTGGAATTGATAAGGCTTGTAGAACCAAATCAAGAAAATGCTCCTTCCATCTCCTTAATATGTATTCTTTAAAGCTTAGAATGTGTGGAAGAAGGAAAGAGCTTCAGCCACACAGAAACATGAATCATAGCTAGGTATTCAGTGCCCAACCTACAGATTTCATTGACTTGTAATGTATAACTTTGTAAATTCCAGGGATGTTATTTCTTGTCATGATTGCTTGTGCCGTCTTTTCTCTTGCCAATTTTCTAGGACTTTTCCTGGTGGAGTAGATGAAACTAGACTGCTTGAACTTTTCCTGTGATGTGTTTGACAGGAAGCAACTTTTCTCTTTCACCAGAAAGTAAACAATTACTCAGGATGAAACCCAGTTCATGCTCATCACTATGGATACCGTGATTGGAAAGAATGACCTAAGAGGCCTTTTAATTGCTCACATTTTTTAATACAAGGTGCCTTCATTTTTCAGAAAAATGTGTTATAACTTGGGATTTCATTTGCATCAAATAATGAGAGTCTGTGCAAGGCTGTGAATTGTATCTTGGATGTTGCCATGCGCTGCTGCACTTGATAGATAATTTATTCTGGGTCCTGGATGAAAGCTTTTTAAAAATAACTGACATTGAGGATGCAAATAAACATTGATTCCATGTGTGTGCCAGCTGCAACATCATTAGTAGGTTGAAACACCCTACAGCGCAAACAGCGTCCAACCGATTTGAGGAGGGATATGTTTTAGCCAAAAGCACAAATGAATTCATGACTTTGTCCTACTTATAATTCAGTATCGAGGTATTAAAATTCCATTTATTATAGTTTTGCATTGGCTTAGGCTGCTGGGTACACCATTTGAAGATGAAGGGATTCTATATTTTCATATTTCCTAAAAGACAGTTGCTATGAAAGTTGCACCTGGAGTTAGTGGAAGATTCCCATTAGAAATTTGTGTTTTTGTTAGCTGGTAAGTGAAAAGATTGTGTGCTTGAACTTTATATTAAAACTAGTTGATATAAGAAGCATGCTTATGCTGATATAGTGTCCTTCTATGTCATGAGAGATATGAACCCACATATTATTTCGTTTCTACTATAATTATGAGAAAGAATTAAATTGTTTTATACCACTGTAGAAAGCAGAAACAGTTCCTGCCAATGCAAGTAAAATAAAATATTAGTCAGGATGTGAGTAATAGAGAAGGCTTTTCCAGAGCCAGTGAATTTCCTCATTGCAATAATCAGATGTATGCTGGATGGACTTTCAGAAGCAAAGCTATACTGAAAGGACAGACTTAGAAAAGATAGCTCTCTAAATAGTCTTAAAACTAGTCTTCCATCCTTTGGGTTTTATTATATTTGTACATAGATAATTTTCCACATTAATACAGCTTTATAATATGGGTGGAAAAGCAAATGACAGAGAGAAGTGCAGAATAGATTTCCTCACAGGTGATTGGGAATACCCAATGTCATTTCTTCACATTTCATATCAAAGTTTTCAGGTGAAATAAATGATAGAAAAGCAGTCATGAATTTGATTGGTCAGCATTAATTTTGAATATGACATTGCAATCTCTTTATTTTAGTTATTTATGGTTTCTGTACTTCATCTCCTTTTGCATTTACTTTGCAAAGTAAGCAAATAAGCAAATAATAATTTTAAGATTCATGACTGTGGAACCACGATATTATCAGCTAAATGCAACCAATTTCACAGTTAATAGTCTACCAATTAACATTTCATTATATTAAATGGCTTCTGAAAACATTACTTAGCAATGTAAAAGCTATATTCATTTGAACATTAATTCCTTTAATTTTAAACTTTTCATTCCAGATCATTACAGCCACAACATTGGTGAAAAAGGTGCAGTTCAGATGTCACTCACATTAAAATTGTTACATGGTATTTCTACTTATATTTGATTAGACAAAACTAGTGTCATTGCCCAGAATAATTGTCAGTGAGATCCAGAAGTGCACAAGAGCACCTGACTATATGTAAGTTGGGAACATAGTTGCCTAAAATACACAGATACTGGAGATTCCTCACAAGTAAACATTTCTGTAGGAGAACTTTCCTGTTTCTACCTATTGAAAAAATGATTCAATTATGTTGGAAGAAAGTCATGTATTTTAAAAATATTCCAACTTAATAAAAAATATTAGCACAACAGAAAAGATATTAGACTTGATATTAGCCCTCCGTTTTATATTTGACATCTTAGAACTTTTTCCAAGATGACTTGATAATTCTTCAAATTGTTCTTAAAAGAAAATAAAAACAATATACTTTATTTCAATTATTAACAAATAATTAATAACAGAAATATTGTGAATATATAATGAAACTACACAAAGCATATTTTAAAATGAATGACATCTTTTTAGAAAAAAACGATGCAGGTTAGAAATATATACAGAGCATGTGAAAAATGGAAAGAAAGTTGGGGAAAACCGTTAAAAACCAATGATATATATAAAAAATAGTTTCCCATGCTTTGAGTCTAGACAGCTACTTAATTCTGAAATATCAAAGCAATAATTCTGTTTCAAATAGCCTAGAAGTTACATTGAAATACATTATTATTTTTGTTAAGTTCATGATAACTTTTTGTAAAGAAAATTCAATCAAAGAATATGAAAGATCACAAAAAATAATAAGGTTATTGGTAATAAATCTAAGTGCTAACAATCCATCAGTTATATAGAACATCCATATATTTTTCTTATATTGTAAGTGAATAAAACCATTTTTGATAAACAATTGGCCTGGTGAAAAATTGTATCTGTCTAATTTTGTTCACAGTTAATGAGGTAAAGCATAAATCAATAACTAATCTTTATAATAACCATAGGAGATGTTGAGTCATGAAATATGATATAAAACAAAACATTTTACATATCAAATACCTGTAACATTTGAAACTACTTTATTTATTTATTTATTTATTTATTTATTTATTTACTTACTTACTTATTTTAGATGCCAATAGAATATCCACCTCTGATAGGACTAAACAAAAAAAGGGGAATACAAAGGAATAACCATTTTGTATGTGTATATACAAAATAGTTAGGATAAATATATAGCTACTTTTGCTTAATTCAATGAGATGAAACTGTTTTATAAAAAATGTGATTTATTTTAAACAGAAATTCAGCACAAAGACACAGTTACATATGAATCATAATAAGCAAGATAAACAAAACATTTCTGGAAAATTTCTATATTTTTTAAAAAAATACAATACTTCTATGCAGTCATATACACATATATTTGTGAGTTACATAAAATTTATTTAAAATAATCCTTTGTATTTCAGTGAATGTTGTGTCTTTTGTCTATTAAGATCAGTTTTGAGGGCTGGAGAGATGGCTCAGTGGTCTAAAGCACCTACTTAGAACAAGCTTGGCAGAGCATCAGGGACCGCGGTTCAATCCCCCAGCACCACATGCCAGC
>NW_004524642.1:11581340-11590923 GCF_000260255.1 Octodon degus
AAAAAAAGATCAGTTTTGAAATACTGCTTTTTTGTATTAAATTTCTCTGACTATCACTTGTAAATAAATTTTCATGTGCTAATAAAAATGGCAAGTGATTTTTTAATTGTGTGAACTTAAAGTTAAGAAAATATTTCCCAGAATGTTTTTCCTTATATGGTTCTGCACAAAACTTGGTCACTATAGTAGACTGTGAGATACTTGGAAGTTAAAATTGAAAAAAAAAATTAAAAAATAAAATAAAATAAAATTGAAGTGACAGGCACTACATTTGTGGGGTATATTTAATACCAAGGTATGCTTGACTCAGAATTGCATGAGACCAACACACCCTTGCTTTCCTCCACCACTCTCTAGAGTCCCTTCCTAAATGCTGGCTATTCAAACCAACATAGTTCTAGATACAGTTCTAGAGGCTTGTTTGTAAACTCACTGAAATAAAAACCAGCCAAATGCAACATTGTCTCCTACATGTCCCTGAAAGCTCCTATTCCCGGTCCCACATCAGGTGCTGGAGCTGATTGGTTTCTCAAAATGGCTGGATTATGACCATTTCTAGGGTCTTATGGTTCTATTGGATCCTCCAATTTCAACTGCCTTTTATTGTTTGCTAGATCTAATTCATATATCAAATCTGATACAAGATACCACTTGGCTATGGCTTGGATCTGGAATGTCTCCTAAAGTTTACACATTGAGGGTTTTGGTACCATCTTGTGGTGCTATTGGGAGTTGTGGAACCTTTAGGATGTGCAGCTTATAGAAAGGCGTTAGGTCCTTGTGGCTGTGCCCTTGAAGAACTCTGAGACTTTCGTCTTTCTTTACTTCTAACTTCTATGATATGGATAGGTCTCCTCTGTCACAGTGCATTATGTTGTCACAGGTCCAAACTATCAATGCCAAGCAATCATGGACCGTTGTGGACTGAAATCTCTGAAACTTTAAGGCAACATACAAACTTTCTACTTCTAGTTCATTATGTCAGGCGGTTCAACACAGAAATAGAACGCAAGTTGATACATCCTCTGGATGGAACATGGGCTGTCTATCAAGCCCAATGGTAGATTATTATTGTCTTTGAGTTGTAATTAGAAAAGAAAGATTAAAACAAAGAAAACCAAGATTACATATTTTACAAAAAAGAGTCAGATTTCAAATTTAAGTATCCTAACAAACAGTAGCTGTAGCACAACATGAGCTTATGAAAATGCAAATTATCTTATAAAACTATAGTCCAATGCATATTCAGTGTCCTGGATTTAAATACTTGCTTTACCACAAATTAATGATACTAAACCTCACTTAATTGGAATTTGTAGGATAAATATTTTTGTATAATTAATAGGTAGCTTTTAATATTTTATTCATTCAAAAATCCTATATATTTACAGCTCTGAAGTAGTGTATTTTTCTGCAAGTTGCTCATCTCTTTGCAGTAATTTTCAAGAACAATTAATATATAGGAAATTCCTTTTCTGTAGGCTCTAAAGTTACAGTCTTTGTATTTGAGTCAATGCTCTGCTTGTCTGTGGAAGGCAGAGAGTGACCCTGGCCCAAAAGGTCCATGAATTAATTCCTGAAATTTGTGACTATGTTACAAGGTGAGATTAACTTTGTGGACCAATAAGAATCTTGAGATGGGGAGTGTCCTTATATGTGTGGGAGAGTCCAGGATCATCCCCAGGGGCCTTCCACAAGAGAAAAACCTAGAAGAATCAAAGTTGAGGGAGGCCTGATGACAAGATTGAGGATAAAAAGTCAACGGACATAGTAGCCTCTGGAAACTGGGTAAAACTAGGAAATTACCTCCTCCCTACAAATCCTAGAAGCCTTGTTAATGTATTTAGAGCTGTTATTTGCAAGATTTTAAAATAATAAATGCTTTTCAGAACATTGTACTTGTGGTGATTTGTTATATGTGTAGAAGGAAACAAATGTACTTCTTAACCTTATTTTACTCTGTGACTCAACCCAGGGCCTCTTCTCCTTCTAGGTCACATTCCCTGTGACACATCAACCATCGCAACAGTAAATACCATTTATTTGTAGTTATGGATTTTTTTTGCAGTTATCTCTACAGGTTTTATCCTTATACGGCAATTCATCTAACTGATTTGGTTGCTTAAATGTTATTCATTTCTTAGCTTAAATATTCTTTTTTGATATGTATGGGAATTTCTAATCTCCGATCAGAGTCACTGGTAATACAATGATTATTCTCCCGACTAATACTTTAGGCATTATGCCTACCACATAAATTAAATTACATAAGGCTAAAAGGTTGCATTACTTTCCTCAGAAAATGAAATAACTTTAAGTTAAGCTTCTCAGTTCCAACTGCCAAGTATTGAAGAGTAACTGTGATTTCATTTGTCCCTACCATGCAGTATTTAATGAAATTACCAAGTTCTCTAATATAATTTCTAATATTTCCACATTTTTAATGCTCCAGGGCTAATCCTCAATTATCTCTGAACTTCTGTTGCAACCAAACTCTCTCTTTCCAACCTTGCCTCACTTTGATCACTTTGAATTATTACACACGAGGTATCTTCCGTGATCTTTATCATGTGTATTACGTCATGTTTCATTCATAACAAAACTAACAATTACTCAGTAGTTTCCCTTAATAGTAAAATAAAACCCCCAGGCCTTGACCCTGGTATTTCTGGGGCTATGCTATTGTGATTTTTTTGTTAGTATCTTTTTGCTCTTTTGTACTATGTGATATAGTCCTAGGTCTTAGTATCTTCTTGTACATCTCTGAACTGATTCCTACTTAGGTTCATTGTGTTTATCTTTCATTGTTGAAATATGGTTTTCTTTCTGAATGTTTAGTTTCTTCAGTGTTATTCATGTTTTAGCTTAAATATTCCCATATATATGAGAATCTGTAATCTGAGTCATTAGTCATACCATAATTATTTTCCTTACTTTCACAAAACCTTAGGAAGAACTATTTTCTTCTTTTTTTTTAATGTATTTAGTTTAGGGTCTACAGGTTCTCACTACAAAGCTCAGATTCGTAGTGATCCTGTTTTTAGCCTCCCAAGTGCTGGATTACAGGAATGTGTCACCACTCAAGTCTCTTTTTTAAAATTTATTTTATTTATTTTTATTTTTATTTTTCCCATAATTTTATTGAGAAACAAATAGCAATGAGACAGTTTCAAACCAAATTGGTAGGACAGCTTTAATAATTAACACATTGCATACATTCTTCTTAGTGGTTCATTGCTATACAAGATGTGGACATGATATCCTATTTACAAACACTATTAGAACAAATCCCTCTATTCATTAAAAGAATGTAACTATATATCTATTTTAACCACTTTGAATACACAGATACAAAATGGAAATTCATCTGTATCTCCTTTTTTGTTTAGTTCCGCCATTTGAATATTATAGGTGTGTTAACTCAGCAAAATATTCTAAAAGAGTCCAGTAGTTCATAATAGTATTTGGTCTTCCGCTTCACTGGCAATGTCAGAAATTGTTGATCTGAGTCCCCTACAGCTCAACATAACAACATGGCTTTACTTCTCATATTTCATTTTTATACTTTTCTGTTGGATGGTTAAAACCAAAATAAAGCAAGACCTATGCAAACAAGAGCTGTAGCTTTTGGGTCTGATAAGGTCAGTGAAATCCCCTCAGGATTTATCCTGAGATCCTGTGCCTCAGATTTTAGAACCTTTGTCAGTGTCAGTCATGTGAACGAGTCATGGCCATTGCTTGGCCAGTGTGCTCTCTGTGAAAGCCTGAGAGAATGTTTTCTCTCCATGTGACTCTCCTTAGACACACTCTACATCATTGATCACTTTTCTCTTTGGCCCCATAATCTCCTTGATCAGAAAATTAGGAACACTAATGAGTTACATGACATTACAGTACAAGATCTCATATGTCCTGAGTCTTAAGTGACCTTAGAAGACTAGGGCCAAAATGTTGGCTTTCTTTGTGACCCTCCTTTTTCTCTAATTTAGGTCTGCCAATTTAGGTTGTTAACCCTCCAGAAGAGAAGTTTATTGTTATTACCATACAACCTAGGCTGCTAAGCTTAACCTCACTATCTGTCTGAATATCAAACATCTTAGGCACAATGTGGAGCAGGTATTTTCCATTAATTATTGATATGTTGAACTTTCAGTTCCACGCAGTCTCAATTGGTGTCTCAGCATGTTCTGGGTCAGGGCCAGCACAGCACACAGGAGATCAAACCCAAGTCCCTGCTCCAGCCTAAGCAGGCACTTTAATCTGCTGAGCTATGTGGCCAGCTCCAGGAAGAACTTTAATTAGCAGTTTTCCTTCTTTTTTCTTTTCTATTGGCATTTGTTCTATTGCTGTGGCTGATGATATTCAAATTCTGCCCATGACTCTAGGGTTTTGTAGCAACAGATGGCCCTTCAGTAATCTCCCCTGGTGAAGTCTTTGTTCTCCCTGTGGAATAGAATTCTAATGTCTGAGTGTGTCTAGATAGAACTCTTGCTCAGCATGAACATTTTATTAAACATGTACTCTTGTTTTCTCTCCTCAAAGTATTGATGCATTTATTGTAATTGTGTTTAATTTATTATATATCTGGTCCTCACCTTATCACAGTAGTTTAAGTTTCAGGAAGCTAAGGAGGTATATTTTTTGTTTATGGCTACACTTTGTGTTCAAAGTGATATAGCGATCATATTAAACTTTTGTTGAATACTTATCTTGGTCTTTTTCATCAAATTAATAAGAATTCCACAGTTGAAAAAGGCAAAGAAAGACTTGTCTGTGGGTAAGTGACAGAAAATTTGGTGGAGAAAATGTCTCACAGTGTTCCCAAATAATGCGTAATCCAGTCAATCATTCTAGAATTCGTAAATCATTCTGAGAAGCAAAGAGAAAGGGAAGAGAGAGAGAGACAGAGAGAGAGACAGAGAGAGAGACAGAGAGAGAGACAGAGAGACAGAGACAGAGACAGAGACAGAAAGAGACAGAGACAGAGAGAGACAGAGAGACACAGAGAGACAGAGACAGAGACAGAGGAGACAAAGAGACAGAGACAGATACAGAGAGACAGAGAGACAGAGACAGAGAGAGACAGAGGGACAGAGCCAGAGAGCCAGAGAGCCAGAGAGCCAGAGCCAGAGACAGAGACAGAGACAGAGACAGAGACAGAGAGAAGTTACACGGAGAAAACAAACTTTTTTTGGAAGTGAGAGTAAATTGTAATTATGGAGATTTGGAAGCAAAATGATTTTGTGTTCAAATTCACCCAAAAGTGTGGTTCATTCTGAGTACATGTTGAACAGTTTGGTAGAATGGCCATTTAGATGCTGACTGAGGGGTTACACTACCATGATACACAACTTCAGATGAAAAGAAGAGAGGCACGCGAAGCAACACAGAGGAAAGTGCAGAGCAAGTGACAAGATTGCTGGGATGTGCCCCACTTCTCTTCTTGCTTTCAATACTTTTAAATACAGGGAACAATGGTTGTTTTTCCATTAGCACCATCTCTGTAATTTTCAAATGCTATTGTGTACTGTGGTAACTTTTATTTCAATATCTAAGACTTTTGAATAGATGAAGTTAATTCTTTATTTTTATTAATTTTCTGTCTCTGCAGGATGCTTTCATGCTTATCATGTAAATGACTGACTTGTGTAATTACATGAATGTCTAAGTGCTGCTTTTGGAGAGATGACATCAATGAATTTCAAGATTTTATTTTAGATTGTCTTTCACAATTATTTCAGATGCCTTCTTAGGTATAATTAGATCTGCCTATGCTGAACAAAAGTGAGCCAAATTTATGCTAAGCATTCAACAGTATTTTTGCCTGACAATATGTAGTCACACAAAGCAGTTTTTATGTTCAGCTTCTGGTTTTCCGTCATACTTTTTGTATAGTTAATATCTAATTCTTTTCATTCATCAGTCTATTCATCCACCCACACACATATCCATGCATTTTCAAAATTCAGCTAGACTTTTTGGATAAATTCCTATGGATCAGACACTGAGGTTTGCCCAGGTGATGGCATTTGTGCGTAATGTAAGGTCTTTTCTTTGCGCAGGTCATAGGGAATACAGAGTTGAAACTCGCCAGTGAAAACTTTGGAAACAATGTGAGGTCTGTGAAACTATTACCTATATAGCACTTTGTGATTGTGTTTTCATGATTGTAAGTTTTTATTAGCATTCATAATGTGGTGCCTTTCAAGTTATATATTAATTGGGCATTTGTAAGATTAGGATGTTTAGATAATTTAGAATGGTATGAAGTTTATGTTTTAAAATAGATACTATGTGACTACACATAATGGAAGTTTTATTATTTTGCTCAATACTTTTTAAAGAATTCATAGATATGCCTTCCATGCTAAAACCATTATACATGAGAAGAAAGGGAAGATTAGTATAAAAGAGGGAATAGATTGAATAAATCTGATAGCAAAATGTGTATTAAAAAGAAAGGGCAGTTGAATATAAATGAACTCTATCAGTAACAAGAAAATGATACCATTCCAGCTTAATTTACTTTGGCAAACACGTGTATGTATGCAATGGAAAATAATCTAAACACCTTATTAGAATATGTATCTTTTTGCTGCAGCTTGCTTTATCATACCAAAAGATACATAATGCTCCCAGCAATAATTTGTGGTTAAATGTGTTGTTAGCTGTTACCAAGAAAACTGACGGAAGAAATACATTTGTCAAAGTACTTAGAATATAATGTCTTCTAAAAATAATGTTACTACTAACCACAATGATAATTCACACTACTAATTTTCTATCTGCTTCATAACTGAGGAAAGCAAATTAAATGGTTTCTATAGCAAATAAAAACTACACAGTAACATATTTTATCAAAATATCTTTCTTGCATATGATGTCGTATTGGAAAGTAGTTAATAAATAATTCTATGAAAAGGGAAATTATGGAACTAAGACCATTAGTCATATTGATAATATAGTTTAAATTGTATTTATGAAAGTATTTCTCATTTTTTGTCAAAGTATTTCTTCAAATAGAAAATGACTGATGAAAACTATTTTACCTGACTATATTTTTAGGAAAATATATTCTAATAACACAAAGATAATACTTCTCATATAAAATTACCCTATTGTTGATTTTCAATGTTTTAAATTTGCAATGCTTTCATGGAATAAACATCCCATAAAATTCACTTACGGAGAAATGTTGACAATTAATGGGCTAGAGGCAGCCTTTGAAATTATCATATTGTGCTTTATCATTTTTTTGTTAATATGCCCCACTGTATTCAGAGCGAGCAGAGGTCTGGCTCTCTCAGCTTGTCCATTTGCACAAAGTCGCTTCCCTGTGGACTACATCCTTCAACTCTTCATTCTGACAGACCACTTTACCTGTATTTACATGTTAGTAAACATCTGCCTTTAGGTCTTATAAGTGACAGGAGACAAACAAGAATACTTCGACGTGGCCTTCGCCCAATATGTTTGGTTCATTGCCTGGATGTACTTCAGTTTTCACATTGCTTACAATCAGCATTAAAAATACTTTTAGAGGGCCTGGGAGATGGCGCTGTAGAATAAATGCTTGCCTGGCAAGCGCAAGGGCCTGAGCTCAATCCCTGGTCCTGCAAAAAATAAATAAATAAATAAATAAATAAATAAAAGAGATGCTTATATATGAAATAATGTTACATAATAACAATTTAACTATTTTAAATTGATTAAAGTAGCCAAAATTGAGTTTTTAAAGTTATGTTATATAGGTTGACAACAACAGTAATCACATTACTTACAATGATATGTATTTATAAATATATGTAATAGGCATTTATGTATTTTACTTGGTTCACATGCATTAACTATATTAAATTATAGTATATGAATTGGCTATATATACATATATATGATTATTATAATAATTAAACCATTTGCATATTTTTTTTTGTGCAGAGCCAGGGATGGAACTCAGGTCCTTGCGCTTGCCAGGCAAGCTCTTACTCTACTGAGCCATCTCCCTGGCCAGAACATAGATTACTAATGGATTTTTTTTGGGGGGAGGGGTCCCGGGGATTGATCCCATGACCCTGAGCTTGGTAGGCAGGCACTTATTCTACTGAGCTATCTCCCTGGCCCTGGATATTCTTGACAATCATTACATCTCAAGTTTTGAAGTAAAAAAATGAGTCAAATATGCAAACTATTTATTTTATATTAAAAACCAGGTTTTATTTATGATTTTCTTCTCAAAATTCAATCTGTTAGAGGTTTTTTGTTTTGTTTTGTTTTGTTTTCATATTTAGTACAGGGTCTCACTACAAAGAATGGACTTACAGTGATCCTTCCTGTTTTTCAGCCTCCTGAGCACTGGCATTACAGATGTGCACAACCACGCCAAGGCTCAATAGCTGCCTCAGTGTGCCCCAGGGGCGGGGTCAGCATGGCAGGCCTGAGATCAAACCCCCATTCCTGCTTCTGCCTAAGCAGGTGCTTTAATCTGCTGAGCTATCTGGCCATCCCCTGCTAGTGTTTTTAACAAGGACAGACTACTTTAAATTCATAAACATCTTAGAGGTTTGTTTTCAGAAACATTACTTCTAATAGAATTAGCTCTAAATGTTGGTATTTCTGGATGAATAGTTTGGAAAGTGCTGCAAACAGTCTCTTGTTATACAGGAAGTGTTCCTAGCGGAGCTGTGGACTAGGAGCCAATGTGGGCATAAATGAGGCTCTAGGTTCAATACCCAATACTGCAATAAATAAAAAGGAACAAAGCCATCCCCAGAACTTGACATTTCAAGTAGTCACTCCCAAGTGAGAAGGAAGATCACACCTCTCTGTGGCCAAAGCGGGAAAGAGTTTGAAAATATTTTTAATCTATATTGGTAGATAATATAAATTACTTTTTTCCACTTTCAATACTTAGTAGAAATACTTTTAAGACTTTTTAAAAGAGAATACAAAATAGAAATAAAAAATTAGAAATGAAGCAGCATTTCACTGAACAAAATAATGTGAATTTAGCAATGTTTGTTATATTGCATAGTGTTGTCTTCAGCGTAGTTGTTTAACTTATATATGCATGCAAAATAAAAAGGGGAAGATCTTATAAGAAATTTTTAAAAGGAGAAAAGGAAAAGGAAAAAAGGAAAAAAGAAAGCTAGGCATTAACTGCCCCTTTCCATAGATCAGCAGAAATCCACAGTACAATAGTCCAAGGCATCCTGCAAACATATATAGATACAGCTCTTCTCGGCCGCCTTCCTTCTCCTCATCTCAGTAATTCCTTCCTTCTGAACAAATACATTCCTTTTTCAAAGTATTTATTGTACCCTTCAGATTTTATTTATTCTTTCAGGTTTTCACACTAAGGAGACAATACAATGTTTGGTTGTGCGGGTTTGATTTATTTCACTTGAGAATATGGTCCCTGGTTTCAACCATTTACTAAAAAAAGCCTTAAATTTCTCCTTTTTATAGCTGAATAATAGTCCGTTATGTAAGATACCACATCTTCTCTACCCATTCCTCAGCTGACTGGCATTGGGGTTGCTTCCAAGATCTAGCTATGAGAAACTGTACTGCTATAAACATGGGT
>NW_004524642.1:11591206-11595995 GCF_000260255.1 Octodon degus
ATTTCCTTTATTTGATGTAAATCCACATACAGCAGGTTTATGACTAGAAAGATTTAGGTCATGTGTTCATCAGTAAGCATATTTGGGTACCAATGCTATTATTCTGGTCAGTTATAAATGCTTATAACTACTTACACAACAATTAAAATATAAATTGAAAGTATTATAAAATCATTAAAATGTCTCAATGCGTTTAGAATATGAAGTCATTATAAAATTGTACATTTTAAAGCACAAAAATACTTTAGAACTCTGCTATTAAAAGACAGTTGATAACTACTTAATTGTAAAATCAGTAAACAGAGTTTTAGGAGTGTTCCATTTGCCCCCTAAGACTTACATATTAAACATAGTAAATATAATTCTCTAAGGTAATAAATTTATTATTATAAAATTATTAAGACCATTCATACATTATTAGCCAAGTAGTGTTATATACCAAGAATTTGGATGTGTATTCTAAATATGTGGTCTCATTTAATTCTATTATTCTAAGAGATAGGAAATATTTTCTCCTTTATTGAGTAACATTTAACACATTAAAATTAACTTAATGTTTTTTCTAGAAAATAAATTGCTCACAAGACATGTAAAATTTCTTTGTTCAACAAGAAATAAGAGAAAATTCACTTAGAATGAAGAAATACACACACACACACACACACACACACATATATCTCACATATTGTATGCACACACCACTAATGCTTTGTAACTATTTTCCAATTTTTACCTTTACTATTTTTCCATTTTTGTTTCTGAAAAAAAGTATAATAACAAATCAGGGAAATAAACATAATTGAATAATTGAAGAAAACAGACAAAATTTACTGTTAATAAAAAGTTAAGCTACAGTGTCAAAAAAAGAAAATAAAAATTAAACTACACATTAAAAGCACTAAAGAAAAACAACAATCTGTCTTCTATAGCTTCTCACGATCACAAGCAAATGCTGACACTGTTAAACTGCTACTGACACTTATTTATCAGGAGTGTAAGAGCTGTACCACTCTAAGTATAGTTAGGTAGTTCAAAAATGCACTTAAAACTTGTCTTCTTTGAAAATATATATACTATTCATTCCCATTATAGTACAATGTTCGGTAATATAGTTTTCCTTCCTGTCTACTCCATTCACTTCAGATATAATCTCTGATTCAACACCAATATGTTTTACATGCTAGAACTCTTCTGTTATCAAGTCAATTTCTTTTAAGTTTTTATTTTATTGCTAACTTTTCCTGGGAAAGGAATACTTGCTGAGAGACGGAGGGAAGAAAAAGCAACAAATATAGAAAAATGGCTTAGAATAATCTTATTTTTGTTTATCTACACAGTCAGTTAATCATAAATATCAGCTTGAAGTTAAAAGACTCCAAGGGAGGTGGTGGGCTGGTGGGAGAGTGCTACACTCTTCAGTGGAGTAGTCCTCTGACGGTCATACTGAGGAGCTATTAGACACCACGGGATGGGGCACCTTTGGAAAGTGCATGTGTGGCTCTCTTCCTTTTTGTCCTGCTACCAGTGGCCATGAAGGGGGAGCTATGCCCCACCTTACTCTTCCACCTTGAGTTTGTGTCAAGCCTCAGACCTACAGCATTGGAACCAGCTCATCGTGGATGGTAACCTCTGAAAGCATGAGCCACATAAACTGCTTTCCTGTTTAAGCTCCTTAGATCAGGGGCTTTGCCTGAGTGGCAAGAATGCTGACCAATATGAACAATGTAAACACTTAACCTTGCTAGAGATTGTTAAGAAGAGGTGGACGTGCGTGATGGTATGGTACTGTCCTGGATATCTTCAGAATGATGAAGATTTTATTACCTGTACAATCTATTATGAGAAAATTCCTTTGAACACCCTTTTACATTTTTTATTTCTTACTGAGTTTTAAAGGTTCTTTTTATACGAAGAACCAAAAAACTAGCTGTCTTATCTTTTACAAATATTTTTATTCAATTTGGAATTATAATGTCTATTTCCTTGTGTTTAAAATTTATTTTTTGTAAAGAGTATGAGCTGCCTCCTATATCACATATGACTTTGGTAATTCTTCAGACACCTAATGCCTAAAAAGATGATGGGTAGATCCTAGAACAAAACTAGATCTATGAGAAAATCAAGTAAAGATCTTAAAACTTCTCGATATCAGTAAACTCAGAGGATAATTGTGAATTATCAACATAAATCAATTTATGAAAATCAACTTTCAGAACTGATCTTGTAATTTAAGTTATCTTTGCCCATTGTCCTTCCAAAACTACCTCTTCAATAATAAGCATATATATATATATATATATATATATATAGTGTTTATATAGTGTAATATATATATTGTTTACCAATATAGATGAATATGGACACATCTATATGGATGCATATATGTGGATAAGCAACAAAGAATGTGCTTACATAGGGATATATAATCAAGCATGGCAGAACACTAGTGCCAGTAAATAATAAAGTTGGTATTACTCCATCCGAATTCCTTTTGACATCTAAGAATTATGGAGTATGGCTGGCTGTTTTGGGAAAAATTGTAGACGATATTATCCTTATAAAATTTTCTAGTTCATCTCTATCCCTTATGAGCTATTTGACTTTAGGCAAGATTTTTACCTCCAGAATAGCTATTTACAGCTAGGAAAAGTAAAGAATCTTTATTATTTTAAGTCACTGCAACCTGAAAATTGTCTCACACTGTTTTAATTCATAGGGATTTATTTTTTAGACTGAAATACAAATACAATTCTCCTTTCATACTTCCATTTATTCATCTCATGTATGCTTTGTGTTTTTGTTTGCAGTTCATATATTCTGAAATTGTCCCCAAATTTTGGACTTTTATTAGACTGTAAGAGCTAGATCTAGTTTTCATTTGTGAAATGGGAGAAAGAATTTTATCAGCATAATAAGTTTAGACTTCTAAGTGTTTTACTTTCTATGTCACTGCTATTTTTTTGCTGTTGAAAACTGGTCCCTTTATATTTCAGAGTAACCCATGATTTTTGCTCCCCTTCTATTTTGTTCAGGTCACAAAGGCTCCTGTGGTTTTGAACTCTCAGCTCTAAGTTCTTCATGCTCAGCATGTGTTCCTAAGCCACAAATTCAAGCACTGTTTCTGGGCATTTTCTATCTCAAACTGTATTGTTGGGGAGCTAGCTCTTGAAATAAGAATAGGCAAATCCTTTTTTGGTAGGCCTTGGTTTGGATATTTTCTCTCTCTCTCTTGATAATCAGAGTTTGTAGTAATAGCATAAAGGCTCACACAGAAGTAATCCTCATCTTTTCATACGTAGTTTCTGACCTTCATGAAAATTTTTGCTCCTTTCTTAGTGAACAACACTGTCTTGAAATATATATTAGGCTTTAAAACAGCAGGAATATCAGAAGAGATAAAAACAAATGAAAAAATAATA
This sequence comes from Octodon degus, assembly GCF_000260255.1. Taxonomy (NCBI): domain Eukaryota; kingdom Metazoa; phylum Chordata; class Mammalia; order Rodentia; family Octodontidae; genus Octodon; species Octodon degus. The sequence goes on from NW_004524642.1 coordinate 11,594,626, forward strand.
AATAGAAGCATGAGACAATCCAGATTAAAAAAAATCTTCTGCCAGCAATAAAAAACTTATTGCAAATATTTCTGAGCTTCAAAGCATATAATTAACTTTCAGTACTTAATACAAAAATATTTATATGTTAAATGATTTTTATGGGGGAAATAAAAGGACTTACAAAATACGCTTTTTAAATCATTTTCTGTGTATAGAAAATTACTACAATTAAAATTTGGATGTTTTACTGTCAAATATATAGAAAAATACAAATACATAATTTTATAGTAATGAACTTAAAATTTTTTATTCATTTATTATTTTGCCTCAAACTTCAGATATTTCTAATTATATTTTTAGGAATGTGAGGGTAGGGAATATCGTTTAATACTGCAGGCTGGTAGATGTTTGATTGCCTAAGATGAAAAAGTAACATGGGAAACACTAAGGTATAAATGAGAACGGTCCACAAATAAGGACAGTGAACTGTCTCAGTTGACCTTTAAGGGGCACAAAAGAAGTTCAGAGTTCCAAATATCCTACAAACTAACATGACATTGATTAAAAATAAAAATACATGTTTTCCCCTTTAGGTATGTGGATGAGAAGTTAGTTTTGTGCACTTACAGTGTTGTTAATATGGCAGACACTCTTCAGAATAAAGGCAAGGGTGCTGTGGAGGGCAAAGAGGTTATCAGAAGTTAATATTGTACAAATGAGTGACCCCCCGTAGTCCTTGTGTCTACTTACTTAAAATTCTAAAAACAACTGAGCTTTTCTAGTGAGTGTAAATGTCATTGCTAGTGAAGAAAAAATTGGGACATTTATAAAACCAGGACAATGTCATCTTTAGGGTGGTAGACAAACTTTCTTTAGGTAGAACACCAGAAGGCCACTGGGATCTAAGAATGTATTTTTTCTGTACATGGGTTATTAGAACATCAAAATTTACCTTGTTATGACATTAAAAAGGTTTTAAAGTATTCTTTATGTATACTTTTAAAACTTTGTTAAAGAAAAATAAAGTTTGATTGTATTATCTGCATGACAGTAAAAAATCTTCAATGTATATCTACAGAAAATGTCTATTATCTCTGAAAGTTTGGGAATATACGTGCAGTGAAAATTCTATGCATTTACAAAAATAGTACAGAGAACTGTCCATTAAATGAGAAAAACTTCAGAAAAAATAAAACCTTCAGTAATATTTGATGCTAATGATTAAGTATAACTGCTAAAAATTATTCAATATGATGTTAATGCTCATATATTCTGGTACAAAATTTGATCTACATTTCAAAATTGTTACCTTCACTTGGTGCAGGGTCTCCAAGATTCCACTACATAGATCAGACTCCTAGTGAGCCTCCTGTCTCAGCCTCCCCAGT
>NW_004524642.1:11596710-11598736 GCF_000260255.1 Octodon degus
CAGGGCATGGGAGCACACATCTGTAATCCCCACACTTGGGAGGCTGTAAACAGGAGGATCACTAGGAGTCCCATTTTTGTAGTGAGATCATGTACTTAAATACATTTAAAAAATTCAAAATTTATATATTTTATGTAATCATTTTAATCATTTGACCTTTCACTTAAATTGTATATATTATGACTATACAGTTGATATTTTTTATATCGGTTTGATGTTTAGTATATGAAAGACATATATGTCTCTGGAAGCTGTGAGTATATTTTACAGAAAACATGTGTTTTGTTACTTTTCAATTTTGTATGTATTTGTATACATCTAATTTTGTCATTGCTATTAGGTCTTGCATCTAGCATTAAGGATAGTATTAGGCATACTGAAGATTGCAAATACTCATTTGTAAGTTTCATTTGGAGTGTTTTCTCAGTAATAAAGTTGAAGTGACCATTCTTGAAATCCTATTGTGATACAGTATCTGAAAATATGCTGAGTTTCATAGGATCTATCATATTGATTTGATAGATAATTTTATAATACAATAAGGCTGGCATGATATAAAAGTATATTTAATTAAATGACTCTTTAAAATGTTTGCAAAAAGAAATTCTGATATTTAAGTCTCTTTCATTGCATTTTATCATAAATAGTGAATGTTAAACTAAGCTAAACCCTGTGCTTCTTCTCTGACACTTTACCTGAATAGTTTTATTATGTAGAATGTGTTGGTTGGTATTGGAGAAACATGAAAAAAATTCATAGCCAATAGTAGTGCTTATTTTCACAGAATGGCAATGAATAATATTCATATTGATATTGGCCATGAAAGTTGAATTTATTTGTAGTATTTAGGGTTTGACTGAGGAAGCAAAGCCTTCTTTATCCATATTTTGTGGAGAGAAACTTCAGACAAGAAATTAGAGGCTTATGCATGTATTGCTAAGGCTAGGTAAGAAACAGGCAATCCAGAGCCAAGGAATCACTAGAGAGCTTGCACCTGATGGAAATTTTTCCCAGCTCACTACCACAGAAGAACAAGTAGTTTTCAAAGCCCCATTGCTGGAAACCAGGACCAATCATCCTAACTTGGCTTCCTACTGGAAATATTGATTTCTTCTCTCCTCGATTCCAAATTGTGTGATATGTTATGATTAACATTAACCAGGATGTAGACAGCAAAAGTGATTTCTGAAAACACAGTTCCAGTCTTCTTCCTGTAATAAAGAGGAAGAGGTGGACAAGGATCATCAAGTACCATGAAGAATTATGGATGAGGGTTCAAATAGAAATTAGTGAATTTCATTTTTTGCTAGTGAGATTTTTCCTACTTCTGCTTAAAGCAAAATTGCATATCTAAATACATAACAGGCATTCATCACATTAGTATATTTTGAAAAATAGTAAGTGACATGACACAGATACTATTATATAAATTACACACACTAAGATTTTGAAAATTATTGTAGTTGAATGTAAAATGCTATCATAATTTTGTTAGAAAGCAAATGGTAGCAGAACTACATTTCATTGTGACATGGAATGAGTGAACATATCTTATTTATTTTCTAATATTTTGTGCCATGCTAGTGAGCGAATCAATTTTATTTAAATTTAGCCAAAGGAACTATTCTCTTGTAAATCTGAGTAAATCCCCAGATTTGAAGATAGTAAGGGCACTAACTTTATTCTTAGTTAGATATGAAGAAATACATAGAAAGTTTTTAAAAAATAAAAGAAATTATAGTGGAAGTCTTTTTTTTAAAGATTGATTGATTGATTGATTGATTTGGTACAGAGTTCCATCACACAGCTCAGACTCAAGTGATCCTCTTTTCTCAGCCTCCCCAGGGTTGAGATTACAGGCATGTGCCACCGTGCAGTTTCAGGGGCCAGCACTGTGTGGAGCATGTGGTACTGGGGATCATACCAGGGTCCTCGCGCTTGCCAGGCAAGTGCTTAGACCACCAAGCTACGTCTCAGGCCTGCACAGTGAAACTCTTGATATTGGGTGGAAGACACGTACCATACA
>NW_004524642.1:11598941-11601318 GCF_000260255.1 Octodon degus
AGGAAGGACAGAGGCTATAAGAAGTTTTAAGAATAAATTATTCTTACTTTTAAAATGCATCTGTAACAAAAACAATGTTTGACAATAACTTATTTTTAAAATTAGAACAAAATACCTCCAGACAGAAATAATATGGCACATTTGAAATTTACTGCTGCAGTTTTAGTTAATATAACTATCTCACAAATGAGATAGAAAACCACTGTTTCTCATTTTATAGCACGTGATATTCAGAAAAGTGAATTATTTATATGTGTATGTATGTATGTATGTGAATATGTATGTGTTCCTGTGTTGAATTTGTTTGCATATAGATATAAATATTGTATATGCAGAAGCAGTTTGGATCCAAATGTGAGTTTTTGGTCTCTTGATTCCTAACACACATTCCTCTTTTCTGCTGTTGTTCTTGTAATTAGAATTTTTATTTTATTTCACATTGCTTTTTTTGTGAAAACAAAAGCATTATGCAAGTTTGTCCAGGCGGCAGCTGAAGTCATGGCAGGAGGGGCATTATCTTAGTGACACCGCGGATCTGACCAATTGAGACCAGCGGCGGCTAGGAGCAGATGAGCAATTGGTTAGGCCATTCTCCCAGGCCATCTGTGTGTAATGTGAATGGTAACACCAGGGCCAGGCTAATGGCAAGCAGAATACTGGTCTTTTGGATGCATTTATTAGCAGAATATGCAAGTAAAAAGTCCTTAATTGGCATTTTCTAGTTCTCCTTCCTTCCTCTATAGCCCTTTAACATCATTGCCACCACTTAGATGCTCACATGCATTTTGTCTAATATAGATATATATTTCTAGAACTCTCTGAAGGAAATTGTGTTTAGGGTTTAGTCATAGAGAATTTTATTTTATCTGTGATGATGAAGATGATACCATTAAGCAAACACTAAAAAGGCAACTGCTTTCAAACAGCATGACACATGACACATGGCAAATACATTTGATAATGGAAGATTTTGTAATTTACAAATCATTTGGTAAATTGACAATCTGTAGGAGGGTTTCTGTGATTGCTGCCCTTCACTGCATCTCCTCTTCTGTTAGCAATTAACCTTATTATGTTAAATTAAAAGAGAAGAAATCCAGCTGGAAGATTATGTTCCTGTTTTTCCAGCAGGAAAGATTTTGAAATGTTTCACTTCTATTTAACCACAATAGAGATATATTCTGGCTGTGCTTCCCAAAGTAATATTTCAGAAAGCAAATATTATGAGAAAAAATGGTCATTGTATTAGATCAAAGTTATGCCTGGTGAAATTTATTTCATTCATGTTAAAGTGACAATTGACAGTGACAAGAAGGGGAATCTGACTTCTGTATTTGCAGGAGACCATAAGCCATATTAATCCTGTAGACAATGAAATATATTGAATATATACTATAATTAGATTGATCTTATAGGAAAGGAGTTATTTATCATTTTCATTTACATTCCAAAGATCAAATCATGCTGCTGTTGCATCAGCTGTTGCCTAAAAGTACTCCAATTGCCAGAGGAGCTTTATTGTTGTTGCTGCTCCGCTGCTGCGTATAGCAATGACAGGGATATTTAGCAAATAGCACTGACTGAAAGTAACACAGAAAACAGAGTAGTTTAGAAAAAACAATTTATGATGGGATTATTTATAAATGCTTTGCATATATATGGTCTTTCTCTAATTTTAGTAGTCTTGTACATTCAGGAATGACTTATGATGAGTAACATTACAGGGAAGGCACCAACCTATTATTATTACAGAGTCTACAGGGTCTCACTACGCAGATTGGACTTGTAGTAATCCTCTTGTTTTCAGCCTTCCAAGCGCTGGGATTACAGGTGAACCAAACCCAGGCTCAGTCACCGGCTCAGCATGCTCCAGGGGTGGAGCCAGAACAACAGGCAGACCTCGAAGCCCGGTCCCTGTGCCTGCCTCAGCAGGCCCTTTAATCTGCTGAGCTATCTGGCCAGCCTTCCAACCTATTACTAATTGTATCTCCCAGCCCAATCAACCATCTTTTTCTCAATAGCTTCCCTTGATAGTGTGTCTAAGGAAGGCCTCTTCTCAATTTTTCTGATACTAGTGATTTCTTTTAGATGGCCAGATATATGAATGTACTCTTTATTTTAGTCTGCCTTTACTTTATTCTACTTCAGCCATGCTCCACAAAGCATAATATAAAAGAGCATTTAGTAAATCTGTCCTTAAACCAAACTGCTCCTTTATAAATTTAATATTTATATATAGTATTTCAACAAAATTTTCCTACTGGATTATCTGATGACTACTATTCAGAAGATAACAAATCAGAATTAATTTAATGACACTATTTTAAACTTTTTTAGGTGCTTCTTTATATCAAATGATTATATTGTTCTTCATTCA
>NW_004524642.1:11601463-11602698 GCF_000260255.1 Octodon degus
TCAACTATGTTAGGCAAGGGTCTTTTCATTAAGATTTCAAAATATAAATTTGTCTGTGGTATAATCAAGGAAATTAAGAAACCAGTTTATAATTTTAAGATACAGGGGTTGTACTCAATAAAACTTTAAATTATGCAACTTCACAACGACATTTTTTTTTATTTTTAAAGTATGTAAGATAGAGATATAAAGAAAAAAAAACATTAGAAACTACACTAGATTTCACAAAGTAATAGAAATTCAACAGGGGTTACTGTATTACATAATGCTATCTTCAAATTGGTTGTTCAGATTACCAGATATAAATGTGAGATTATTTAAAAACAATAACAAAGAAGTTACAAGAAATTCAAAAGAGGGAAAAAAGAAATTAGGTTAAAAAAATAAGCAATAACTGCTCTTTTCAAAGACCAGCAAAGGGGCCAGGATGACAGCTCCGTGGCTAAAGTGCTACCTTGCAAACAAAAGGTCCTGAGTTTGATCCCTAGTTCAAAAAAAAAAAAAAAAAAGGTTGGTATCAAAAGACTGCAGAAATTGACCATATAATTATCCAAACTATTCTACACGAATACCTAAATATATCTTTTTCCCTTCTTACATTTGTCCTTTTACTAATTCAGTTTTTCCTTCCTATTGAACAATTTCTTTCACATATCTGTTGTTCCTTTTAGATTTTCATTAGTCTTTCAAAATGCACTTACGAAATTTTAGAACTACAATAATTTTTAAAAGTTAATGACTGAGTTCAATTTATATATTCATATGAATTAATAAATGACTGTCTTTCAATTTGTCATACATACAGAACATTTTGGGCCTGGAGATAATGATCTAACTTGATTCCACAGATTATCAGTATCAGAAACATCACAAATTCTTCTCAAAATGCCAAGTTCCTGGGAAGCTTTACCAGAAACAGCAAATCTAAATCTGTACGAGAGAGTCTAGGAATGCACATTTCAGAAAACTTATGACATCCATGGACACTAGAGTTGCATAATTTTCCAGGTTGTACTTTTATTCTTTATATTCTTTTAGTTTTCCAAGTGTGTGCATTAGCAAAGAGATATGTGGGGATTCATTTACATAAAAGTAATTTAAATTATGAATATAGTCATTAATGAAGAGTGAAGCACTTGGTCTGCATTATGTTCTGCATACATTATCTTCAACTGCCATAGAAATTTTCAAAAGTTTAAAAGAAAGCTGATAAAGTTGGGGGTGCAGACAAGAGC
>NW_004524642.1:11602798-11616227 GCF_000260255.1 Octodon degus
AAAAAAAAAAAAACTATTTTAACAGATTTTGTCCTAAAAGAATGACATACCTGCCATAGATTCTCCACCACTGGTCTATCTTGCTTTCTGCATCTTAATTCTTTTCCATTGGCTCTCTCATATTAAATGCCAACTAGAAGGCACCTCAAGTAATTTCCTATACAGATTAGACAAGAAAAAGAGGAAGTTGGAGCCCGGAAGAGTGAGGGGGTGTATTCCTATCTAGTAGCTCTCTACTGGGTCACATGTCACTGCTGTTTTCTGTATATTCCCTTCCCAAGTCCTTTCAGAAATCCTCTCTAAACTGAGCTTTCTCATAATATCTCCTTCCTTATAGCTACAGTTTCACAATTTGAACTTGTAGTGACCCTCCTGTCTCAGCCTCCCTAGTGCTGGGATTAGCCATGTGCCACCATGCCAGGTTTTGGGCCAGCAAGGCATGCCCTGGGTTCCTGGTCCAGCATGGCATGTGGTACCGGGGATTGAAACTTGGAATTTGCACTTGCCAGGAAGGTATTTAGTCCACACAGCTACCTCCCAAGCTGGCAAAGCCATTTTTAAGAAATCTATCTTCTGTATCTTTTTATTTCTGTTCCATAATTTCCAATTTTACTACATAAAACAGTTGTACATTGGTACAGATTTTTAAAAATGTATTTAGAGCAGGGCTCACTACACAGATCATACTCATAATGGCTCTTCTGTTTCCAACGTCCCAAGCACTGTGATTACAGGTGCACACCACCATGCCCAGTCTCAATCGCCATCTCAGTGCACCCTGGGTAGTGGGGAAGACTAGCATGCACACCGGGGATTGAATCCCGGTCCCTGTGTCTACCCAAGCAGGTGTTTTAATCCACTGAGCTATCTTGCTAGCTTTATAATTTTTAATAAGGAGAAATCATGATAAGTTAAATGGTAAGGGGCTGGGGACATGGCTCAGTAGAACAAGCACTTCCCTGGCAAGCACAAGGATGGGATTTAAACCCCAAGTTAAAAAAAAAAAAAAAAAAAAAAAAAAGATTAGATGGTAAGACTAGATATGCGGTCTTTTGTGGAGAAACAGTCTTTGAAAAATGAGAGGGGAAATACAAGTAAGCAAGCAAAATACCATCTCCAGACAGTGATGTGTGAAGGGAAGAGAAAGCGCTTAGTGTAGCTGACCAACAGTGCACCTCAGGCATTCTTCTACGCCCAGCGGAGAACACTGAAGCAAGGACTTCCATCAGACCATTCTCCTGTTTAGTACGAACAGCCCAGTTCTATCACCTCTTTCATGTTCATTCACTGGGTGGGGTGGCCCACGGTAGGCTCTCACCTTGCATGAAGCCAGTGAGGATAGCGGGAAGCTGAAACTGTTTTACATGTCACAGGAGTGTTCTGATGGCATGAATGATCTGCCTCCACACGACTGTAACCAGCATCCTGAAAGAGCACTTTAGGATGAAGATATGGACCAATCATATACAATTTGCACACTTCAAGATGTAAGAAATAGAGATGACATGACAAAAAATATACATAGCATATATATTTCTTGAGGGACAAGTATTATTGGTTAAGATATTTAAAATAGAAATATCGTCATATATAGTACTTGAACAAAACTTTGAAGCCACATGATTGTTAAACTAAATATAAAGGGCTTTAATTGTAAAATAGAAATAAATATTGATTACTAAAATAAGAAAAAGTATTAAAATCATAAGAAAATATAGTTTATACATTCATAAGCAAAAGATATATTTACGAAAACCCTTCATTATTGAGATGGTCTTCCAAACAAACACTAAATTTATGGTTTCCCTGAGAGAAGGTTGTCGCTGTTTGAAAAGATAAATATCCTACTAATATAAATATATGTCTTATTCATCATGTGGATGAGTTTGTAAGACTGTGACTAGTACTAAACCAATGCTTATGTTACGAAGAGTTCTAGAAACATGGACAGATATCAATGTTATTTCATAAGGAAATATTTTACAGGGCGGCTGGTTCTGAAACTATGGTCCTGTAGCAAAAACCGTGGCTAATTTCTTTTTTTTTGTAATGTGAATAATTTCATTGTGTTTCACATTTTGAAAAATTTTTCATGACATATCAGCAGCTTCTGCTGGTGGGTAACCAAGAGGTTTGTGCAACCCAGTTAGGTTTTCTGAGAACGTGCATCATGGCAGGAATGAAGCCATTGTTCTGTTATCCTCAGCATAACATGGTAACCAGTTAAAATCTTAGAGAAATAATAATTTAAATAAGTAAGAATCATTATATGGAGTGAGATATGGGTTGACTTCTTATGAGATTATTGAATATAATAAAATATATTTCATTTTCTATATGAAACAATGTAACATAAATCATTATATATTGTGTTTTAAAAGGAAACATGTGAATGACAGTGTTAACGGTAGTTCACTTATCATTCTTATTTCTTTAAAAAGTATATGGATAAAGGGCTTCATTAAGATAATGTTTCTTGAAGGATCTATATTCTATGTTAATAAAATAATTTAGTAGAAATTACACATAAGTTTTCATTTATTCTGTAATGTTTCATTAACATTCAAGAAAAATTTATCTGGCAAATACTGACATCAATTTAGAAAAGCAGATTTTTTATTTTTTAAAAGGAGTACAAATTAGAATTAAAACAGAAAAAATTACAAGTGATACAGAATTTCACTTAACAAAGAAATACGGGGGTGGGGCTGCCCATTAGCTCACGGGTTTAAGTGCCTGCTGAATCAAAGCAGTCAGACTCAGGATGCTGGGGTTCGATCCCCTCATCCTCAATCCAAACCAGACCTAACCTGAAGACATCTGAGCACCCCCCCAAAAAAAAATCCTTCTGCCATTTTGAGGCCGGGGAGATGGCTCAGTAGAATAAGAGCTTCCCTGTCAAGCACAAGGGCCTGAGTTCAATCCCTGGTTCTGAAAAAAAAATTGATATTTCTAATGCATACATTGTTTGGCCAGCTAATTTCTATTCCTTCAAGATAAATCACTCACTGTTTTCTTACTCAAAGATTACATAAACTATTACTTGTTCCAAATATTTTCATTTTCATTCACAGCCATAATTCTAAAATTATTTGTACACTGTGCTAAGCAAATATATGTTGGACTTCAAGTACCCCAGGTCATAGTACATCAAAGTAAATGGGCAACATGTTTTAAGAACATTTTTTTTTGAGATTTAAAAAAAAAAAAAAAGAGATGGGCAGGGGAGATAGTTAAGTGAGTGGTCTAATTGCCTACCTGTCAAGGGCAAGACTGAGGTTTGATCCCCTGCACTGACTGGTGCAGACCCTGCACCATGCAGGCCACTAAAACCGGGTGTGGTGGTGCCTGCCTGCAATCCCAGGGCTGGGGAACCTGAGACAGGAGGATCATTATGCGTCCAAGCTGTTAGCGTGACCCTGTACCAAATAAATAATTAAAAGATTAAAAGAGAAAGAAAATAAGAAGGAGAATGCTTAAAAGCAGAGAATTGTTTTAAATCATAGCTTTATGATCCTTTTATTGAACCTGAGCTTTTTACTGATTTGTTATTAGACATTTCTTAATTTATAATATTGTTTGAACCAGTTTGAAATGTCACAGTTCATTGTGAAATACAAAACCTAAGTTATAATAAAACTTTTTAAAAAATGTATTTGTTACAGGGTCTCACTACGCAGCTCGGACTCATGCTGATCCTGCTGTTTTCAGCTTCCCTAGTGCTGGGATTACAGGCACGCGCCGCCACACCTGGTCCCAGGACTTGCTTGGTGCGCCCTGGCCTGGGGCCAGCATGGCATGTGGTGCTCGGGATTGAATCCCAGTCCCTGAACTTGTCTAAGCAGGCACTTCGTCTGCTCAACTGTCTCACACGCCCAAGAAAACATTTTTGATAGCCTATTTCACATTTTCTTTTAAAGCACTGTTATGGAATTGAGGAAAGAATAAGGGAAAAAAATCAAACCATTTTTTTCTTATGGTATACCTTTTAAAATATTTTAATGGACCTATTCATGAAAATATATTAAGTATAGGTACAATGCTTGACATGACAATCATAGAAAAATATAAGGATTTAAAAACTTAAGCCAATATTTATTTTTTTTTCTTTTCAAAGTTTTATTGATAAACATATAGCAATGAGACAGTTTCAAACCAAATCGAAAGTACAGTTTCAACAAATAATACACTGCATATATTCTTCTTAGTGGTTAATTGCTGTACAAGATGCAGACTTGTGATCCTACTTACAAACACCATTAGAAAAAATCATTCTATTCATTAAGAGAATGCAATTATATATCTATCCCAACCACTTTGAATACACAGATACAAAATGGACATTCATAGTTATACCCCAATTTTTTTTTAAGTCCGTTGTTGAATATTATAGGTGTGTAAACTCAGCAAAATATTCTAAAAGAGTACAGAAGCCCATAATAGCATTGGGTCTTCTGTTTAACCAATATTTATTTAAAATTCAATTCTTTACTTTTTATTCATTTAAAAATGTGCATGTGTTTTTGCTTACAATTGGATAAACACTTACACGTGCCTGAATCAACTTATCCAACTTCTTTACTCATCCACCTTCCATATATCAGCACAGAATTTTGATTTGGGTTGCTCATCAACTCTGAAAATTGAATGTATTATATTCTTTATATGTAATAGAGTATATTATACTTCAGCACATACTGGCTAACGTAATCTACACATCGCCAGCAGAGGGCACTCATTTCCTACTCTAGAAAACCTGAGCCGCTTTCTCAGCTTTCCAGTACACGCGTGCGGCATTATGAGTTTACTTAGCACAGAGAAATGAAATCACGGAGAACACGGAGCACGCTTTCTGCTCCAAAAAACAAGGAAGGGAGACCAAATTGCGAGAAAATTTGCACTGGATTCAAGTATGAAATGAAGTCAATTTCATACATTTAAATTTAGATTTTAAGGAACATACTTATATGTAATCGATCAATCATCCGTTTACCTATGTCCTACCTACCTGTTTATGGATCTGTCTAAGCACATCTTCATAATCATTTATCATTCGACTATCAATCATTTTGTCTATATCTTTGCAGATAATATTACTGATATTTATTAAAATAAAAATTTATTTTGAGTGTACTATAACCGGTAACAATTTTTGCAATTTTATAACAGAATTAAACAAAAATAACTTACCTTAGTTTTTTATTTTACGTAGTTAAACCTCTGTGTATGTGTGCGTGAAAAATATGGAGAAAGACAAAGGATTTGAATGTTAAATTATTTTTGATGTGTGTATAATTATGGATCTTTAAAACTCACTTAAAAGAAAGTAGTGGAGTCTTTAATACAAACAGTGACGTTTAAGTAAATCAACAAAGTCACAATTTTTGTGATTAATATGCAATTAATCAGTCAGAGTTTCTGTACTGATTTTACTTTCCACCAACTTCTTTTGGTTCATGCCGTACCTTGTGCTCACTTTTCTAATAAAGTACACAAGTGTATAGTTGGTAGTTTGACAACCGTACATCTCATTTCATGGACACTTAAGATTTTTGAGTATGCTCGGCTATTCTTGCAAAACCTTAGCCCATAATTGTTGAGGACAGATAATATTATTGTCAATGAATATTTAATAAATAGTTAATCTATATATTCATTAGATGCCATAATAACGTATTACTTAGGAAAAGATAAATAAGGGTATTTAATATTCTTTGTTTACATGAAATATTCTCATGATAGAATATGTGAACATGCAAAATATGACCATCACTCTTCATCAAATTCAGCAGCAATGAACAAGTTGCTTTTTCATACTCTTTGCTCTTTCATTCATGTTAATTTATTGTCAGTTGAGAAATGAAATTAAGTATTACTTATAGTGAGATGTAATCTGCAATTAAAATATAATTTTGATTTTCTTTTCCTTCAAATTTAATGTTTTAGAATTCGAAGGCATTCTGATTAAAAGTGAATATTATAAGTTCATACTTAACGCTTAGTATGTTGCATTAATCCAGAGATATCAACAAAACTACAATGTATCTAAATAAAATTTTCTTAAAATGTATGTTTATTTTTATTTTTCCTTTTTATTATTTTCATGTACTCAACTTTATTTAAAATCAATAATTATATACCAAATTAAATATTGCAGACAAAGATTGCAATATGAAAGATATGAGGTAGATAGTGAATTTTAGAAAAATATTTCTGTAATGAATTCATAACATGAGATTAATAAAAATTGCACACTGTAAAAATATTATTCATAAACTTAAATGAATATAACAATAAAAATTTTCTAAAATAAACATGAAGAACAGTTTACAGATCAGTCACATAATACTTCTCTATGTGTCAAAATCAAGAAACTTACATTCATATAATTAGAATTCTCAAAGTAGAATGTGGTAGGCAATAAATATTTAAAGATTTTTAATTTCTGAATTTAGTTAAAATTATAGTTCCATATTTCCAAGAAAAATGAACCTTTTGCACAAGAAAAATGAATAAAATCATAACAAGATATATAAAACTGAAATTGTCCAAAACTAATTGTAAAGACTAAATCAGTAAAGCATATACATAGAAAAAAATAGTTATGAATGGACAAAATTAAATGGCATCTTATTCCACATTAGAAAAAAATGACAAGTGGGTAAGAAACTAGACTTATTTATTCAAAGGACTGAAAAACAAAAAGGATCTGTCTTCACTGAATTTTATATTTAGCAAGCATATCTTTGAAAACTAAAAGTAAAATATTTTCCAGTTATACAAACTTGGAATATTCTAATACCTCCAGATGTAGCAAATAGAAAATAACAAAGAGCATAATCCAGAAGGCAAGGGAACTGGCTGCATGGTCCTGGATAAAGAGTAAAGAGCTCTCAAAGTGGTAGCTATGCAAGACTTTGTAAAATATGATTATATTAGATGAGCCCCTTTAAAAGGTCATTGAAGATTTCCACAGAACAGTATCAATTTTATGCCAGGTTATATATGTATTTTTCATATCTGTGTGTGAGTGTGTGTGTCTGTGTGTGTGTAAATGACAAGGAAGAGCTAATATAAAGTCAATGGAAAATGGAAGTACACTTTTTAAATTTTCTATACTAGGAGGAAATATCATACCATATTTTATAAGTAGATTGTAAGTAAAAGAAACAATATAAATCATAAAACTAAAATTAAAATTAAACAATATTCAGAAAATTAATTAAATATTAATTAATTCAAAAGTAAATTAAATTTTTGAAAATAATATTCAAAAATTAAATTTAAATTGTGAGTCCTACTAAGAGGCCAAATATAGTGTATCATATGTACAAATCTGTGATCAATTCGAAGTACTTACACAGTATTTGATTAAGTTAATATATACAAAAATATCAACTAAGAATAAGTTTTCGTGATACTGAAGAACCACTAAATAAAACATAACAAAAATACTGGAGTAGCAAAAATATGACCAGCACTTCTAATAGTTTGGGGATAGGATATCACATAAAGTTCTAGTACATGGTGGGCGTGGACAGTGTCAATGACTCTTACTGGTGAAACTGAGCTACTATTTCCTTGATATCCATCCTGTAGACCTGACAGAATCATGACCCACAGGGTGCAGGAGAAGTCCATTTGTAGAGTATGCTGATGGAAATATTTTGCTGCTGTATACAAAAGAATAATTGAAGGACTGTTGCTGTATACCTCTTTCTCCTGTGTTTAATTGTTTCCCCTATTTGGTGGGCTCTTTCCATCCTCATTCATGTAGTTATGGTCATTTTGATCACTCTCTAGAATTATTTTAGTAGTCTGTATAGGGTTGGCTTTGTTGTCATGAAATTCTTTAGTTGTTCTTTGTCATGGAAGTACTTCACTTCTCCATCAAACTTGAAACAGAATTTTGCAGGATATATAAGTCTGGGTTGAACTTTGTTTTCTTGCAGTACTTGAAGTATGTTGGTTTTCTTGCAAGACTTGAAGTATGTTGATCCATGCTCTTCTTGACTTGATGGTTTGTGAAGAGAAATCTGCTGTTATTCTGCTGGGTTTTCCTTTAAATGTGATCTGTTTCTTTACTCTAGTGGCTTTTAGGTACTGTTCTTGTGTCAGATTTCTGGGATTGTGATTATTATATCTGTGGGTATGGTTTTAACTGGGTTGATGTTCTTTGGAGTTCTGTATGCTTTGGTTACTGAATGTCAGATTGATTCCCCATATTTGGGAAGTTTTCTGCTATTACTTCTGCCCATGTTTTTTTCATATCATTTGTATTGACTCCTTCTTTCACACTGATGCCTATTAGCCTTACATTCTTCATCTTTGCAGTGTCTTGCAGATGTTGAATTATTTTTTCCTGAATCCTAGCTGTTTTTAAAAGGTCGATTGTTACCTTTTCACTAACTGTAATGGTGTCTTCAAGGCCTGAAAATCTATTTTCATTTTCATTCAAATGGTTTTGCCAGCTTGTGATTGAAATTTTAATTTTCTGTATACCTCTTTGAATTTGTTTTGTGCATTCTATTTCTTTCCTCTACCGCTCATTCAAGGATTCCATCATTTTTCTATTCTCCTCTGTTTTTTATCAGTGTCTTCTTTAGAAGCACTTAGTACTTCTTTCACTATAGTTATCATTTTTTCTTTTTTCTTCAGAAATTATTTCTTATCTGATTTTCTCTATACCTTTCTGCAGTTTTTTTCTCTACTTTAGATGCTATTATTTCAGAAATTTCAGGTGTGTGATTTCCAATTTCTCCTATGCTATTGTGTTCTACATTTGTTCCGGGTGGGCTGGGGGCTTGAGACTGCATTTTGCTCCTTCTCTTTGTCATTTTGTGTAGCACTGTCTTCTGACCTTTGGTCCAGAGCTTTGGTGCAGTTATTACCTTAGCACCAGGTCTGGATCTACCAAATTCAAACTCACCCAGGTGGGTGTGGCTTGGGTCTGGCTGCTGTGCTCTACTTCCTCCTGCTGCAGCCCTTGGAATTGAACCCACTGTGCCACTCTGGCAAGCTGTTCTGCTCCTGGATCAGCTGGGTCAGTCTTGCCTTTAGCCTCTCTACAAGGAGTTCTGCTGCAGGGCTTAACACCAGGCCTGTCTAATGGAGGAAGTTCCATATACAGGCCTGCCCTGGGTGCTGGCTGGAGTAAGGATCCGGAGGTTCCTGGGCAGTCCCACTCACATGCCTGGCCTGTATGTTGGCTAGAGTCCATAATGTCTAATTTTAAATTTTCTCTTTCAATTTAGTTCTATGTGAAAGAGAAGCAAAACATTAACAAATTTAAATAGAAATTGATGAGTAACTATTTAGGTGATACTTATAGCCAAAAATCTCTCATATTCATTTACACTAATTTCCTGGTATCATAAATGTTTTTCAAATTAGTACTTAATAAAGCCAGTGATCTCTGAATATGTTGCTTTTATTTATTATAAGTGTAACTACAGTTATGCTTCCCTCTTGTTTAAAATTAAAATACTAATGAATAAATGATTTTGATAATTTTCAAGCAGAATTTTTGACACAGATATTTGCAGAATTTAGAAGGCTTCATTATATGGTTATTTTATTACATTTCTACATTCAATCAAATTTGAAGAATCAAAACATCAGAAACATTTTTTAAAAGAGAAATAATAGGGAAAAACTAATAAATTCAACAAAACATTTGTGTTTATGTCTAATTATGTTAAGCATGTTACTGGAAACAGAGTAGATATTTTGACCCTAAATGCCTCTTCTCAGACACAAATGTTCTCCGATAAAAATAAATTAATTTATCTTTAATAAGCTTAGAAATGTCACACTAATCCTAATATTCATTAAATTCTTAAAATAGCTAATTTAAAATCATCAAATTTTTTAAAATTTATTTGGCATATTGTGCTGTTATTTTGTAATAAATAAACAAAAAAGTGAATACCTACCTATTAACCCAAGTATTCAGCAAATTTAGTTTTATTCTTTACATTCTTATTCTATAGACAATACTTTCAGAACAACTAGAACTTACATCTTTTAGGCAAAAATTCTTACTAGTTATAAAAGGATGCAAGCAAAACAGATATTTTATTTAACTATTTTAGTCATTGTAGTTTTTAAAATTGGTACATTTTATTGGTGTATACCTCAAAGCTTTTTCATAGCTAAAAGCATCTTTCATTGTTAATAATTGGGCTTCCTAATATGTTTAACATAGTTTACAATGCATTATATTCAAATTTATTGAATAGTGCCAATAAATTGAATTTTCTTTAGTAGTAATATCGATAATGTACTCATAATGCTATTACTTAAATGATATTTCCATTTAGTGAGATTTTTGCCTTTTATTTTCATGCACTATGTAAAACAATAGGTGAATTTTATCATAAGGGTTTTGGCAATGATTTCTCATGCAAAATTACAGTCAGTTCAACTTTTCAGGAGTGCTACAAATCAATGCAGATGGCTACATGATAGATCCATTTATTGCAATCAGTATAGATTCTGAACAAAGCATCAGCTGTGCTGAAATCTATTTGTTCTTAGACACAGCATCTTTTTTTGCAGCATCTAACCTTAGAAAGGGAGGTGTTGGGCTGAATACAAATTCACAAAAAGTCATTTAATCAATAAAGCAGAAGATGATGAATGACAAGCAAACCTGTGTGGACAGAAGAAAGCCAACTGCTTCGTATGATAGCACAAGGGACAAACAACTTCACAAGTTCATAAGAAACACAGTTGGGGCTTAGAATGATGTCATTTGTTAGTCAATTAGCATATATCCTCAAAGCCAAACCGAAGATAGTCAGTTATGCTAAGAATGGAAGATTTGTGAATAATAGATGTATATATTTAGCTGTCTGTTTAGCTCTATAGGTTTCCCTGTTTAATGGCCTAATCATATTTGAAAATTCAATCACACTCAATTCATTTTTTCCTCTTACCTCTCCAATTCAATTAATCCATCACGAGATGTCACAGTCTTCACCACCATCCCCTGAAATTCACTGCACACTTTTCACATTGACGCATTTTCCACAGTTCCATCCCCTCCCTCTATGAGGTATTTTTTAACTAATTCTTGCTCTCAAATGACAAAAATAAAATGTAAAAAAATATACAAGGCTCTGAGTGTAGTCCTATCTGCCTCTAAGATGTATAAGAATGTTTTATTAATACATATCAACTTTATATAATAACAGAGAACAAGTAGTATTTGGTCTTTTATATATGGGTTATTTCATTTAACATAATATCCCCTATGCTATCCATTTTGCAGCAAATGTAGGCAGTACACTGCTCCTTATCACTGGATAATAAGCTATGGTGAATAATTTCGTATTTTCTTTGTCCATTCGTGTATTTGATAGGTGCTCACCTATGATTCCTCTTTTAGGTGTCATGTATGGTGCTGCAATAGACAGACATTTCTGGTATTTATGTTTTCTTGTTATGTTGATTTCATTTTCTTTAATTATATAACCTGAAGGAGGATAGCTAAATCAAATGCTAGATCTCTTTTTTTTAGTTTTTTTGAACAACTGCATTCTGTTCTCTCTGATGGTTATATTAATATAACAACAATATATGAGTTTTAAACTTTTTATAAAATACCATATCCAGAGGAGGCTGTCACTATTCTATTCCAATCACTGGTATTTTTCATTTGTTTTTTTCCTTCACTAATTTCCTTTCTATATCTTATTTGAACTTATCTATCTGTTGTTTATTACACCTGTAATTCACCCTACTAAATATTGTTGGAATTATCTTTCTATATCATTTTTCTGCTCAAAAAATGCTCTAAGAATTGTATCTTCCTTGGTGAGTTAAATGTAGATATTATTAGTAGCTAGTTTTGTTTAATTTATTCATTTATTTGATACAGGATCTCACTACACAGTTCTCAGACTCCTAGTGTCTCAGCCTCCCCAGGGCTGGGATTACAGACAAGTGCTACCATGCCCAGTTTTCAGGGCTGGCCCGGCGCCCCTTGGATTCCAGGGCTGGCACAACATGCTGTGCAGGAGATCAAACTCTGGTCTTTATGCTTGGCAGCCTGACACATAGACCGCCGAGCTCTCAGCTCTCTCCTGACCCCACATCCCCTACCCTGATGTTGTATTTATGCTTGTGGATGAGAGTTGGTACACTAACCCTTCTCCACACTTCATTATATATACATACTCTAGAAAAATTATGCAACTGTAATAGAAACATTCTCACAAAATGCTATTTGACCTTCTAAATACTAGTAATACATAATATGACTTCCTATGGACATATATTGCTTTCTTATTTTATATCCGTAGTATAGATTCACAATGAAAATTTTTTGTTCCTTTGCTACATTCTCTTGACCTGAGTAAAAAGCATAGCTTAATCAAGACCTTGATATTAACAAATCACATAAAATATCAAACTAATGTTTTACAGTTCATTAAATTTTACATGAATGAATGACACTAATAAATGACATAATGCTAAGGATAAAACTATAAAATGTTTATAAGAGAGAAATGTTAATTTTTATTGCTAGACTATATCATCACAATGATAGTTTAGAATTAATATTTAAATCAAACACTTTTATTATTGAAGTACTGCACTTATGCACTTCTCAGAAGTGGATAGAAATGATATTTGTCATGTTTTATAATGAAGATTTGTTAATCAATGTAATCAGTAATATTGGAGAACACAATAGAATTTGTAGCTTTCTAATCTGTCTTTAAAATAACTGAAAAAATCTTCCCATATGAATTAAATTCTAAAATGATATTTGAATAATGAAATTTCTATTCATTGGGAATGGAAAAAAGCATGTTTGGAGTATTCGGATTTTTCAATGAAAATGTCAAAATGGTCACAAACTGATATAATAATTGTGCCAAGAAGAAAGGTATATTTACATTTTTAAGTTGAAATGTTAATTATTTAGATTGCGTGGTCAAAATAATTTCTTATACTGACATAGAAAATGAGCATTTGCCCTTGAAATCGTTGCATATCGTAAACTTTGACAAACTGATAGGCGTCATCAACTTTCCTCTTCATTTGTGGTCAGATGAAATAGGCTTTTCCATGGATAATGCCAACATTTGAATAAATGGATTGTGACATTTAAATTAAAGAAGAGTGCATTCGCAAATAACAAATCACCAATCAGCACTGTCTCCATCAAGTAGAATCCTCTTAGATCAGTGTCAGAAATGTTTTCATAATCATAAGATGAAAGATTATTTGGCTTGTATTTGACTATCAAGTCCAGTATTTGTATTACAGATTATGGAATTATTACTTTCAAATGGTTCCATCAAGAATGAACAACAGAAGACAAGCAAACCTGTGTGGACAGAAGAAAGCCAACTGCTTCGTATGATAGCACAAGGGACAAACAACTTCACAAGTTCATAAGAAACACAGTTGGGGC
>NW_004524642.1:11616327-11627955 GCF_000260255.1 Octodon degus
ACATTAAGTTATGGTTTTGCTTGGATCAAGAGTATTAGTGTTTTAAACTTGCATTATTCTTAAAGCAGTACTATGAAAATCATTACTTTTGCTATTATATTAGGATTTCTCTCTCTCTTTTTTTAGAAAGTGTCTTGCTATATATTCTATAGTTGCATCATACTTACTAAAATGACTGGTTAGACTCAAATTTGGGATTATCCTCTGCCACAACACCAGCCTCCCAATTGATACAATTACAGATTTGGGCAGCATTTAATTTCCAGATGTTCGGTATTTTGTTTCAGCAACAAGGAACGTAACTATGACACTATGGATTAACACCAGAGCCACTTACTTTTCTTATTGCTTGGTCTGTAGATAGATCTCTATAGACAATGGAAACTTTTTTATAGTTTAGCATCAGTGTGTATATATATATGTAGTATGAAATAATGTTTATTAAGAACATAATATGTGCCACATTTAGAGATACAGTTATATCTGTCTGTCTATCTATCTATGATCACATCTTAAAAATACAACCCAATTAAGTGAATTAGTGTCCAATAAATGCATAAAACATTTATTCTTCCTGTAAACCACGAATCAGCCAAATTTGCAGCACTGGAAAAATGCTGCCTACTCTGAGTGTAGTAAATAAAGCTTTACTCACCCCTGCTCTTCATCCACATATTGAGTATGGTTTCCTCATCTGTAAAATGGTAGTATTCAGTTGTTACAAGAGACATACTTCTTCACACCAAGCTTAAACTGCATACTTCACAGAAAATCGTTTAGCAGTCTGTCAGGTGAATTGTACTATGCTGTATGACTGTGAGCTTAGATTTCATGAAGAAAATGACCAGCTAGAGCTGATTATTTCTGTGATTACGAATTATGCAGCTATCTTTTCAAATACTTGTGGCTGTAGAGGTAGGGCAAATAGTGGCCTCCAAAATATGGACACATCTTAATGTGTAGAAACTGTTAAAGTTTCCTTCCATGGCAAGATAGACTTTGTTGAAGTGATCAAAATTCATGAGCTGAAAGGGATTATCCTACATTACCCAGCTGTTTCCCAAATGTGAAAGAGACAAGCAGACAAGTAGAATGAATCATAGCAGATAAGATGAAAACAGCAATTGTTTAAATGGAATGATCTGAGGATACAGGAAAAAGACACCAAAAGATAAATACAAGTAGTCTATAGATCTTGGGAAAAAGAAGAAAACTGAATTATTAGGGAGACTTACGGAAGGACCAGCCTGCTAGTGCCTTGAAGATTTCACAAAATTAGTGCTCAGCACTATTGCAGGGTGATTTTTAATGAGCAGTCAAATATGAGAGCACCGAGTTAGCATATGCTTTTCTTACTACCTGTTATCTTTCTTCTTGTTGGTGACAAACAAGATGTTTAAATAAATGCTTTATTTTTCTGTCTCTCAGAAAAAATATTTTTCAAAGTTAGCCAGGAATGAAACTTAGCTGGTAAAATGATCATAAATATAATTTTTTAATTTCTACTTGGAGGGCTTCAATCCAGTAAATTTGAAGTATCAGCTGCAAATGCACACTTTCTGATGGCTGAAGAATTATAATACTCCGGTAACTTGGGTACTACTAAGGTACTTCCTGTGTGTTTAATAACGTCATGGTTTAAGAAAGGCCACACATTTTCAAACTAACATTGCAAGTAATACAATCTTTAGTTTTCTTGTAATTGACTGTAGACCTGTTCTAGTGTGGCACACACACCAACATATGTCTGTATTCATGGTAAGTACATATACAAATGTGTTTCTCCTCAAATCAAGGTGTTTATTGTCTCTTTTTCAATGACAATATTTGTTTTAAAAAAGTGGGCTAGATATATAAATTATAAAGCAGAAAGTATATGAAAATTCTTAGCATAGATCATCAGTCAGCCATGACCTTAATGCTTTGCACATTAGGAAGATTTAAAAAAGGAAAATAATTGTGTCAATTCACAGTGCTATTCAAATCTATAGTTTCTTTTCTTCTTGATTACCTTCTCACTCTCTTTCTTTTCTTTTCAGTAAATGAACCCTACATCTGACCTTTTTTGAGTATCACAGTGGTACAGCTATATGTATGATATGATCTGAGTGTATGTTTTTCAATCCAAATGTATATGCTGAAATATTTGTCTCAGAATGAATGGGGTAGGAAGTGAGGCCTTCGGAAGGAGACCAGAATGTGAGAGTCCACGCCTGTGACTATTGGCCTTACAGAAGACCAGAGACACCCTTTCCTCATCCTACAATGTGAAGGCTGGAGTAAGAGGGCCTTGGATGAGTAGAGGGGCTTCCTCCAGACTCCGGATCTGCTGACACCATTATCTCAGGCTTCCCAGCCTCAGCACAAGAGAAGTAAATTTCTGTTGCTTACAAACCTTCCAGGGTATTGTACTTTATTATAGCTGTCCAAACACATTAAGGCATGAGGTAATAGTTAACAAGGTAAAAGCCATGGAAAGTGACACCTGTTAGCTTATGTGTTTATCAAGGTAGAAGGAATATATATAAATTTGGCAGGAATAATTATTATGTGACAGCCAATGGGTGCAGGTATATCATTGTTTATTGCTCAACTAAAATTTAATTATCCAGCCATTCTATTATTATCGAAAAGTCTCTCAGACCTTTGTTCGTGCACACACACGTACATAAAAGCCCATATTTTTAAATTTATATGTAAATTGTGTGTGTATATATATATGATTGCACAAATGATTATATATTCTTATTTTTAAACATGGAAAACTGATAGACTATATGCCCAAGATATTTGAAAGGTATATTCTCTTATTTTTTCCCATAATTACTTCACATTCAGCTTTATTGTTATTTGATCTGAAAATATTTTGCTGTTATGTTTTTGTTTCTTTAATAATTACCATTTTATATATTTTTCTATATATCTTGCTCCACTAATACTTGAAAAAATAGGTTAGTATAGGCTTTCACTTTATTAACTTCCAATTTTTAGTGCGTAATACAAAACCTTTATGTCATTGGGGTTTTAAAATGCTTTTGGAATATATGAATTATTAATTATGTATCACCATTCTTCACTTTTGTTACTTTCAAAATAAATTTAAAAGCACTGTGTTGATTAATAATTTTGCTTGTATCATATTATATAAAACAAATATCGATTGCACGCTTGTGTAGAATCTATTTCTAGGTATTTTTAGACTTAACTATAATGAACAATTTTTGAAAATGCTGTCATCAAATCTGTGAAGCACTGGGCATGGTGGAGAGTGCCGTTAATCCCATAAATCGGGAGGCTGAGGCAGGGGGATCCTTGCTCGTTCGAGACCAGCATGGGCTACAGTGTGAGCTCCAGGCCAGCCTTAACTGCATAGTGAGACCCTGTCTAAAAAAAATTAAAAGTCTATGAAGCACAGATCGTGAAATTTCTCCACTATCAAGAAATATCTTAAATAGACATCTTAGGCTATCACTAATAATTTTTAAGGCAATTTTACTGAACGTGATTTTGTGAAATGTGGTAAGGAACAAGAGACCCATTTGTATTTTCCCCTTGCCAGGTCTCTGAGAAGAGAGGTTGTATGGAAAAAGTAGGACCGTACTCTGCGATAGCGGCCTGGGGCCTCCAACAAGGGCAGAGCCTCCTCCAACACAGCCCCTGGCCCTAGTCCCCACAGGCTTCCATTGGGCTGTATTCTCATTCAAGGCTATTCCCTTTTGGAGCAAGTACTTGTTTACATATTGAGAATAACTCAGGATATTTTTTTTTTTTTTTCTGGTGGAACTGGGGATTGAACTCAGGCTCTTGAGCTTGCCAGGGAAGCGCTTATTCCACTTAGCCATTTCCCTGGTCCCCAGGAGATTTTATTTTATTCTTTTATCTGGATTATTCATTCACTAGCATGTTACTGATAGTCATACTGCATTCAAAAATGAGCTTTTTTAAAACTTTTTTTATTTTTCCAGTACCGAGGATTGAACTCAGGCCCTTGTGCTTGCCAGGCAAGCAGTTATTCCACTGAGCTATCGCCCCAGCCCAAAAATGAGCTTTAGGTTACACATTTGTTAAGATGAAGCATCGATATTTTAAAATAATATTCAGACCATGTGTCTTTGCCTCCCTACTCTATTTTCCTATTTCTGCCTCTGAAGTTCCACTTACTGCAAGCTCCTTCCATCTGGATTTGCACTGCAGGTATAAACCTCCACCACACGAAGTTTCTTCTGTACATTTCAGTAGGAATCTACAGTC
Source organism: Octodon degus (assembly GCF_000260255.1). Taxonomy (NCBI): domain Eukaryota; kingdom Metazoa; phylum Chordata; class Mammalia; order Rodentia; family Octodontidae; genus Octodon; species Octodon degus. Next base: position 11,620,579 of record NW_004524642.1, read on the forward strand.
AGGATGGTGCACAGTGGTACTGAAATGGGTGACTGGCACGAGTGACCCCTCAGAATTGGGCTGCAAGTGTGACCACGGCTTCTATTTTCCCCAGTGGGCAGACACACTTTGCAAACAACTGCACGGCTCCCTCTAAGCATTCAACAGAATTCTCTTTGTTCCTCATATTCTAATCTATCAGTAAGGAGCTGAACTGAGAGATTTTTCCTAGAGCTTCAATGCAGAAATCACATTTGTGCACATCCTACCTGGAGTGATATTTTGCTGAAAGGTCACACACCATTTGTGATCTGCTGTACTGATCACAAGAGTCCGTGGAAGTTTTCCTCTCATAAGTCACTGAAACGCAGGGAGTTGTCCAATCTTTGCGAGGGAAATAAAAGCCTTTTTCTGTAAGATGTGTGGAAATCAGTTCTTAACAAAACTGAGCAAGTTGAATATACAGCAATTTCCTTACAAGCAGCACTTTGAGACACGCACACACGTCTGTCTTTGGAGACGGCGCTTGCCAGGAAAAGGCTAAATTGTCAGTGATTTAATTGCTCCAGGGATTGCAAAGGTGATCTTGTATTTTGCCTCCAGTGACAGGTGCTATCCCTTTATTATAATTTGAACCCCTGGGTGTTGAAACATTCATGGAGTTCCTATTAGGAAATCTGCATACTTCTCCATCCATGTTTATTCATAATCCTCTGATGAGTTGCAGACAAGCTCCTGAGAACTCAAGGCTTTGGCATTTCCATCAGAAATTACCGCCTTCACACAGAAGCGAAAGACGGGACTCATTTACATTTATATTTTAAAAATTCATTCAGTAGCTTTATGATAGTGTTTTAGGCTTTCTACAATTAGGTGTATTGTGAATTGTTGTGCATTCTAATGAAATTTGGTCAGCAATTAATATTTAGAGATTATATATATGTAAAGCATATATTTGAATGATTTTAAAATGAGTGCACACCAGAGGGCATCCTTGCTTTTATTCAAAGCTTTAGAAGCTCTTTTGAAAGTGAACATTATTGTTTTTAAGTTTTGAACACCACAATTATAATTGCATTGTTGTTATGATATTTATAAAGTATATCTAAACCATATTATTTGTCATATATATTGAATGAATAGGAAAATACCAAATCCATTTTAGTGTCTCGTTAGCTTAGATTCCTTTATATTTTTTGACCTTTTCTCCAATTTAAGACAATCCTTCATGCATGAATTTTCCATATTTTTCTTCAAGATATTGTCCAAGACATTACACTGTTCCCTTAATTCTTTCTCAAGATGACTTTCAATTTTCTTTTATTTTTTTCCATTTTGCTCCTAAACCTCATTTACATTCTTGCTACTCAGGGTAAATTCTTTTGCTAAGAAAAGATGCTCTATTTTTTTTTTATCTCTTCAGAAAAAACAAAATGTTTATTTGAAGGTGGAGAACTCAGATTCAGACATTCAGGGATTCCCTTGCTATTAAAGAACAAACAAAAAGCAACTGATGACCTTTCAGGCTATGGAGAGCCAGGGGATGGGATGGGATGGTTAAAGCTAAGCCAAGAGTCACGGCGCAAGTAAGAATTAACGGAGCACTGTGAGAAGTCCCCTTCCTGCTTCCAATTATTTTAAAAAGAAATTCAGAACTGTTCATATGTAACAGCAATACAGAAAAATATTAATTACTTTCTTTGTAGGAGTTTCATAAGAATGGTACAAAATATAGAGAAGCTAAATGTTTTCATTATTTTTTTCCCATTTTTAGAACATAATGTGATTGTAGACTTTGAGTAACAAAACTTCTGGGCCTTATGGATAGCTCAGCAGTCTAAGTGTCTGCTTAGGCAAGCACAAGGACTCGGGTTCCATCCCTGGTACTGTATGCCATGCAGGCCCCACATGGTGCTGGCCACTGAAAGCAGGTGCGGTGGCACATGCCTGTAATCCCAGCACAGGGGAGGCTGAGACAGGAGAATCACTATGAGTCCAAGCTGAGTAGTGAGACCCTGTACCAAATAAATAAAAGACATAAAAACAAACCTCCTGCTTGAGTACTCCATCAAAACAAGTGAAGTTTTTATAGCAGCAGCAACAGAAGTTACAAGGCGCCGGGGACGGCAGGCGCAGGGCTATCTGAGACGTGATTCGGAGAGGAAGTGCCAGGGAAGCCCAACCCTCCATGAGTAAGCAGGAAATGCAAAATTGATTTTAGTAACACATCTCAGTTCCAGTTCATGTGAGAAATGTGTTCTTGCTGTTGGAAGCAAGAGTAAGCTTTCTTCACACAGGATATTATGCTTACGGTATAATTCTAGCCCTGCTTTTTATGGTTTTTCTATTAAACAACAAATTTCATGAAAGTACCAGTCAATGTGTGCATCTTGAGCATTGTTCAGATGTAAGTTCAGAAGAGAAGAGGGGTTTGATAGCCACACGTGGAGCCACACCACAGATGCACCCACGCGGCACACATCCGTAGCTGCAAACATGACAACTGAATGCAATTCTATTTAAACTAAAATTTCAAAATGCCTGGAGCAGTGTTTCTCATTCCAGTTTTGTGGAAAATTATTGCTTTTTGTATGTCATTAAATAATTGTGTGCCTCATTTTTCCTGTTAAATAATGTAATTGAAACATGTTATTAGTGTACTAGGGTCTTAATTTGTATAAGGCTTTTGTAGGAGAAATAAATCTGTTTATCTGATTACTTCTGATAAAAAATGCTCATGAGATGGTGTAATAGTACGCGTTTATTTCAGAACGCTTAAGTGACTTTCAGCACAGTGTTAATATGTTATCCATCACCCCAAGGATAATATTTGACGGAATCAGATCACAGAAATAATCCCAGTTCTTCTTTGAAAGTTCACTCTCATGCCCTTCCATCTCTTAAATGTTGCAGTTCTATTTTGAAAGGAAACACCTTCTCATTGCTCAATAAAAAGTAATCCAATTGTCCTGCAATATACCTCTCCTCCCCTCTGGATATAATTATTTTTCTATTATTAATTTTGGAAAAGAAAAGGGGTTTATGGTTCCTTAAAATCTGCTCTGTTTGTTGCTGACTATTTAGCTAGCCAAGACTTTTTAAAATAAAGAAACCCTTTAAATCATTTAGACCAAAAAGACTGAAAAGATACCTATTCATAATTCCAACACTTGACTGTAAAGTGCTTTGTCTTAAAGAATCTTTTCTATTCACCTCCAAGCAGAGAACAGGAGCATCTCCTTGTGATTCATTTTGCAAAGTGTAAGTCATTGCCCTTCACAAAGGGGGGGGAAAAAGATGTATTAAAAAAATGCCATGAACACTATTCAAATTCATTGCCTCTTCCAGGTGTGGGTAATTGAGTTGCCTCAAGATCAATATGAAACTGCCTAGGATATAGAAAGTCAATAGCTTCTTCCAAAGTCAGAGTCTGTCTATTTTAGGTATGTATAAAAGAAAAATCTCCAGCTGCTGCTTCAAAGCAAATCTAAATCTGCATAATAAAACTTAGAAGTGAATTTCATGAAGAAAGTACATCCCAAGTAACTTACTTTGATACAAAGGAGTTTCTGAAGACCCCTGTTGAGTCAATAATATGCCTTTGATATTTTTCTGGACCTACAGTGATACTGAAGAGCCACATATTTGTTTCCATCTAAACTCTGGCTTTAGAAATAAGGCATCTCTCTGCCCAGATGTAGTTTTCTAACAAAATCACTTTAGAGTGTCACCTTTCAGGTGAAAGTAGTGCAATGATATCATTTTCATTCATGAATATCAAATACTTTCATCTTAATATAATGCTAAAAATATTGCATAGAATAGTCTCCTTTGTAACCAGGATTTTAGGTTGAATTTTGGAAAGCGTTAGAGATCTAAAAAAAAAGCTGCGAACTACTGATTTTCAGGAAACAAGAGTCATTTTTAAAGTAAAAACCACCACACTGATATTTTTTTTTTCTTTTTTAGTTAGTGCACGTGTCTAGTCTATCATGTTTACATTGGTTTCAGAGAATTTTCATGTGGACATAATACATCTTGATCTTTTTTTTTTTTTTTTTTCATCTTACCTAACTGCTCCCTCTCCTTCCTTCCCCTAACCTTTTCCCATTTTCAACAATTACACATTTTTTGTGCTTTCTTTGGTGTCATGTCTGTCTCAGTCACTTTTCACTTGTTGCTAAGACAAAATACCCGACCCCCAAAATTAAGGAAGGAAAAGTTTATTTAGCTCACAGTTTGTGGAGGTTTCAGTCCATACTCGGTGGGCCTCCAAGGAAGTAACGCGGGGGAGCTCGGAACTCCTGCGAGGAAGTGGGGCACAAATCCTTGCTCAACCCCCTTATGTACCCCTTCTTTGCTGAGTCCCTCTGGGGCAGGCCGCCCAGCACACGGCGTGGAACCAGCGGGGCATCCAGCCAAGCGGACACAATGTATCCGTCACCATAGTGTCTCTTTTAACACTCTTGTTTATTTATGCTTTAGGGTGTCACATAGGTGGGACCATGTGATATTTAACTTTCCGTGCTGACCTATTTCATTTAAAGCTATGCTCGCAAGCTCTATCCACTTCCCGCAAATGACATGAAATCCTGCATGCCCACTACCTTTTTTTACAATTTTGTAGTATAAAAATTTTAGTTCTTTAAAATCTTGTTTTTAGTGGAAATAACTCTCAATAGAATTCCCTTTTTACCTTTATTTTTTTGCCAGTGAAAGAATAATTCATTTTGGAATCAGTTGTTGACATTTGCAGGACTGAATTGAATCCCACAATTACCTTCTCGACATCTTCCTTCTAATAGCCATAATGAGCACTACACTGTCCTGTGCACCAAGTGATGAAAATCGACCTTTACTACTGTGTGTACATGTACATTCTCACCGAGGCCCACAAGTGGAATCTTCCTCTAATGCCTCCCGCTTGCATTTTCACAATTATGGTAAGATACCACTTTTAATGTATAAAAAAGGAAGGTGTGAAACACATGGGCCGGAAAGGTTTTCTTGGTGCGTGTGTGTGCTGGGATGGGGGCTAACGGAGGCTGTCCCCAAGGCTTTCTTTCCCACTACTTACTTCTAAAGCTCTTTTTAATTTTGCTTATTTTAATTTTGAAAATGGGTCTTGCTAACCTGGATATAGGATTTTTTTGAAGCGCCACTTCGTTGAATATCAGTTGCTGAGGTGAAATTTAAAACTTCGTATTTTCCACTGTTCTAAAGAGAAGTAACAATTGCACAGAGGCCGCAGTGCTATAAAAGTTTCCTATTTCTTTCTGAGTGCCAGGCAGAGGTGACTTCCGGCAGAGGTGCAGCCTCTGCGGCGATCTTACGGCTGCTGACATTTTCATGCTCAAATTATCAGGCAGTTAAATTGATTAACTCCTAACAATTAAATCCGCAAAAATATTTATAAAATAGAGAAATATTTTTATTTGATTTATAGACTGGGCAAAAGGATATTTGGTCATTTTCATCACATTTTTACTTAATTTCTATATGCATGTTGTTTTCAAAACACAGTGAAATATTTGTTTCCTAGCAAACATAGATAACAACCCTGGTTACAAGGGAAAAAGTACATGAATAATCAGAAAAAAGGCAAAGAAAGACCAAGTACATAAAATGTTTTTATATTTTGTAAGTGAGAAATGACTCTAAAATAGATACAGAAAGAGGGCATTGTTCATGCAAGTAAATTTTTTTCTTTGAATGAAGGTCATCATGCAGTGGATATGTCCCTTACTTTTTTATAGTACGTGCATTTTATGATTTTTTTAATTAATTTTATTGAGAAACAGCAATGAGACTTTCAAAACCGATTAATAGGACAGTTTCAATAATTAATACATTGCATGTTGTTATCTTCTTAGTGGTTATTCACAGTACAAGATGCAGACATGATATCCTGTCCAAATATCATCAATAGAAATCTTTATTCTCATTGAATTAAGAGAAAGTAGCTGTATATCTATCCTAACTCTTTTGTAGATGCAGATAAAAAATGGTCCTTCCTTTGTATTCCCTTTTTTTGTTTAGTTTTGTTAAAGATGGGTATTTCATTGTCATTTAAATATTGTAAGTGTGTGAATTCAGCAAAATAATCCAATATATTGCAGTGGTCCATAATAGTAATGGGTTATCTGTAGGACTGGCAATGTCAGAAGTTGTTGACTTGAGCCTTTCAAAGCTCAGCATATTAACATGGCTTTAAATTATCATTTCACTTAAATCTTCTAAAGTATCTATCTTTTGTCGGGGCCCATATTTCCTACAATATGGTTTAGCTACAAGTTAATATATTTAAAATCTCAACTGCAGCGTAATTTCTGAAAAACACGACAAAGCCCGATGTTTATAATTCCATCAATAAGTTTACCTGTACCTCTTGAGGATATTAAGACCAAGAGCAAACCAGCTTTGTTGGTAGGATTTGCATTGAAACTGAGTTCTGCCCACATACCAGCCCCTGCTACAGACAGTTTCCTGGTCTGTGAGATTAGAAACCGGCCTCCTGGGCTACAGTAGCATATATCTGTAATCCAAGCTTCTATGGCCAGGGATGAAGGAGGATCACAAGTTCAAAGTCAGATTGGGCAGTTAGGAAGATTCTGGATCAACATGCAATAAAATTTTAAATAAGTCATGGAATGTAGTTTATTGTTCATCTGGTTGCCTACAGAGAGGGTCCCTGGATTTGATCCCCGGCTCTTTGAAACAAACACAGCAAAAAACTCCTTTCACACACAGTCGTAAGGCCTGATGGTGTGAATGTACATTGAGAGTAGTGCTCAATATTAGGTGAAAAATTGATGATTAATCATAAATTTTGAAGAAATTTTACAAGGTCTATTAATAATAATATTTAAATATCTCAGCTGATACATATCATGTCCATTTGTTTAGTTCACTTAGTGCTTTCCATCCTGTATGAATTTAATATTAAAAAGAAATCAGAAATGTTTGAAAATATTTAGAGAGTTTTCTTTTAAAAATAGATCACTTTACCAATAAATTCTAAGGAGCACGTCTGCATTCCTTTCAACATGGGGATAAAGACACTGTGTCAGCAACTCTCAGAATCTTCCCGCCTTTCAATGCTAAAAAAGAAACAAAATCTGTCCATCCCAGTTTCATTGAAAAATGAAACTCAGTAGAGAGCAAAAGCCTGCATTTCTTCTTAGTACACAGATGTCTATTGCATGAATTCAAACTAATTTTCTAAGGATCATTTACCTTATTATTTGAACTGAATTTTTAGAAAGACAGTAATTGTCCATTTCACTTATAAAATGAATGTTTTAGGAAAAAACTTCCCCTATGCTAGGTTTTCTGAACTATAATATTAGTAGATGTAAGGGTTGGGGAGATAGCTCAGTGGGATAATTGCTTGCCTGG
>NW_004524642.1:11629520-11638518 GCF_000260255.1 Octodon degus
GCCCTTTTTTATAATTAAGAACCCATGATGCTTTTCATCAATCTGGGACTTACAACTTACCCAGCTTCCAGTGTTTCATGGCTCTTGATGTTTCTGTCACTGACTCGACTGGAAGTCACACAGGACCACAGGACTCTGGCTGTAGCAGTTTGGTAACCACAGTGTTGAAAGAATACACTGCATGTCAGTGTCATATTTTAGGAATCCAATTCCTCTAACTTTCTCCTCTGCCTCTCAGTCTGTGATTCTTTGTACAAGCTTCTCTGATTTGATTTATCTCATTTATGCTGAGAAGAGCTCAATATTTTTAAAACATATGATAAAATTCTTGCCTCTAAGCCACTTATTGACTTTTTTTGGTGAAATAATGCTTACACCCACACATCCCTTAAGGGACAGCGGGCTTTTCACAGAACTCATTGCCACCTTTCTCTTATTGCCTGAATCCTCTCTATTTTCTTTCCACCAAATTCATCTTCTTAAATACACCTTGCTTTCTGTCACTGCTCTCTTCAAAAGCCTTCAGTCATTCCCCAGCGCCTTGGGCAGTTACTCCCCAGCGTGCTACAGAGGATTGTAAATCCATGTAGACAGCATGTCTGGATGGTAGACTACATAAATATCTTGCACAACTGAGTTCTACATATTTTGAAAGCATATGATGCAGTTAATTAAATATTGACTAAGGATGCTCAGTTTTTCAGTTTTGAATATTTTTTTTCCTTTTCAAAATTTTTTATTATTTATTTTTTTTGGTAGGACAGTTTAAATAATTAACACATTGCATACATTCTTCCTAGTGGTTAATTGTTGCACAAGATGCAGACATGATATCCTATTTACAAACACTATTAGAACAAATCCTTCTATTCATCAAGAGAATGTATCTATATATCTATTCTAACCATTTTGAATACACAGATACAAAATGGACATTTATCTGTATCCCCTTTTTTTGTTTAGTTCCGTTATTTGAATATTATAGGTGTGTTAACTCAGCAAAATATTCTCAAGGAGTCCAGTAGTCTGTAATGATATTGGGTCTTCCGCTTCACTGGCAATGCCAGAAATTGTTGACTTGAGTCCCCTACAGCTCAACATAACAGCATGGCTTTACTTCTTATACTTTATTTTTATACTTTTCTGCTGGATGGTTAAGACCAAGATAAAGCAAGATCTATGCAACAAAAATTGTAGCTTTTGGGTCTGATAAGGTCAAAATATTTTGCATCTTCTCAATAAACAGGTGTAATATTCCTCAGCTTTTATTTTGCCTGTCATGCACCTTGCTTTACATAGATTAAACACACACACACACACACACACACACTCACACACAGCCACAAATACAACCTCTTAAAACAGCCATTTACACACACACACACACACACACACACACAATCATTCACATACAAGAATGAGACACATAATTGCCATATTCAATTTGCAGCACAGAGAGTGAAGTAAGGAGAATTTATATAACTTATTTAAAGGAATACAACTTGAAATAATGAACTTAGAGGGCCAGTGAGCTAGCTCAGCAGACTAAGTGCCTGCTTAGGCAAGCGTAGGGACCAGGGTTCAATCCCTGGCACCACATGCCATGCTGGTCATGCCCACAAGCATGCTGAACCAGTGACTGAGTCCAGGTGTGCTGGCACATGCCAGTAATCCCAGCACTGAGGAGGCTGAAAATGGGAGGATCACTATGAGTCCAAGCTGCATAGTGAGAACCTGTATTAAATATATACATGCACACATACATGCATGCATACATAAAATTAAACTTTAAATGCAGGAATTTCATTTCAACTATGAAATGAAGATATTTTTAATTATGTAATTAGTACAGTTTGTATTTCATGGTAATCTATGAAATACTTATTGCTAAAAATAGATATGTACTTGAAGTTTTAAAGCCAATACTGAAGAGAACTGAGCACTGAATTCCTCTCAGTAGAGCACTGAAAATGATTTCAAATAGTAGGTTGTAGTGTTCCAAAAAATATTCACAATTTCCAATTAAGTGAACTTAATTCCTGGTCATTCAATTTTAATACCAACAAGAAAAATATATCTGCAAGTAGAAATTTACAAAACCTACCATTCTATTAAATTTCTTAAGCTCATCATACATACATTTCATCATACATATATTTCAGGTAACTTGGAGTATATTTGTTAACTTCTACTCAGAATAATTAGTGAAAGAAGGACTTAGACATGAAATTTCTAGCTAGCCTTATATTCAAATATTGTTTCAACAAACTTCCAAGCTTAGTCTTGATCAAATTGTATTCTTTCTCATTTCTGTGATTCGCTTCTTTCTGTTACTCTCAGAAGTATGCTCTGTCCTGCATTTAAAATGTGATGCAGCTAATATCATTTTATCTAACCATAGTGACGCACACCTAGAATTCATTGCTCTGGATAGCTGAGGCAGAAAGTTTGCAAGTTCAAGTCCAACACAGACAACTTAGTGACTTAGTAAAACCCCGACTCTAAATACATGATAAATAAGGTCCGATAGAATAACTAGTAGAAAGACCTGGCTTCAGTTCCCAATACTGCACACACATACCATTACAGTCTTTTATAGTTTGTTAGTGTTCAAAATTATTTACTAAACATTTCTTTACTCCAGTGATGGTAAAATTTTTAGAGACCTAAAGCTCAAAATGCAACCCAAACCCACTGACAATATATATTTAAGTGGATGCCCCTTGAAGTTATACTCATAAGTGAAATAAACCAGACCTACATGTGTAAATATCATATACTCCCCCTAGTGTAAGAACTCAAAAGAAGAAATACAAATAGAAAGGTATAATACAAGTAAAAGGAAAGTGAGAATTTAAGGATTACACAACAAAGAGAGGACAAGGAGAAAATCTAGGAAACATGATAGGGCAAAGCCATACATTTATACACACAACATGGGTAAGGCAACGATCCTGAGAAACATCAGCAGGTTTTTGAAACTAGCAGTTAATTGGTAGGATTCTCACCCTGACTAACTGTATATGCTGATACCTGTGAACTAAGCAACTGCACTGAAGATAGCAATGTGTGTAGGTTCGTACTCAGAATGCCTGTCACTCTAGTCTTCTAAATATGTACTGCTTATCATGACATACCACTCATTGCCCTGCTGCCTCTCAAGTAAATGTTTCTTTTAAAAAAAATGGTAATAAATGAAAAAAGAGACAAGAAGAAAAATGTCACAGGACTGTCCTGTTACAATGATGCATATGGTTAGATTTCTAAATTTTCGTGTAAAATATGTAATTGTTGATTCATATTTTTAAATTGTTTTATTTTTTTAATTTTTTCTTCATATTCTGTAGAGACTTAATGTTTAACATATCAATACTTGATGGAAAATACCTGTTCCGTGTTATGCCCAAGATGTTTGATATTCAGACACATTGTTAGGTTAAACCCAACTGCATATTTTGTAAGGTAATAATAAGCTTCTCTTCTGGAGGGTTAACAACCTAAGTTTGCAGACGAAAAATTAGAGAACAAGAAGGGCTGCAAGGACAGCCAACATTTTGGCCCGAGGCCTTCAAAGTCAGTGAAGACTCAGGACCTAGGAGAACTATACTGTAACATCATGTAAATCAGTTGTGTCTCAAATATTCTGATCAAGTAGATTATGGGGCCACAGAGGAATATGATCGACGATGCAGAGTATGCCTAAGGTGAGTCACATATAGAGAAAACATTCTCTCAGGCTGTCACAAAAAGCAAATTGATCAAGCAATGGCCATGAGTCATCCAAATGGCTGACACTGACAAAGGATCTACAGAGTGTAGTACAGGGTTTCAAGATAAATCCTGAGGGGATTTGACTGACCTGGTCAGATACAAAAGCTACATTTCTTGTTATATAGATCTTGCTTTATCTTTGTCTTAACCATCTAACAGAAAGGTAAAAAAATGAGGTATAAGGGCTGAAGCCATGTTGATATGCTCAGCTATAAAGGGCTCAGGTCAATGTCTTCTGACATTGCCACTCCTGCGGATGAACCACTACTATTATGGACTACTGGACTATATTGGAATATTTTGTTGAATTCATGCACCTACAATATTTAAATGACAGTGCAATACCCTTCTCTGACAAGACTAAATAAAAAAGGGGATACAAATGAATGACCATTTTGTATCTGTATATACAATACAGAATAGATATATAGCTACTTTCTCTTAATTCAATGAAGAGAAAGATTTGTACTAATTGTGTTTGGACAGGATATCATGTCTGCCTCTTGTACTATGAATAACCACTACGAAGACAACAATATGCACTATATTTATTATTGAAACTGTGCTAGTAATTGGTTTTGAAACTGTCTCATTGCTATTTGTTTCTCAATAAAATTATTTTTAAAAAGAAAATTGTTAAGGGTGCAATTAAAACTGAATACTGATGGTTCAGTGCAGAATAAACAGCTCATATATTAGCATAGTTTCTCTTAAAAGAAAAACACATGCATGTGGCACAGGCTCAGCACCACTGCTGTTTGAGGGCCCATGTGGAGCATATGCAGTCAGCAAGGAAGCACTCATTGCTTGGGATGGTTCCGTTATTGCACTTAGCACACACTGTATGTTAGGGCCTGACACAGTAGGGCAGCTTTCTGCTGCTGCTTCTGGTGGTAGTGGTCATGTTGTATAACTTAAATTCCTAGTCCCATTCTTTGTAAACAACAGGCACTTAACTATGCACTGACATGAATGGTCACTGTAGCTAAGGAGAGGAACAGACATGATGGGATAAGATTGATCACTATGTGCTGCCATACAGTTCTGGCCTTCATGCTACTGCAAAAAACCACGAGTATAGACAGTATGAGACTATATATTCAGACATTTATGAGGAAGAAGTTTGAATGTTTTCACAAGGAGGTGATAAATATATGAAGATATCCTTATATTACTAAACTGACTTCAGTATTGCATAATATACACATTGATTGCAATTTCACATATTACCTAATTTACATATAATTTTTATTTGTTACATATATAGCATTTAAAATTAATTAAAATGATATTTTATTACTAAGACAATACAAATTCAGCATACCTAGGGAAAATATATAAGATGATTTGGTTCTTTTTGGCTAAATCACATGGTTTGCATCAGGATCACATGATAGGAATCATATGAGTCTGGGGCAGAGTAAGTAGCCCCTACTGGAAGTCTATACAGATCATGGCTTAGAGGGAGCTGAGCTTATTGAAATTAATTGATGTACTTGTAGTTCTGCTCACAAGTGACATGTTTCAGTTCCCATTTTTAATAGTTCCTGACATGATGTAAATGATGAGTACATTTCTCTCATGAGAGAGGGAAGGATGTATTTCACAGTAATACAGTCTATATAAGTAACCTAAACTTAGATCTCCAGGGATATATTTGTAATGTTTGTTTAATGTTTTGAAACATAAATATTGAGTAAAAATATTTTCAGTAAGATAAGTGGTGCATGAAAAAAAAAAAACAAAATAGTGTTAGATTTCCAAAGATATTTAATTCAAAAGAGGTATATATTCAAGGCAAAAGTTCATTGCCAACCATATTTTTTAAGTCAAGATGTTAATTAAATGATAAACCAATATTTATTCCTGTCCTTTATAAATTACATAGGCTTAGTGTGGTTGAACTTAAAATCATAAGTTGGTACCTACATATGTCTAAAGTATACAAGCTGGTTTAATTCTTGACAGAGATAGTTGTGAGTATATTTTATATAAAATAATAAATTCTTTGAAGCTATAAATAGAATATTGATTATCCAGGCAGCCGTGATATACTAAAAGCACAGTGACATTTTCTAGACATAAGTGCACACATAGCCATGCACACACAAAATCATGTAAGATCCATTTGTTTTGCAGGCATGCAAAGCTTGGAGGTTCCTATTCAGGCTCCTTCCTTAGAAATCATCTGAAGGAAAAATTAAGCACAACTCAGAGAAGCATCAAAATAATAGTGCTGAGTAATGGTGAACAAGTGGGACCTTGAAATGTGCCACTCCATATTGAAAACAGAGCAAGGCAGGAAAAACCATTATGTCTCCAACAGTAGACGGAATGGCTTGGTATGCATTGATCAGAACACTGAACTTTTTAAAAAATGGTAGGTGGAGGTTTCAATGTAGAATATTATAAGGATGATGTGGCCTTTTTTTATAGAGTTCAGCAAAAATATGTTAACATTTTCTCATTTGTTCTCGTGTATCACTTTGTTGACATTCCTGGAATAAATACACTATGAACTTTTTCTATGTTACTTTTTAAATGAAAATTATATTTGTCAATAGTTAATCATATTACACCTGTAAGTTGTTACAGAGGTTTAACGCAGCCATTTTATCTACATAATGACAATACTAATCTGCCTTGAGGCTCTATGAAGGATAACTACTCCTAGTAGAATCAGTATTATTTTACTTCCTATATAGGTCAAAACTAATTCTAAAGTTGCTAGATTGAAGACTTTATCAGTATATGAATGAAATAATTTTTAAATACTATTATATAATGATGATTTAAATAGATATTACTATTTCCAAATTTGATAATTATTTTGATTGCTATCCTACTGAAGCTTTTCTGAAGTTAATTTATTCTTTTTATTTTCAATTTCATACTGAGAGCCCAACATAATCTCTTTTGTCATTACAAAACACAGAGAAAGAAAATTTGTATAAATGAAGGTAAATAACTTTTGATCATCCAAATGCCAAAAACAAGTAGAGGGACAGACCCAAAGATTTAAAGATAACACAGAGAATGACCTTGAAGACAGTCTAAAATCCACCAAACCATAGATCAAGTCTGATCCACAATACTGTCAGTAAAACAAAAAGGACATTTGAAACAGAATAATATCTCTAAAAATGTAAATGTTATATAAAAAAAAAACCCAAAAAACAAAAACAAAAGACTCCATATTAAACAAGTTAAACTACCCAGCAGTCCCGTAACTTGCAGGACGCATGACAACTGGGACACAATATGACAATATTCCATTCTAGATAAAGTTGCTAAATCTTTAAATCATAAAATTGGTAAATAATGAATATGAAATCTTAAATGCTAAAATTAGTTGCTTCTTCATGTATTACAGATCCAAAATTTTTTAAGCTTAAAAATGTTTCGAGGATGATGGCTTTTCAAACACATTTAGCGACGAATTTGAAGACAATCTTTACCTAATTTCCTAAAATCAAACTTACCTCAGCTACGTATTCAAACTCACCAATGTGTCTCCAGTTCATTTTTATTGGTGCCTGAAGACTTTGAACTTTTGTAAAGGAAATTAATCTGTATTGGTCATGATAATCCGTTTAATAGGAGTGTAAATAAAATCAGAAAACGTGAAAAAGCTTGATACTTTTGCTATTTGATTAACTTATGTATTTTTTAACCTTAAAAATAATTGCTAACCACCCACATTTTTAGATGGATTTGAGAAAACTGGTATTTTTTCTTAAGCAAACATATTTCGAAACCATTGAAGCTGTTTCCTTTGTTTCTATATTGTAGAATATAGGATGCTCATATTGAGACCTTTTACTGTTTCAATAAGTGTAGGTGCAATAAATGGATTAATAGCAGGGCTTTGAATAAGGGGGACATGCCACCCACTCTCAGCTGTCTTTTTTCTTGGGTCCAATCACTCACTTGTATTGTCTCTATTGATTGATTTGTCATTTGGTGGCAGTTGGACTGTGGTTTGAAACTCCTTTGTATAAATTTAATCAGGAAATGGAAATAACATATTTGATTGACACTAATAATTTATAATCATCTGCTGTAGCTGGAACAGCTGCATCTCCTCAAGTTTATGAAAAAGAAAAGCCCTTTATATTTATTTTACCTATTCATTTCAGACCAATTCACGTAGGTAGTCATGGAGAAAGAGCTGTCAACTTGGAATTACGTATTGTTACACCATAATTCTTAAACAGTAGAGCTAAAAACATTCTCCTGTTTTTGCATAAACATACCCTCAATAATTCCATTAAGGTTCTTAAGGTGAAATTTAGGTGCATATTACTAAAGTAGGCTTCTTCTGATAGTAAAACATATACCTTTATGCTATTCTAAAAGTAATTTAAAATTTGTACGAGTATATTAATTATCACACATTAATTATCACACCATATATAATTGGAGAAATGAGGAGTTTTAAAAGGAATAATTAATTTTCACATTTACTATTTGGTTGCTTTAAGAAATAGATGATTTACAAACAACCAAGAGATTGTGAAGAATCTGGGACAAGAAGTTCAGTGTCTAGATAAGGTATGGGATTACTTATATTTTTCAGATAAAAAATGTAAAAATCATTTTTATAACAGTCTAAATATGTTATTTTGTAAATTTTATAATGAAAAATTCTAGTGGAAACATTATACACTGTATTAGCAAGTGGTATTTCAGCAGTTTCCCTTATATCTTTATACAACTCCAAATCTCTATTTTTTAGTCTTAAATTTTTGAAAATGACATTTCACTTGAGAAGTGAGGAAATTCAGCCCTAGTGTTTGATCCACAGAATCACCCCTGTTCAACTAACATTTGGGCTTCGGAAAATTTCATAGAGCTCTCCAGCCATGTTTTTCATAGGAACTTGAAGTGGCATTTTTAAGTTTTTTTGTGGCAATTCAGTAACTTTTGAAGTTTCATGCACAGATTCAGAATAATCTTCATTTCACATACAGGTTGTTTGGAGATATCAGTTGATAGTCCGGTTATTGCAAACAAAACCAACAAAATATAAGAAACCAACTTAGGTGCTATGAGAGTAGCACATAAATGATATATCACTCCATCAGTTATATGACAGCCAAATATACAGAGCAATCCACAGGTTGCCTGTCCTTTGACTACTTATTTTCATGCTATAGTAAGTACCATTTTCGCTGGGGAGATGGATCAGTGGAATAAGTGCTTGCCTGGCAAGCTCAAGGACCTG
>NW_004524642.1:11644313-11645629 GCF_000260255.1 Octodon degus
CTATGGTAAAAGGTATTGTTTCTATAATTTCCCTCTCAGTGTGTTTGTTGTCTGTGTAGAGGAATGCTATTGACTTTTGGGTATTGACTTTATAAAAGCAATGTTGTGGGACTGTCCTGCTTCAAGGTTGTATATGGTTAGTTTTTTTGAATTATGTGCAAACATAAGAGTTTATGTAATTTGTTATGCTTATCTTTAAAATATATTCTATTTTTAAATGTTTTTTCACCATATTCTGTAGGGACTTAAAGTTCAACATATCAATACTTGATGAAAGATACCTGTTACATGTATTCCCAAGATGTTTGATATTCAGACAGATAATGATATTAAGCTTAACTGCCTGGGTTGTATGGTAATAATAATATGCTTGTCTTCTGCAGGGTTAACAACTTAAGTTTGCAGACCAAAATTAGCAAAAAAAAGGAGGCCCACAAGGAAAGCCAATATTTTGGCTCTCGCCTTCCAAGGTTAATTAAGACTCAGGACATATGAGAACTTGTACTATACTGTCATGTGACTTGGTAGTGTCCCAAATTTTCTGATCAAGGTGATTATGGGGCCAAAGATGGAAGTGACTGATGATGTAGAGTGTCTCTAAGGAGAGTCACATGGAGAGAAAACATTCTTTCAGGCTTTCACAGAGAGCACATTGGCCAAGCAATGGCCGTGACTCATCCACATGGCTGACACTGACAAAGGATCTACAATCTGAGGTACAGAATCTCAGGATAAATCCTGAGGGGATTTCACTGATCTTATCGGACCCAAAAGCTACAACTCTTGTTGCATTGGTCCTGCTTTACCGTGGTCTTAACCATCCAGCAGAAAAGTATAAAAACTAAGTATAAGAAGTAAAGCCATGCTGTTATGTTAAGCTGTAGGGGACTCAGGTCAACAATTTCTGACATTGTCAGTGAATCAATTGCCAATACTAGTATGAAATGCTGGACTCTTTTAGAATATTTTGCTGAGTTTACACACCTATAATGTTCAAAAAACGGAAATAAAAAAAGGGGGATACAGGTGAATGATCATTTTGTATCTGTGTATTCAAAATGGTTAGAGTAGATATATAGCTACATTCTCTTAATGAATAGAGGGATTTGTTCTAATGGTGTTTGTAAATAGGATATCATGTCCACATCTTATACAACAATTAACCCCCAGGAAGAATGTATGCAATGTGTTAATTATTGAAACTGCCCTACCAATTTGGTTTAAAACTGTCTCATTGCTGTTTGTTTTTGAATAAAGTTATGGAAGAAATAAAAAGATAAAAATTTAAAAAATAAGATGTGGTCTTTTCACACAAT
>NW_004524642.1:11645729-11650200 GCF_000260255.1 Octodon degus
CATAGCCGTTTATCAAAGTCAATAACCTCTTTCACGATCACTTCCTGTGGAGCATAATAAAGTTACTTCCGCTTTAGTCTGCTCACCACCGCTGGGAGATGCCTGTCATGGTTGATGCACTGTGTCACCTTGGGGGGCCTAGAGGCCTGACTAACTAGAGGAAGCAGTTTTACATCCTGGGGTGAAAAGGACATGCACTCACCGCTTAGGGTATTGCTCACTGTGTCAACTTGAGAAGTTTAAAGTTGAGCAGAGGGCCAGGGTCTTTACTGTGTGCACATCCTCAGCCTGGGCAAGGTGTGGGCAGAGAGCTGGCGTACAGTGCAAGGAGGAAGAGGCTCGCTTCTTCTCCCCTGTGCCCTCGCTGCTTTGCTGTCCTCTGCCACCTTGGACTGCTGCCCCTGCACCATGCCACTCTTGCCTTGGAGCCAGCTGATTACAGGCTGTGATCTCCACAAACCGTGAACTAAATAAACCTTTCCTTTCTTAATTTGGAGCATTGGGTATTTTGCCCAGCAATGAGAGAAAAGTAACTGAGGCAAGGCCAATATCTTAAATTTTGGAGTGTGCTATAAATTTTGTTTCATAGCATATTATCATAAAGAATTAGTGAGAAAGATCATATAATGTTCTCATCCATATTTCTGCTCTTTTAATTGTTCATATTATATTATCCAAGATTCCTTTTTATATTATTTACTTTCTGTGAGAAAAGCTCCACAGTATATATATGATACTGACAATTATATATTCTTTTCATTTATGTATTTGGTACAGGGTCTCACTATGCATCTGGGTCTCTTAGTGATCCTCCTGTTTTCAGCCTCCCAAGTGCTGGGATTATAGGCTTGCACCACCCTATCCGGACTCAGTGGTGGGCTCAGCATGGGGCCAGCATCACATGCAGTACTGGGGATGAACCTAGGTACTTGCTCTTGCCAGATAAGTGCTTGGACTACAAGCTATCTACCCAGCCCTGTAAATCTTAAACGGAGTCAAGCATATCTTTCTGTGCAAAATTTATCATTTCTTAGTCATAAAAGCTATTAAAACACTTAATTTTAGTTTTTGAGAAGTATATCACTTTATTTATTTCCATAGTCATCTGACAGGCCTCCAAGCCAGACCCATCTCCAAAACCTCAAGTGTTCATAGGTGGGGTTTGGGTAGTGGATGGATTAGGGGTGTGTGATGCTGGATTGGTCCAGGGATGGGTCTGGGTTAGTTCTCTGTGTGGCTGATGGGCTTACTGAAGGCCCAGTTTTCACATGGGTGGCACCGTCCAACAAGCTGGCAGCCTGGATGGAATGAAAAGGGAAAGACAGAGGGTCACTGCTTTTTCCCTGCCATCCACAAGCATGCATGTTCTGCCAACCTCCTTGCCATGTTGCTCTGCTCTGGCATCAGCTGACTAGGAGTGAAATATTTACAAAGTGTGAGGTAAAGCAAACCTTTCTTCTTTAACTTGTGGTGTTAGGTGTCCTGTCACAGCAGGGGGAAGTAACTCATCTTATATGAACAGCAAATCAGAGCCTGTTGCTGCTACCTGTGGTTTAGCACCCTCTCACCAAATTTTCTCCATGTTCCCCAAATCCAGTAGACATCATTTAGATTTCACATATAAGTAGCGTTACGTGACAGTTATATGTCTGAGCCTAGCATGTTTCATGTAGCGTTATCATTTTTAATTCCACCTATATTATAGCAAATTAGAAAATTTGAATTTTATGCCTGTGTACTATTCCATTTCATGTATGTACCAGTTTCTTCAATCGTTTTTCCATTGCTAAATTCTTTTTTTCGTCTCATTTCTAGACTATTACAAATAATGCCAGAATGAATGTGGGAGTGAAGTTATCCCTTTAACAAATAATTATTTCATTTTCCAAGGGCTGGCCAAATAGCTCAGTGGATCAAAGCACCTGCTTGAGCAGACGCAGAGGCCAAGGGTTTGATCACCGGCCTGCCATGCCAGCCCTGCCACGGGAGCATGCTGAGACAGCGATTGAGACTGGGCATGGTGGTGCACTCCCGTAATCCCAGCTCTTGGGAGGCTAAAAACAGGAGAATCACTACTAGTCCGAGATGTGTAGTGAGACCCTGTAGATCCTGTAACAAATACATAAAAAATAAAAATTAACAATTATTTCATTCCCTTTGAAGATATATCTTAAAAAATTACATATGTATATATCTATACCCCAGTACCATTGCTTGAAGACTATTTCTATAATCTTCATTGAAAGTTACATAACTACAAATACAGAAACATGTTTTTGATTTTCTTTTCTGTTAGTTGATGTGTCTGTTTTTCCTGCTAATAATATATTATATTGATTACAGCCTGTTATATTGTATCTGCTATTCTGAAATATAGTATCTCTTTTTTCCAAAATTGCCTTGATTATTCTACTACTTTTATACATGTCCTTAGGATTTTTATAGGATTATGTTAATTCTGCAGATTGCTTTGGGTAGAATACCCATTTTAATGTTATTTTTTAATCCACAAAATATTTGTCTTCATTTTAGTCTATGACTTGTTCACCTTTTTTCTCAATATTTAAATTTTTATTGTTGATATCTTTTTTATATTTATTGAATCTATTTTTAGGTAATTCAGGTTTAATAACAATTGAAAGTGGAAATATTTTGCTTTCTATTTCAGGTAATTGACTACATATACAAATATTACTACATTTGAATATAAATTTTATATCCTGTACTATTGTTAAACTTGTTTATTAACAATAGATTTTTGATGCATATTTTTATCTTTTTTGTTCATTTTATTTTATATTATTATTTTGTTGTTGCTGCTTTATGTATTTGGTACAGGGTCTCACTAGGCAGCTCGGACCCCTCGTGATCCTCTTGGCTTCGGCTTCACTAGTGCTGAGATTATAGGTGTGCACCCTCACACCCCTCATGGCGGGCTCAGAGCCCTGGTGGCCCGCTCAGCACAGCCGGGGCCGGGGCCAGCATGGCATGTGGTGCTAGGGATCAAGCCCCGGCCCCTGCACTTACTTAGGCTGGCGGTTAGTCCGCCGAGCTATTTTACTGGGCGAGCTATTTTGCTGGCCGGCATGTTTTATCTCGAACATCTGCTCCTTCCATTGCTTTCTTTCTTGGAAAAGGTGCGAGTTCGTGGGGGGAAGACAGCAGAGAGGTTCTACCTCATCAAGCGTCAGGATCAGGCAGCAATTCCTCCACCTCTGAGCGTGACATTCCCTCATCCCTCAGAGGGAAAGGTATCTGAAGAATCAGCAGTGGGATCGGTATACAGTTCTTCCAACAGTGAGGTGGAGAATACTTTCTCCAGACTAGAGAGAATGAAATGTTTTATTCATTATTTGAGCATTAACGTTACTTTTGTTGCTTGTTTTCTTACTCTCTGCTAAGCATCTTGAAATGTTCAACATTCGTGTTAATGTCATTCGGGACCTAAAGAAACAAGGGAGAGAATTTATGAAAATTTAACCGTGACTTTTAGTTGATGATTTTTTCCTTTTATTGGTATATATTTGCAGAAAGGATGTTTACATTCATCTCGGGGGTGACACGTGTGTATCATATGGCTTGTTCTCTTTTCAGGTCCCTGCCACTTCCCACTCACTTCTACACATTTGCCTCCAAATCCCCTTTCCTCAATTACATTCTTACTGTTGTTATTGTCATTAGCTCTGTGTAGGACATACAAGGTTTACATTTATTGACATTAACAGGTAAATGGAATCAGAAAATGCTGTTGTGTTCAGCTATAAGAGACAATGAGAACTATTTTCACACAATGGAGTACTATGCTGCTCTAAGAAAGACAACGTTGAGTTACATGTAGGAAAATGAAGGCATCTTAAGACCATAACAACATAAAGTGAAACAAATCAGTTGCACAAGTTTGAATTTTGCATGGTTTCTTTTAGCACATCAAAGTAAAACTAGATTACAGTATGTTTAGAGATAAATCTCTCTTAACTAAGAAGGGTATCAAGACATACAGAGAAGATGAGGGGAACGAGGGACGAAGAAAAAAGTTAAGATGTGTTACATATCTGTGTCAACTTTACACAAGGAATAGAAAATGTACTACAAACACACAAACTTGTACTAATAAAAAAAGAGGAAAAAGGAAAGAAAGTGAAGAGAGGACTCAATTTAATTATTTGATACAATGGCGTGACATAGTATTCTCTCAAAAGACAAAGAGCACAGGGTTGTGTGGTTCTCCCACAATGAGTGTCATGGGAAACAATATGCTTGCAGAACACACGGGCAGAGCAGTGCCAGAGGACTCGAATCCACAGCAGGTCACTGGTGTCCAAGGAAGCAATGGGGAAGAAGTAGCAGGGATGTGTCAGGAAAAATCAAGACTCAGCTATAACATTTTTACAAAATTTTTAGTTAAAAATTCTAAACTAACAGTTAAAAACAAAAATGTACATATTAATGGCATACCAAGTGATATATATTA
>NW_004524642.1:11657905-11663087 GCF_000260255.1 Octodon degus
ATGTGCAAATGTTTTTTTCTCCTTAGCATGAGAATCTGAGAGAGAAAAATGGTATATGAAGGATACAATACATACTGTGAAAAGGGAATGAACTTACTCAAAAGGAAAGAGTTACTGAGTTGAGAAAGACAGGAGAGGGGGGTGGGGAAAAGAGATGTATTTATGTATGTAGGCAGAATGGTTCAAAGACTATAATGTAGATTTCTGCTGGTCTATGTAAGGAGCAGTTAATGATTATTTTGTTTCATCTCCTTTTTCAATTGTTTCTCCTTTTTCTCCTCTTAATTTTTTACATATTACAACAAATACTGTGAAATTCATATTACTTTGTTCAGTGAAATTCTGCATTACTTGTAGTTTTTCTGTTTCTATACTATTTGTACTCTCTTTAAAAAACAAAAAAGGAAAAACAGTGGCCAAATTTAATGAAATTAATGTGAAAAAGTATTTTCAGAGTGAGCAGGCTTGTGCCAGCCAGGAAAAATGGCATCAGAGAGGAGAAAAGTGTGGCTCTGGGTGATGTGGAAAAAAAGAATGGAGAGGAGTAATGTTGGCTTTAGATTTGAAAATGTGCACCATGCCTGGGCACCTCTCATTGAGACTTTTAGGACACAACGGGCAATTTGACTGGCATGGTGCTGAGTCATCTCTATTGTACATGTAGCATGTTCTTTCCCATAATTCACTCCTATATAACTGGAATCATAACATACTGTCTATATGTATGAACTGTGAAAGGGTTCTGAGAGAGGAAATGTCTTTGTAGATCATGCCAATGGATCAGATACATATGTGTCTTAGAATGTCATGGAGTCTTTGTCATTTTTATTTCTGCCTCCCTTAGGAAAAAGGAGCATGTCTCTGAAGCATTGGCCATGTTCAGGTAAGTGAAGGGGGAGTGTCATGCAGCCCCAGTTGTACTATATTTCTATGACTGGTTTCCATAGTCTCATAAGATATGCTGGTTCGAGAAGTTTTGGAATCCTGGTATCCTGGAATCCACTGCTGCATATCAAAAAGTAATAATTTATTAACTTCTAATTTGGCATGTTGGTACTAACCATTACTCTACATAATGAAAGTAATTTCTCCAAAATGTACAATCCTACGAACAATGAACTACTTCCTAATCTCTGGGAATTATGAGTAGTCAACAATGTTGTTGGATCTTATTGAAATATTCCTCAATTTTTCTGTCCGCTCCATCCCAATGTAAACATAGCCATTTGTTAGATAGGTTTGGTATTTTTACCAGAACTACCTAACGAATTCAAGACATGCTGTACTGCCATCACCAGATAAAAATACATTTTTGTAGACTTTATAAATTATCAGCATAATGGATAACTACACAAATAATTGGCTTCCCAGGGGCTGGCAAGATAGCTCAGTGGACTAAAACTCTTGCTTAGGTAAACACAGGGACCTTTGTTGGATCCCTGGCACCACATGCTGGGCCAGCCCAGTCCCCAGGGTGGGCTGAGAAGGCCAGAGTCTGGGCATGATAGAGCATGCCTATAATGTCAGTGCTGGGGAGGCTGCAAGCAGGAAGATCACCATGAGTCCAAGCTGTTTAGTGAGACCCTGCAACAAGCAAATACATTAAATAATAATAATAGTAATAATCAGAATGTATTAACAATATGCAGAATATTTTGCTACCAAAGAAAATGAAAGGAAATATCTAGTGTGGGGACGTGTTGGTCTCTTGGTGTACCCTAGGGAGAAATAGCAGGAATAATTAAAAAAATAGACAAGCGGCAAGAGCAGGAATAGGCAGTGCTCTCTTTGTCTGCTTGGCAAAGAACCCAACAGTGGAGGTGTTTCTTTATACATTTGTGAAGTTAGCACCAGGAGACACAGGTTGTCCAGCAACTAACAGCAGAAATTGTCCAGAGAGGATGTTTTCTCAAGACTGAGGTAGCTTGACTGTTTTAGGCAGTGAGGCTTTGTCCTAACCTCCCACTTATGATTGGTTGCCAGCTTCAGCTGTGCCCAACAAATCAATATAGTTGACACACATCCCTGTATCAGCAAAATTGACTTAACTGTCCATCCATAAGAACTGGACACAAGGTTTCTGAAATACTAATCTATCATTTTACTTGGATTTCTTTGTTTCCCTTACTGTGGAAGACAGACTCTAAGATGTCCTCTTCTTCTGGTATTAATTTCCTTGTGGAAACTTCTTCTCTGGAGCCAAGAGTAAAGTTATTGATTGATGTCTAAGAAGCACAGGACATGTAACATGATTTAATTTCTCAGATCATATTTTAAAAAGCAAGTGACGATGTAATTCTATTATATCATGTATGCATAGAATATATAAGGTGCTGGGGTTGATCCTTGATGTTATCAATTAATTCACATAAAAATGTGATTATCTTGGTATTTGATGCTTTATCCCTATTATCAATAGTCTGAGAGATATCACATCTGGATATTCTGCATATAGTGATCCTCCTGTCTCAGCCTCCTCTGTGCTGAGATTAAAGGTGTGTGCCATCATGCCAAGTTTCAGGGCCTGCACAAAGTGCCCTAGGTTCTGAGATCAGTGTGGCATGTGGAACTGGGGATCAAACACGTGTCCTTGCGCTCACCAGGCAGGTGCTGAGACCACTGAGCTGTCTCCACAGTCCAGGATAGTTTAAATTTGATGGTATGCTTTGTTCTTTAATCTGCCTTCTGGACATATTGTTTGCATTTCTTACAAAAACAGGAGTCTCACCTCTTTCTAAACTGCCCAAATATTTTGAAGTTAATATGTTATTAATTTCATACTTTAGTTATTAGACATTTCTATTTAGATTAGCTTCATAGTGACTGGGGAAATGGCTCCATAAAATAAGCACTTGCCTGGCAAGCACAAGGCCCTGAGTTCAATCCCTAGTCCTGAAAAAAAAAGAACTAAAATAAAAAATAAATTAGCTTCAGATGAGGATAAGTCCCTTTGGGTACAAATCCTTGGGATTTTATTTATTTATTTATTTATTTATTTATTTATTATTTAATTGATTTTTATTCTCTTTAAGAAAGAAAAAATGATTAATGTAAATATTTATATTGTAGAATTTTAGAGAGTTTCCATAGATAATGGTATTAAATTTTTTAAACATTCCATTCACTGTTTTAATGATTTGATATCAATGTACAGAATGCAAGAAAATTAGATTTTTTTTACTTTTTTATTAATTTTAGTGAGAAACAAATTGCAATGAGACAGTTTCAAAACAGGTTAGTAGGACAGTTACAATAATAAATACATTGCACATTGTTGTTTTCTTAGTAGTTATTCATAGTACAAGATGCAGACATGGTATCCTGTCCAAACACTATTAGTTCAAATCTTACTTCTCATTGAATTAAGAGAAAGTAGCTGTATATCTATCCTATTTTATATATACAGATATATATGTATCTATATATACTTATATCTATATAAATATTTCACTACAAAAGAGTCCTTCATTTATATCCTCCTTTTTAGTTTAGTTTTGTCAGAGATGGGTATTCCATTTTTAAATGTTAGTTTGCTACACTAACACTTCCGTACCAAGGAAATCAACTGTCTCCCTCAAACCTCTCTACTCATGGCAGTCATAGGGATTTTAATAGTCACTCTTATTCCAGACCAAGAAGAGCACAAGAGGCACACAGCAGGTGCTCACAGCTTTAGTGCAGCTCTTAAATACAGGCTGTCAGACCTCACCAGTGCCTTGCAGTGCCTGACTCTGTTCCAAGGAGTGGTTTTCTGTTGACCTTTCCTGCGCCTGTGGGCCTCTTGTCTCTGCTTTCTGAGCCATTCTTTTTTTTTTTTTTTCTTAGAAAATAATTCTACTTTCTGTTGTTTTTTTGTTTTTTTCTTCTTTTGATGGTAACTAATTACAATCAATTGAGCTTCTTAAGGACAACAAAAAAGTTTTTTTTTACCTTGGTTTGAGATTTAAATATATAGTCTCAATAAACATAAACAGTTGGTCCACAGTCCTTCATTCCAGTCTAGGTTTCTCCAAGGCCTCTTTTTCCTCCCTCTTCCTTTCCAACCCCCCATCACCCTCATAAACTGCTTTTATTCTTCAGAAGTTTGGATTCTGAATATATTTTTACACTACAAACTCACTGCTCTTCTTAGTAAAAGCAACAAAATTACTTCTAAACCTTTGAAACCTGAAATTACAGCCCACTTCATTAGATAAGTCTCTTCTAATATGCTTTAGAAGACTACTTGCACAGCTGACAGGGTTTACGAATGATCAAATTATGTGTTTCTGAGCATTCAAGGTTTTAGAGATTCATTCTTAAAAACATGAGTTGTGTCATGAATTCACTCACTGCTGTGAGGACATTTCCTATTGCCTGAGGAAAATTAGAATTAGAGATGTTTAGTTTCGAAAATAGCAAAGCCAGCTTCAGAAATTCTGCTTACCATTCTTACTTTGAAACTGAATGATTTCTTACATTAGTTTTGCACTATAAATGACTATTGCTATACTTTATAAAAACTAAAAGCACCTCCTAAGGATCTTCCTGTGTGACTAGAAAAATCCAGAAATATATTATACTTCTACTTTTCCACACAGAAAGTATGATTATTTTTTGTAATCGAAAAACTTTTTGAAAAATCATCCTCTTACCAATTCCTACCTGCTATTTCAGCATTTGCTGACAATTTTTATGGGTTTTCAAATATCTATTTGCTTAAAAAATAGAATAGCAATCATTTTTTTGGTAGTCAATTTCTTTTCTGATTGTACATTGCTATGTAAAATAAATCACCTTCCAAACTTAGTGATTCAATTTTTTTTTCATTTTCTCTTTCGTGTCCAATATTTGATGGATTCAGATGGATGCTTCCTACCTGTCATAGATTGTGGGTCTACACATATTTGCAGAGGGTGTGGGATCCTTTGTGATCCTGTCAGGAGAACAGGCAAGATGTGACAGTTGTTTACAAGCATAGAAACTCAGACTGGACCTCTGAAACAAAAGGAACTTAAGCTTCTCTTTTGGTTTTCTCTTCCTCTTCCTCTTCCTCTTCCTCTGTCTCTGACTCTGTCCCTCTGTCTCTGTCTCTGTCTCCAGCTCTAGCTCTAGCTCTGTCCCTGTCTATTTCTGTTTGTCTCTTTCTCTGTCTCTGTCTCTCTGTTTGTCTGTCTCTGTCTGTCTGTCTGTCTGTCTGTCT
>NW_004524642.1:11663187-11665070 GCF_000260255.1 Octodon degus
TGTTCAAATCATTTTTAGATCAGATTAAACATATCCATCTCCTTAAACATTTATTATCTTTAAAGTGAAAACCTTCACTCTCTTTTGTATCATTTATAAATGTACTGTATGTTATTGACATCTCTAGTCATCTCACTTTTTAATAATAGTTCAGTAATCATTGCTTTTATCTAACTATAACTAAAATTTTAAATTAAGACCTTTACCCAGTCAGGCACTTAGACTGCTAAGCTATCTCCCCAGCCCTTCAACCTTATTTCTAATTTTATTAGCATGTGTTTACAGTACATAATGCTTGCAATCACTGTGAACAGTTAAACATCTTACATTATGTATCTTAATTCTCTTAAGTTATTGTGTATCTGGTCACAGAAATATCTTCATGCCACATCTTGGCCATGTAGGAAGGACACGCTGTCAGGGGATAGTCACAGCTGACAGAGTCTGTGTGCCTGCCTCCTCCAGGAAATGCATTCTTATTATTTCACCTGAAAAAGCATAACATTAGTGGAATGTTTCTGAACTTTGCTCTTAGTTGTATAAGAGCCTCTGGTTATTTTGGGCACATCTTCTGGTAAATATTCACATGTCATTTCTCT
This sequence comes from Octodon degus, assembly GCF_000260255.1. Taxonomy (NCBI): domain Eukaryota; kingdom Metazoa; phylum Chordata; class Mammalia; order Rodentia; family Octodontidae; genus Octodon; species Octodon degus. The sequence goes on from NW_004524642.1 coordinate 11,663,787, forward strand.
GTTATAAATCCATAAATTTCAATTGATAACATCAAATTTCCCCTCCTAGGAAAATCCATGCTTTTTCCACCTTAGCTTAGAACATGCTACGTTGTTAAGTATGTTTCCATTTGATTTGTATATTCTATTATTTGTTAATGAATGGCATAAACATAAAATTTTACTGTACTCTTTTTTAACAGTAATAACTACATCACAGGTAAGTTCGTATTTTCTTGCACTATCTTTATATTGTTTGGCTGTAGGACAGTTCTACGACTCACTCAAATGTTAGTCAATGCCTGCCTGTTCTTCTAGACAATTTCTGCTTGTAGGTCATGTTACTGAGTTTGTCATAGATTCCGTGGTAGATCTCATTGGAAGCAGAACCCGGGTTTTCCCGATGGACATGCCCCATGTAATCACTGGAACTCTGAATAAAGTGGATTTTTACCTCCACCTTGAGGTCATAAGATGTAGAAAACTTTAAGAAAGGAAATTATCTCCATGCATTGGGTTTAATCATGAAACTGCAGGAAAAGTAAGGTTTTCATTTTGCAGTTTAAGAAAGTTGGAGAGCCAGTAGGGAATTCAAAATGAGAGAGATTTCCCATTGCAAAGATGAAGGAAGGCCTGCATTTAGAACTTGATTTCAGAGTGGTAGAACTGAGAAAAAGCTAAGACTCACAGCTAAAGAAATAACAGGGCATGACTCCAGTAAGTGTAAGAGATAGAATTTTAGCAACCAGCAAAGGAGTTTCTCTCATCCAGCACCCAGTGGCTTTAGATTCAGGAGGAAAGGGCTGGTGCCACCACACGCTGTGCACTTGTGTCTGTTCCTCTCACCCTTGCAAATCATCACCTCCAAAGGGGACTGTAAAACTCCAACTCGTGTCCTCATGTCTAAGCATTCTCTCCTTCAGATGTGACTTCAATGTCACCATTTATGCTATAATGATGACACGACCACAATATTTCCGACATCCAGACACCATTTAATATTTGTTCCTCCTGACCCACTTTCAGCATGACAACACCTGAGCTGAAATGTACTGCATTAGATCCAGCTCGTTAGGGCCAACCAAACAACTCAGCGGACTAAAACATCTGCCTAGGCAAAGCGCTGCAGTCAGGGTTCGATTCCTGGTGTGCAGTTCTGGCCCCACCCCAGGGCATGCTGAGCTTGCAATTGAGACTGGGTGTGGTGTTGCACCCCCATAATCCCAGCACTTGGGAGGTTGAACAGGAGAATCACTATGAGTCTGATCTACATCCTGAGACCCTGTAAATCTTATACTAAATACA
>NW_004524642.1:11671210-11673186 GCF_000260255.1 Octodon degus
TGTCTGTCTCTGTCTGTCTCTCTCTCTCTCTCTCTCTCTCTCTCTCTCTCTCTCTCTCTCTCTCTCTGATCTCCTTATGTTACCACTTTACATTGCCAGTTTGTATGGTTAAGTGATTAAACACAGGTTATTTCACAGCATGTTGCTATCAATACCCTCAAGCTTATTAAGTGGAAACGGGCTTTCCTAACCCTGTGATACAGAATTACAGCAATCAGAATTTGAGTGTCCTCCATAAACTAGTCTCGTTGGTTAACCATGTTTGCTTGATGACATAGTCTCAGTCAAATAAAAATGTAAAAGCTATCCACACTGAATGTCTTGATGAGGACAGAGGAAAAGAACACCCCAATCTTAAATGGGCAGATAACTGTCTAGTTCTCTTTTCTAAAATAATTTTCATAGATGAAAACTGTGTTCTACTCTTTAATTAGCATTTTCCCTTAAATTGCTTTCTTCACTGTCTTATTTGCGAGTTACATTACGCCAGGATAGATAATGAGATAATAACGTGAACAGGAATTGGAGCAACACCACAACTGGCAAATTCTTTTTATTTGCCTAGCTATATTAGTCTTGCAAAAAGAAGTTTTGTTACTTTTTTCTTTCACAAATCAAATAATTGTTAATTGCTTTGTTTGAATGCTATTGTCCAAATCTGGATTATGTTCAATGCAAAGGCAAATTTTCTTGTTTGTATTTGTCACTTTCTGCTTGTGTGTCGTAAACCCAGCCAGAGTAGTGAGTATAAATTTGTAAGCCCCAACCATAAGAGGAACAAAATAATGTAGAACAAGGTATACCATTGCGAACATTAAAACTTTAAAAATTTAGTAAGCTTAGTTTTTATAATTATAACAAAATTATAAAGGAAACACAAAAAGTGGACACTACATAAATTTTGTGGGTTTTTAAATTTTTTTTTCTTGTTCAAACCCCAGACCTGAGTGTGCTAGGAAAGTGCTCTAACACTGGGCCACCTCTCCAGGTAGTTTTGCAATTTTTGTTCAGTCTAAGAACTTAAACTAGAAGAATAAAATTTAAATTATCAATGTTTTTTGTCTGTTAAATACATAGGCACATAAACAAGTATGTATGCATACGAATATTATATATGTGTTAATTTTATCTACATAGTGTGCTTGCAAATATGTTCTTATTTATAGATGGTAGTGTATACCATGACCACTGCAGCACTGACTACTTCCCTTGGTGACAAAAATTCAATTTCAAATTGTTCCATTTTAATTCTAAAAGTGTTTCACTGGCCTGATTTCAGCATTTCTTTTCATAGCTTTTCATGGTATTCATGCTTATTAGGGAATAAAATCGATTATTTAATAAATTCACTTTTTTTTGTGGAACCAGGAATTGAACTCAGGCCCTTGTGCTTGCCAGGGAAGCATTTATTCCACTGAGCCATCTCCCTGACCCAATAAATTCACTTTTAAAGGAAATTTAAGTTGTTGCCAACATTTTCCATTAAAGTCAGTGTTTTCATAAACTATACTGGCAGACAATACCTTATGAGTCATGTAGAATATAAAGTTGTCCCAGGTTCCCTCAAGGCAGTTCAGGTTACTTCAGAGGGGGAAATGTTGTAGTTAGATAAATTAGATAGAAATATTATAGACAGTCAGACAGAGCCAGGAACTTTAGGAGACAGTGTGGAAGACAATGTGACTTTGCAATTTTGGAAGAGACAGACCCTCCCTGCTGTTGGCCAGACCTCAAGACAAAGGAATCAACAAATGCAATCACATACTTCCCTAGGGATGGACATCAGGGGTTGATATTCTAAATAGGCATCAGTCACCTTGAAAGAGCCCTAAAGAGTCATTAACCTCACCCCCAACAGGAAGAGACCATGTCCTGTATTCATGCAGCTTACCCGACTCACTTCCTCATTTGGTACTGGATTTAATAAATTTTATCTGAGCAGCAGTGCTTTTAACCCCATTGGTTGACTATAATTT
>NW_004524642.1:11673300-11675479 GCF_000260255.1 Octodon degus
CTATGTTCCCAGTCCCTGCAGTCAATGTTTTAAACAGTGTAGTGCAAATACAATGGGTGATAGGCTATCAGGCAATAGCTTCCAGGTTTCCATGCATAAATAACAAAAAACTGGATGCTACACATGCCGTAGTAAGAAAACAGTGGCTTGATGGCAAAGGCATGGATCAAACATCTAAACATTAAAGCAGAAATACTAAATCTTCTGGAAGAAAATGTAGGTAGAAATCTTGAAGACATAAAGGTAGGTAGAGAGTTCATGAACAAAAACCAAACTGCACAGGACATACTTCAAAGATTCAACAACTAGGATCTCATGTTTTTAAAGTTTCTGCACTTTAAAGCAAATGTTCAATAGAGTAAAAGGAAAATCCACAAACTGGGAAAAAATTATAAACAAATTTCCCTCTGATAAAGACCTTTTATTAGAATATATAAAAAGTTGAAAAACTCAAGCCTCCTAAATTAAAAACCCAAACCAAAAATGCACATCTAAGATGAATATACATTTCCCAGAGGAAGAAATAAAAATGGCTAATAAATATAAGAAAAAATGTTCAACATCATTGGACATTCAACAAATGAAAATTAATATTCCATCTCACTTGAGAAAGAATGGCTAACATCAAAAAGCCAGCTTGTAACAAATGCTGGAGGGGCTGTGGGGAAAATAGAATGCTTCTCAGTTGTTGCAGGGAGGGAAGACTGGTACAATCACTATGGAAATCAGTGTGAAGATCCCTTAAAAAGCTGGGATGAGAAGATTCAAGCCAGCTATTCCCCTCCTGGGTGTTTATCCAGAAGAACAGAGAATATCATACCACAGTCATATATGTGTAACCGCGTTTATAGACGTACAGCTTGTCATGGCAGAACACTGGAAATAGCTTAGATGACCATCAACTGAGGAATGGTTAAATAAGATGTGGTCCTCAGCTGCACATGGGTCATTTTCTAAAATAGACCACATACTGGTCCATAAGTCATGCTTAAATATAGGTAAGAAAACAGAAATTATCCCATGCACATTATCTGACCAAAGTGCAATGAAACTGGAAATAAATGACAAAAGAAACCAGAAAAAAACCTTAGATACATGGAAATTAAATGACACCCTACTCAGCAACCAATGGGTCACAGATAAAATTAAAAAAGAAATTCAACAACATCTACAATTCAATGAAAATTCAAGCACAACTTATCAGAATTTATGGGATATGATGAAAGCAGTTTTCAGAGAGAAAAACATATCTGTGAACTCCCACATTAGGAAATCAGAATGAGAACAAATAAATACCCTAATGCTGCACCTTCAACAACTAGAAAAGGAAGAGCAAACCAAACACAGAGCCCAAAAACAGGAAGAAATCGTAAAGATTAGAGCAAAAATTCATTCAACTGAGACAAAGAAAATAATTCAAAGAACTAAAAAAGCAAAAAGCTGGTTCTTTGAAAGATTAAATAAAATTGATAAGCCCCTAGCCAACCTCATCAAAAAAATGAAAGAAAAAATTCAAATACAAGGAATAAGGAATGAAAAGGGTGTAATTACCACAGACCCAGAGGAAATCCAGAAGATTATCAATAGTTACTTAGAGAATCTTTTCTCTCACAGAATAAAAGACACAGAAGGAATGGACAGATTCCTAGAAAGGTACGAATTACCACAATTGAATCGACAATATATAACGACTCTCAATAACCAAATAACAGCCAATGAAATACGAGATTAATTAAAAACCTACCAACAAAGAAAAGTCCAGGTCCGGATAGACTCACAGCTGAATTCTACAAGAAATTTACAGAAGAGGTAGTCCCTATACTCCTCAAACTCTTAAATAAAATTGAAAAGGAAGCAATCCTCCCAAAATCATTCCTAGAGGCACTATTATACTGATACCAAAACCAGGGAAAGACATAACTAAGAAAGAGAACTACAGGCCAATCTCCCTCATGAACATAGATGCCAAAATCCTCAATAAAATCCTAGGAAATAGAATACAGCAAATCAAAAGAAGATCATACACCATGACCAGGTAGGATTCACCCCAGGGATGCAAGGATGGTTCAATATTCGAAAATCTATCAATGTAATACACTATATCAATAGAGTGAAAACAAAAAACCACATGATCATCTCCATTGATGCAGAAAAGGCTTTTGACATAGTCCAACACTCA
>NW_004524642.1:11675579-11679015 GCF_000260255.1 Octodon degus
CTATTTGAACAGAGCAAAATAGTTGTTTTACATTCACTGAAGTGGAAAATTAGCATGAGGTTAATAAAAAGAAACAAAAATTCATTGTGAACTAGAATAAAAAGAAAAGTAATTAACTGGTGCACTTTCAGCTGTTTCTGAAAAAGAAAAATCACTTGCAAAAGAATATAATGGTAGAGAATGATCTAAACCTCAAAGGTCAAAAATACTGATTTCCCTGAGAGCCATACTTGGGGTTTGTAACAGTGATTTACCAGTTTTGCAAAGCTAGCTAACAAATTTTACTTCCTTTCCTTAAAATACCCTTGAAATCTTAACTGAAAATGTTGATAGAATATTTCTGAATTGAAGAAAATAATACAGTACTGATAAGCAGCACAGGTTACTCATGCTCTGAGTTAAGCAACTATTTTCTATTCACTGTGATGCATAATTTTATACCAACTTGGTTGAGCCCCCACAGCCACATCACTGGTCATGCATTATTTTGGTTGTCTCTGTGAGGATAGTTTTGGATGAGATTTACATTTAAGATATTGAACTTCGAGTGAAGCAATTGCTCTTCACAATGCAGGTCAAAGTCACAATCATTTGAAGGCTAAAGTAGAATTCAAAGTTAGCCTCCCATGTTTTAGACAATCTTTGTGATAGTCTCACTGCTCAGCTTTTGGAAGGCTTCTTTGAACTTGATCCGCAGCTTTTCTTGAGTTTCAGGCTTTAGAAACTTGGCCTCTTCCATAGGATTTTAGACTCCCCAAGCCTGTCCAATCACATAGGCCATCTGTCTTATTCTGTGTGTCTCTGTCTCTGTCTCTGTGTCTGTCTCTGTCTGTCTGTCTGTCTGTCTGTCTGTCTGTCTGTCTGTCTCTCTCTCTGTCACTTACTCTCTTTCTTACTAATTTATATTTTACTAAATCATATTCATAGTTTCATATTTTAAATTTATTAATATTGATTCGGATGCCATATGAGTAAAGCAGAATTATGTAAGAACAGTAACATACATTTGATGTATTGTTGCTTTATTTCAGCATAAATAGTCAAACAAAAAGCTATTGACACTTCATATTAATTTCTAATTCGTTTTCAATATAAAGTGCACGGAATGCTTAACTAAAAAATGAACTGCTTTGAAGGTGATACATTAAACTGGTTGCATTTATTATTAAATTGTCTGTTTATTTTACATTTTGCATGTACATGTATTGGTAGATTGACAAAGAGATACTCAGAATTCTATACCATGTCCATGAAAGATAATGAAATCTTCACATAAAGGAGAAAGGTTTATTTCCAGAGATTTATATTACTTGGGACAAATCACCTTATGCATGAAGCCATTTATTTGTTTTACTCAGTTTAACTAGTCTCATGAGAGGATTGTAGGCATTTAATGAATTCTCATCTTTTTATCTCTTATACCATAGGCAAAGCATCTGACACTATTGTTCAAAACGTTCTTTGTCTGGAAACACCCATTTCTCCTTGGCCTTTCAGTAGTGGTGAACTTTGTTGGCCTCCAAGGAGACATAAAGAGCTGTAGGAATAGAAGATTTTCAGCCAGATTGTGCGAGTGCCTTTTGTTAACAGTTAAGAAACTCCTTCTCCAGATTACTCCAATAATAGAAGAATTTAAGGGAGCCTTTTAAAAATCATGATGAATTTTGTATTCTGCTCTCCCACCAAATTAAAATGGAACAAGATCTGCTGGTAGAATAACTGCGAACTAAATAAGTTTTTTGCTAATAGTAGGTACTTTTGCATATACCTGAAGATTGGCATTCTTCATTATTCAAAATAGACTTAGCTTCCTATTTTATTCAGTTTTTTGAGTACATTTCACAGCACATGACTGTCTTCCTTGTGGAAAATTGATACATGTATATAAAGTATGTTAATTCTTCATGTTTTTTCTTTCCTTCCCTCCCCTCCTTCTATCTTTAATCCTCTTCCCATTTGAAAAGGTGTCTCTTCTTCCTTTCTATTATATACCTTTTATTCTGCTTTTTATTTATATTTTGGGTTTCTCAAATGAGAAAATCCATTCTGCATCTGACTTGTATCACTTTACAGTGAATAAACTAATCACTTTACGTAATGCTATCATGCTTGGGTGTTAGAAAAAGTGAAAAATACTGAAGTGCTAAACTCTTACAGATCTTTATATGTTAATGCAGGTCCAAATTTATTTCTATAAAGTATGTTTTTATTTATTATAGCTTGAATTGACCTCATCTGTTTTCATTAAATTTTATTAAGTGAATTTTAACAAAAATTGTAGGAGTTTTACATAAAATTTATAAGTACAAAATTTGAAATTTTCAAACACCACAAATGAATTCATAATTCAAACCACAAAACTTATTTAGAATTAAAGTATTTTTGTATGTTCAGATTTGTGTGACTCTTACCATAAATTTTATATTATTTGTCTCACACTCAAGAGAAACTGTCCATGTGCTAGCCATCTCTTCCACATTCCTCAAGGCAACTCCACCAAGTGTTATACAACCAATGCTCTCCTTCAATTATCTAAGGCTTATCTAAAATGCTTGGGATCAGAAGAGGTTCTGACTTCATATACTTTCAGATTTTAGAATACTTGCATATAAATAATGACAAATATAAACACAAGTTGTATAGTATTCATATACACCTTCTAACTGTAGTATGAATATAAGGCTGTGCTGTGTATTAAGATATTAATTAATTCTGCCTGTATTTTGGCTGCATTATGTGACCTAAGTAGACTTTCCCACTTGAAGCATTCCAAATTGAAAATTTTATAGTAGAGATGCTCAATTTTTTCCTATGCTATTCATTTCATGTAAACAGATGCATACGATATATAGTGTTGGATCACTAGCCTTTTTTATCCTAATATGATATGCCTTCAAATGTTGTAAGTTTAAAAATTTATTTGTTAATGATTGATTTATAGCATACAATAAATGCTTTAATTATTAGAACACAGTTCTGAGTTACATTAACTAGTCAAGTGAGATATATTGCTCCCATAGAATATAACTATCTCTTCCCATTTTTTATTATTACACATATAGCATTTAATAGAGTAAACGCCAAAAATTGTTAGACAATGTATATAGATACACACACTTTTTATGTCTTGTAACAAAACTTGGAGAAGAAAGGAGAGCTATTGCTGTATAATTTGCTATATAATATATCATTTCTTCCTGGAAATTCTGCTTTCTTCTGGCACAGTTTCTGTATTTTAATAATTTTTATTTTGAGACATATATTCTGTGCTGATATTATCAGGTATTTTAAATTTCTCTATATTATAAGGTAACACAAATATAACTATTTTCAATACAACTTCTTTTTAAATCAGTTACTGGGGCTGGAGAGATGGCTCAGTGGTCTAAAGCACCTACTTAAAAAACAAGCTCAGCAAAGCATCAGGGACCGCGGT
>NW_004524642.1:11679115-11680250 GCF_000260255.1 Octodon degus
AGAAGTCAAAGATCTTTTCAAGGAAAATTACAGTACTCTTAAAAAAGAGATCGTAGAGGATTTCAGAAAATGAAAAGATATTCCATGCTCCTGGATAGGAAGAACCAACATTGTGAAGATGGCCATACTCCCGAAATTGATGTGCAGATTTAATGCAATCCCTATCAGATTACCATCAACATACCTCACAGAGGTAGAGAAATCATTCCTAAAATTTATTTGGAATCAGAAAAGACCTAGAATAGCAAAGGCAATCCTGGGCAGTAAGGACAAGGCAGGATGCATTACAATTCCTGACTTGAAATTATAACTACAAGGATACTGTGATAAAATAGCATGGTACTGGCATCAAAATAGACCTGAGGATCAACGGAATAGACTAGAAGACACTCTAGCCCCTATGAACACACTCAGCTACCTCATCTTTGACAAAGCACCTAAACATACTCACTGGAAGAAAACCTCTTTAACAAATAGTGGTAGAAAAACTGGCTTTCTACATGCCAAAACTAAAACTTGATCCAGGTCTATCACCATGCACTAAGCTAAAGTAAAAATGGATTAAAGATTTAAACATTAAAGCAAAGACACTAAATCTCCTGGAAGAGAAAGTAGGAGGAACTCTTGAAGACATAGGGATAGGCAGAGTTCTTGAACAAAAATCAAATTGCACAGGAAACAGTTGAAAGAATTAACAACTGAGACCTGCTCTTACTAAGAAGTTTTTTCACGTCAAAAGAGATTACCAAGTGAAAAGACAACGCACAAATTTGGAAAAAATCCTGACATATAAGTACTCAGACAAAGGTCTGCTCTCTAGAATTTATAAAGAACTAAAAAACAGTAGGGCCACAAAATTTAAAGACCCGGGCCAGAAATGGGCACTGAAGATGAACACACACTACTCAGAAGATGAAATTAAAGAAGCAAATAAATATATGAAAAAATGCTCCACATCACTAGCCATCCATGAAATGAAAATTAAAACAACATTGAGATATCATATCACCCCTGAAAGAATGGCTATCATAAAGAAATCACCCAACAACAAATGTTAGAGAGGCTGTGGGGAAAAAGAAACCCTTCTCCACTTCTGGTGGGAGTGTAGACTGGTGCAACCATTATGGAAATCAGT
>NW_004524642.1:11681336-11695728 GCF_000260255.1 Octodon degus
AGCCAGCCCTGCCCCCTGGTGGGCTGAGCTGGCCACACACACACACACACACACCTCTCTCTCTCTCTCTCTCTCTCTCTCTCTCTCTCTCTCTCAAATAAATTAAAAATAAAATAAAATAAAATAAAAAATTTAAATCAGTTACTGATACAACAGGAATGGAATACACAAATACTGTTTTTACAAGTACCCTCTTAATTATTTTTTAAGGCACTTTTTGCTTCATGACCATCTAATTTATTTGTTGTTATATGCTTTCACTCAGAGCAACTTTCCTGAGTATTTGTTGAAGATAGTCCTGCTGACAGCAGTGTGTTTGTGTGTGTGCACGCACACATGCTTCATGTAAGTCCAACTACATGCCACTGCCTCCTGTAGTACTCTTCCTAAGAATTCAGTTTATTCCCTTACCATTTTCTTGTATGTATCAGTTCAAAGTTTTTGCTTTTGCTTTTGATTGTTTGTATTTAATCTTTTAGTGTTTCAATATCTTGTCTCAGAATCCACATTAACTCTTCACACAGAATATTTGGAGCCTGTTGAACTGTTTGGTTCTGAAAATACTTTTCATTAAGTTAGTGACAATTTCACTAATCATTTCTTTAAAACATTTATGCCTTATTGTCTACCTCCTTCCTTTAGATACTTTCTTTAGAGAAATTTACTTTATTCATATTTCTGAAATTTTATTCCTTATTATGTTTTTTCTATTCTTCAGAATGTATGATCATTATCAATCTGTTTTGTACTTTACAATTGTTTCTCCATCTACCTTATTACTGTTAAGAATTCTTAGTGAATTCCTGTTTTCATTATTCTTTAAGTCTCAATATTTCATTTGATTTTTTTGTTATAATATGACCAATTTGATAAATATTCTTGATTTGAAGAAAAATGTCCTTATATTTTCCTTCTCCTTTTTCTTTCCTTCTTTAATCATGGTTCCTTCATCACTTTTTTCACTGAAATACAGTGCTCTATATCTGCAATTTAAGAGTAGAGATTTTCCTGGACTCAAGTTACAGAGCGCAGTTGGCTGACTCCAAGTCAGAGAGAGAAGCATGGCAGGGCTAAGGGGCATAGTGGGGGGAAAGTGGCTCATATTGTGGCTACAGGAAGCAGAGAACAGAGAGGCGCTATGAAGGTTTGTCCCTCAAAGTCAGGCCACTTGAGCTAGTTCCCACTTCCTAACAGCAAGTCAGCCATATTGCCCCCATGATTTTATCACCTATCAGCTCATGGAGCTTTGAAGGACATTATTCCTATAGCCATACCATCCTTCCAAATAACTTGTCACCCAAATTGCCCTTTGCCCATCTTTTGAGTTGCTGAAGTCTTTAACTTTCATCACTGAGGAAAGGTCCGATTCTGAATTCTCTTCTGAGGTTTAAGTCAAACTCATAGGTATGTAAATATCAAAAGGAAAGGAAATTAGACATTGTTAATATTCAATGGCATATGGTAAAGCTTCCCACTCCAAAGGAGAGAACAAGGTGGTTAGAAGCCAAAATAAGATCCAAACTCAGTGGCACAAACATTAAATCTTACAGTTATGAGTCTGAGCCAACTGGTTGGAGTGTTGGTTTCTCATAGCATCTCTTCAGGGTTGGCCTTTTTTCTCTTTCAGTTTTCCTCAGATTTTCCATGTTCTTGGTGTCTACAAACTTCTGGATGTCTCCACCACACTTTTGTCTTCGCTCTCATAATTTTAGACACTACCTTCTTAGGAGCACACTGCCTGGGCTCATAGGCCTCCTTTTGAACTGTGGATAGGAACACCTCTGACCTAAAAACTATTGAATTTTACTTGTTAGTAAATTAGGACTCATGACACCATATAGAGCTGTCAGATCTAGCAAGAGTTGATCCCTATTGGCTTATAGTTGCAGAGGCCACCAAGTGACTTGATCACTGATCACTGCAAAATTAATTGTGGGGAATTTTTGAGCAAAATTTCCCTACGCCTCTCTGCTAAAAACAGTCATTTACTTTTGAACCATTGAACTATGGAAGCCTGTTGGTTTCTAGGATGACCTCATGGCTTCTCTCTTATTTTTCTAATGTAAAACACTTGGCTTCATTTTGATCTTTTTCATTTGATCTCTTTCATTTGATCTTCATTTTGATCTTTTTGGCAATCAGGTTGTACCTGACCAGAATTTCCTAAGCTCTGTGCAGCTCCCAAGTTACAGGTGATTATTTTGTCCACCAACAAAAGTCCTCAAGTTATTCAACGTGACCTTTTGCTACAGCTTGAGCACTGGGATGTCTTGAAATTTCTTTCAGCACATTCATTTGTTTACCACCATTGATTTCAACCTGCTGCAGTCAGGACACATGAACAAAATGTGGACAAATGTTCTGCCAGAGTATAACATAAAAAGCTTCACATCCAGTTGCCAATGGAGTCCCAGTATCCACTTGAAACCTCCTGGACCAAATCTTTAACATTGCTACTTTTATCAGCATTCTGGTCTTCTGACCTCTGAAAAGCATCACAAGTCAAGCTCAGTTTATAGCACACGAGAGTTTCTCTAGCTGGCAGTTTCAATCTTTCCAAGCTTCTGCAAACTATTTCAACAGCCTTCTAAAGCACATGCCAGGTATATTTACCACAACCACCCCACTCCTGGTACCAAAATCTATCCTCTTCACTTTCTATTTGCTGAGATATGAGACCAAATACTTTCAGTTTAAGGGAGGAGAAGATTATTTGGGCACAGGACTAAAACCCATAGTCATCTGTAACTAATGAGGAATGCAATTTTTGTGGGATGTAGGAGAAAAAGAACCAATTTATGTCAGGCAACAAGGAAGCAGAGAGAAAAGGTAGGAGCTGGGGTAGTGGGAGATGTTGCCTTCCTAGTCTTGTCTCCCTGACCCACCTTTCCAGACCAGACCTCTCCTGCAGAGAGAGCACGTCAGTAGTATTTTCCCCATGATTTTCTTACCTTCTAAAATCTATGCCTATGATGCATGAGGCCTTGGGGGAGATTCTTGGTTTAATTTTTTAATCTTTTTATGTAGGTATTTGGTACAGGGTCTTGCTATGCAGCTTGGACACGTAGTGGTCCTCCAGCCTCAGCCTCCCCAGTCCTGGGATTCCATGGGTGCACCACCACACTCAGTTTTGGTGGCTGGCACAGCGCTCTGGAGGAGATACTTGATCTGAACCATAATACATGCTTTCTTTGTATCTATAGACATGTATATGATTAATACTAAATAATCTAGGGCTGGGGACATGGCTCAGTGGAATAAGCGCTTCCCTGGGAAGCAGAAGGGCCTGAGTTCAATCACCCCAGTTCTGCCACAAAAAAAAAAAAAACAAGTGCTCTTTTAGAGGCTGGGGAGATGGCTCAGTGGAATAAGCGCTTCTCTGGGAAGCTCAAGGGCCTGAGTTCAATCCCTGGTTCCACCAAAAAAAAAATAATAATAATAAAAATAAAAATAAAAACAAATAAAAAATAAATAATCTAGTTTAAACCATTGTCTAGGTGTTAATATTTTCACCCTTTCAAAGGTGGTTCTGTTCTTATTTTTTCCTGCATAAGTAATATACTTTCTAGTTTTTTACATGTCTCATGTTTTTGAAAACTATTGTTTTTCCAATAAAATATTATAGTGACTGAATGGAAACCCTGAATTGGAACTCAATTCCAAGGACTGTTGGGTATTTTTACTCATTTAAATTTTAGAGACTTGGGTGGTCTTTCTGAGTGAAGTCTCTTTTTCGTGTGTGAGGACAACAGGGACACCTCCTCTCAGAGTGTACAGAGCTGGATTAGCATACACTCAGCCTATGATGACCCTGGTCTAGCAGGGCTTTCTTTGACTAACAACATTCCTCATCACTCTGCCAAAATCTAGCTGACCTACTGGCATCAGAATTTGGTGTTAACTTCCACTATTTGCCCACTGAGTACAAAAGCAATATTTTTTTGCTGATGCCTCATATATAAGTTGACTGAATTAACTTTAGAACCCTACAGCTATCCTTACTGAGTTCAATCATGTGGCTAATACTGATTTTATGAAAGCTCTTCTTAACTGTCTCTTTCTATGGTTAATTTATAGCTGTTTAATCATTTAGTTTTTACAATGCTAGACTCTTCATGGTCACTATCCACAAATAATCTCTTGTATTTTCAAATTCATGTTTAGCCCTGACTTTCTCAGAAAGGAAGAAGATCTCATAGAAATGGCAGTAAGTATGCATGGGATAGTGCTCTGCACTGTTCTGAAGATGGAGGCAGGAGTTGGAGCCCATTTCTGTCACTGTAGCAGGCTTGTCAATGCAGGTGTCATGACACTGGGACACTAGATCTTGGTCTTTTTGGTTTGCTTAGTACTGCATGCAACCCACAACTTACATGTGAGGTAGTGCAGGAGGGACAAGGGCCCCCAGTCTTTGTTTTGTGGGGACAATTTCCATTCTATTGGTAGATGCTAGGTATAAAGGGAAAATACAGTATCTCAAGTGACCATGTCTGAGTTAGACCTTCTGTAACAGGGAGAATGAAAGACATATGAGATATGAAAGAATGAGAGATCTGAAATATTTGGGCCACCCCAAATAATCCAAACTAGATACAGACACAGAATAATATATTCTATGAATCTATTACATTGTGGGGAGATTTCACCACCTTAGACTGGGACCCGGACCGATAATAGAATATGTATTTTCTTTTTTTTCCCTTTTTTGATTTTTTATTTTAGGGAAGGGTCTACAGGGTATTCAGCGTCTCACTATTAGATCAGACTCATAGTGATCCACCTGTTTACAGCCTCCCAAGAGAAGGGATTATAGGCGCGCACCATCGCCCAGTCTCAGCACGCCACGGGAGTGGGGCCAGCACGGCAGGCCCAGGGAGCGAACCCCCGGCCCCTATGCCTGCTTGCAGGAGCTTTAATCTGCTGAGCTATTTGGCCAGCCCTAGAACAAATATTCTCGACTGCGTATACTCAGGGTTGACACTTGCGCTGGCACAGAAAGGGGAGAAAATACAAGGTTGTATTGCCAACTCGCTACATAATTGCTCCTACTAGGTTCAGAAGGTTTTCTTAAACATTTCTCCAATTTCTCTATGTTCTGAGATGAACAATTTAATTTTTTGAATATATCTTTGGCCGGCAAGACAGCTCAGCAGACTAAGTATCTGCTTTGGCAAGCGACGGGACCAGGGCTCGATCCCGGGTCCTGTATGCGGCACAGGCCTCACCCCAGGAACGCTGAGCCGGCAATCGAGCCTGGGCGTGGTGGCACACACCTGTAACGCCAGCGCTGGGGAGGCTGAAAACGGGAGGATCACTAGGAGTCCGAGCTGCGAAGGGAAACCCCGTACCAAATGCATGAATTAAAAATAAAGAAATAAATATATTTTTGACAATTATAATCCTTTCTCTGGAAAAAGTTTAACTGCACAGACATAATAAACATGTTCTGAGACATTCAGGTAAATGCAACAGAGTTTTCCGCAGTGTCCAAATAAACATTTTGTCCCTAGCTCATAAAAATAAAAGTTTTTATTTAGTTCAAACTCAGAAAACAAAGAAATGTATAAATTGGAATCTTTTACCTCCGTATACATGAAGTTCAAACTAGATACAGACATGGAATAATATATTCTATGAATTTTTAATACACACCACAGACAATTTGGTATGAAGAACATTTAGCAGGTTTTCAGTTGTTTAAGCAGAGATTACAGATCTATATTAGTGCACCTTATTGTAATCCCACCACTGGTTAGAGCCATAGTGCCCTAGACAAACATAATCAAATGGCTCCCAAAGGTGACCTTCATGTTAACCCTAACACTGCATACCAGGTTAGAAGAAGAACAAATAGACATACTCAATCCCTATCCTCCTGGATATTGTGTCAGTATATGTATCAGAATACTGAATTTTAGTTTTATTTATTTATTTGAAACAGGGTCTCACTATTAATGGAGGCCTTAAATTGACTATAGTTCAGGCCAGCCTCAAACTCAGGGCAATTCTTCTGCCTCGGCCTCCCAAGTGGGGGTACTGGGATTACAGACATAAATCTCTGTGCCAGGCAGCTCTTTCACTCTTCTTACAGATGATTCTGTATTCTTTTAAATAAAGACAGAAAGAGAACATAGATTGGAGGAGTACTAGTTTACTTTTAATACTGAGTGAGGAAATATATTAGTAGCTTATTGAGGTAAATATTTGGTTATCCTTGTTCTGCTCTAAGAAAAACATCAGAAAGATTCTGTGAAATATATTAACGCTTTATTTTTATAGTCATCAGTGTCGTTTACCTGTTACTCAATTTAATTTTATTTTTCATTGGAATAATGCTAATATAACTTGAAATACTATTTTGGAATTTTATCTGGATTCATAAACTAATACACATACTTTGTAGTTATATTCTTTCAACCTTATTTATTTATTTTTTTAAGTATTCTGTACAGGGTCTCACTACACAGCGTGGACTCCTAGTGATCCTCCTATTTTCAGCTTCTCCAGAGCTTGGATTACTGGCTCTGCCACCCCGCCTGGAGTCTGTGGCTGGCTCAGCGCTCCCTTGGGGGTGAGGCCAACTCAGCATGTGGTGCCGGGATCCAACCCTGGTCTCTGCACTTGCCTGAGCACCCACTTAGTGCGCTGAGCTATCCTGCCAGCCTTTCCTTCAACCTTATATACTTTATGCTGAATAGGTTTGAAATGATCAGGAATACTTGAAGAACATTCTGATATTAATAACAGGTTATTTTATTGTAATAGTTGATAATAGCTTTGATATAAATGACTGGATATTCAATAGTATATAACTGTTGTCCATTCAAGATGGTTATTAAAATGAAAATGATCAAAAATTCTATTTTTTAATTTGGGATTAAGCACATATTATTTCCTTCAGGATGTATAGTTAATTTTCTAACCAATAGAGGCAAAAAAATTTAAAGTATATTAATTCAATTGTCTAACATTTCCATGTGAACTGAAGCATGTTAATTTCTGTATGCATTAAAAATGGGTGCTCAATGCTTTTATGTCAATAATAAAAGATCTACCTGGATAATTACCTTGAGAACTTCTCATTTAAATGCAAATAAATTCTATTGTGATAAAGAGCATTCAACAATTAAATATTACTTTCAGGCAAAGATTTTATTCTGGCATAATTCATTCCCCACACGTGAGAATGACTGTGCAGCTCCAGTGGCCCAAATTAATAGCAAAATTTCAAAGGCACCAACTTTGTGATTTTTATCCGGTGTATTATTTCCTTTTATCTTGAATCTAAAAGATTACTGAGTTTCTATGTATTCATAGAATTGTACCTCTCTGCCAGTACTAAATAAGAATTCAGCGAGCTAATTTATTTATTTTTAAATGATTTTTCTACTCTCTTGTAGACTTAGAGTTTTTCCCAGGGGTTTGCATTTCGCAATTAAAAAGGTTCATGCTGTCTTCCAAAGTCTGTCTTTGGTCAGATTGAGAAGTGGGCTCAGAAGGCTGCTCTGCCGGGCTGTTCTCGTTGTGAGTTCTCCACAGTGCCGCCCTCAAACCAGCAATCCGCTTTGCCTATTCTTATGTCTGCCGAAGGACAGAGACTACGAGTGTGCGTTTCTAGCTTCTGTCCTAGGTCTGTCGTTGTGTGTACAAGACATCAAGACTATTTATACAGTGATGTTTCCAAGTAGCGTCACTGTAGGTGCCGCAGATGCTTTAAACAGTGCGCATGCTCTATATCCTGCCTTATAAGAAAAAAAATACCTGGAGCCTCGATGTTTAAAATTTTTGAAGAGTTTCCACTATATTTCATTCCAATATGTAACATAGTGTAGTTTTCAAATATTTACAACTGTTGCCATCATCTCCAGAATAACATTCTTCTAAATCAAAATTGACAACTTAAAAATTTCTTTTATTTTCGCCATTTGATTTAGAAAATTATAACTTACTCCACGAGTTGCGCGATGACAGACACCTCCACTTACAGATCCGCGAGTTAAGGGGCGTGCACTATATAGGGAATCTGAAATCATTGGCTTGCCGTCTAGTCGGTTCTCTTTCCACACCTGGAGGCAGAGAAAGGAAGCGAAGGTCAAGGGATAATATTGCCTATTGATCACACAACAAAGAACATCCTTTTTATTATAATAAGTTTACATCTTCCGGGTACTTGTATATTGGAAAATAATTTTTCAAATATGAAACCTAACTGGATTTTAAATATGACTATGATTCCTGTGTTTAAAACAGGAATGTTAGGCTGGGGGATAGCTCAGCCGTCTCAGCGCCTACCTGGCAAGCACAAAGACCTGAGTTCGATCCCTAGCACCACATATGGTGCCAGCCAAACCCTCAGGTGTGCTCAGCTGGCCACTGAGTGCTGGGGTGGTTGTGCACAACTGTAACCCCAACACTGGGGACGCTGAGACAGGAGGATCACTACAAGTCCAAGCTGTGTAGTGAGACCCTGTACCAAAAAACACATTAAAAAATATTTAAAGCAGGAATGTAAAAATGCGAGATATCATTTTAATTTACATAGCATGTTGAGATTTTCTTATAATTTAGTCACACTGAGTCTGCAATACTTACTGGCAAGTCTTCACTTTCATCTGATGCCAGGATGGGTTGTTGGACCCTTCTGTGTGATTATTGGTTTTCTGGCTTTGCCTCTGTCATGTGTCATTTGACTATTTTATGTCCAAATCACCATTCTGCAATCAGTCCATTTGATAAGAACAAGAGTAAGTCCAGAAATGTGGAACAATGTTACAAGGATGTGGTTGTGTTTGTGTTTGGAGACCGACACTTCTGTGTGATCTCAGCTGGTGGCACTATGGAGTCATTTTAGTTAAATCTTCTATTTTATTTGATAGAGTTTTAAAACACATGCATTTCAAATTTGCTTTCACAAAAAAAAGTCTCATTACAGTTAAGTCATTTTAGACAAAATGCTTATTGTCACTGTGGATCCTCTTGTCCAGGACTGAGCTGTCAGTTTTTGAAAAAATTAACTTTGAGGAGATAGGGGAAGAAAGAATGCATTTGTGAAAAGTAATTAAGGTGTATTACATATATGTACCAGCTCCACATAAGGAATGCAAGCATCATGAATTTCAGGCATAGCCAAAAAAAGAATGGGGATCAAGAGAAGGACAGAGGAGGCAGGGAGTGAAGAGGAGGAGCGAAGGCTGTCATTCACCTGTGCTTAGCAGGGATTTTAAGTCTGTTACTAAAAGTCTGTAATGGAAAAGTAAGGGAAATACTAGATAGAGAAAATACCAAGTTCACCAGATCTGCTTAATAGTTGCCTTTATCAGCTGAATTTAAAAGACAATGTTGCTGGGGAGATGGTTCAGTAGAATAAGCGCTTCCGTGGCAAGCACAAAGGTTCAATCCCTGGTTCCACCAAAAAGAAAAAATTTAAAAAATAAAATAAAACAAAAGACACTGTTGCAGTGAAAGTGTGAATGGAAGAGCTTGCCCTTGTTGCTGCACGTCTGGTTACTGCTGTTACATGGCTTTGTTGGGCCCAAGTCTTGAGAAGCTCCTTGGTGTGAGCCTCGGACTCTTCCCCTTGAGAGTCAAGCCTTTCACACACACAGCAGGCCTGTCCGCTTCCTGTTGTCTTTTTTTTTGTGCCACTGTTTACTGCCTTTGTCTTCCAGCAAAACCTGGAAAACTTTTAAAATGAGTATCTTGTGGTTTTTCTGGAAAAATACATTTTTTTAGTGAAGAAAATCACTTTTATGGAATTAATTTTAGTCTAAAATGTGAAGTTCATTTTATAAAAGATTCAATTGCTTATAGGATAGAACCAAATCCAGTTTAATTGCTTGGAAGTTACAGATAAACTATAAGCAATTTGTACATTATCGGAACTCAAGACACAAAGGACAGCTTCTGAGAAATGGATGATGTAGTCCTCATAGACTAGAGATGGCGTAACCAAGTCACAAAATGGTGAAGCAACCAAATGGAGAAAAATGGATGAGCTTTCATTTCCTGTGGCCATGGGTCTTCTCCCGTCTTCTCCAAAACTGACAATTTCATTAAAACAGCATGTAAAAATATAATAGAATTTGTGGTCTTACATGATCTGAGTATGTTTGAATTGAAAATAATTTTGAAATTATTTAGGCCAGGTAGAAAATTCATTTTATCTCATGCATAGTCCTATGATAGTCCCTCATTAGCAGAATTTAGCACCAGAGTTTCCACTGGTGCTTAGCGTAAAGTGAATAATCTGTGTCATGGGTGCACTGTTTTATCCTTCTGTCTGTGCTACTATTCACCAGATCTATTGCTTATGTGTTTATGTGGGCAAGATCTTGCCTCACGCAGCCTGATGTCCTTGGTCTGCCTGCTGGGCTACGTGGACTCATTACGTCATATGACTAACAGTAGAATATTCAGTAAGAAATGTATTTTTTTTCAAACTAAAAGAATTTATTGGCTCATAGTGTTGGCACAGGTTGATCTGATTTCAAGCACAGTGCAATCCAAACCACAAATGTTATGGGGACCTGTCCTGTCGTGGGGCGAAAGAGCTGCCAGCGGCCCCAGGCCACATCCTCTCAGATTCAAGAGCAGCAGGTGAGGCTGAGTCTCTTTTTCTGGCAATGCCCACATCCCTGAGGTTTGCTCTGATTGGCTAGTTTTAAACTGATGACCACCTATGAACCAATTGGTGTGGTTAATGGAATGAAAAGCACCAATTGGCTTAGACCTAGGACACTTGGGGAAGAGAGGGAATTGAAACTGTAGAGGGTGACAACAGGTGTCCTTGAGATGGGGCTACTTCTCTGCAGAAGTCACCTGATTTGGCACCAAGAGAAGAAATACAGACTGCATCTGATACGAGGACTCTTCAGAAAGTCCACTATAAGGTTAATCTTGAGTGTCTCAAACATTATAGGATAACTGAATACCAGGCATCCATAGTTCTGAGTTCAGATCCTAACCCTTCCACATAACCCTCCAGGGAAGCATCTATGTAGCCTTGATTTAACATTAGTACCCACTTCTCCATCTGTGGGATGGGGTTTATAGCACCAGCCTGCTGAGCTGCAGTGTAGTTCCAGTCAGGTAACCAGTGGGCAGTGCAGTCCCTAGGAAACCATGGTCGGGGTTGTCAGAGTACTGCACCTGCTTAGCAAGTATGAAATACATTTAAATAAATTTAAAAGTTTTATAATAGGGGAGAGAGAGAGAGAGAGAGAAAGAGAGAGAGACAGAGAGAGAGAGAGACAAAGAGAGAGAGAATCCCATTTGAACCTTACCCTATCTTAATTGGAAAATTCACTATTTGCATCATATTTCACTGGGCAAAAACTCAACACATGAGTTGGCTTGACAGGATTTGAGCAGAGAATTATATTGATTCATATTTAAGGAGTGATACATGATATTGGTTAATATCACTGATATTTCTTATAAATACAAGCTATATTTTCTCCCATTTTGATTTTGTATATCATTCAAATAATTATTGTTTTGCAGTTAGCAACCAGTATATGATGTTTTGAGCTCTATATTTGTCCTTGATATTTCTTATCTTAAAATATAGCTATAATATTGCAATTCATTTCATCACTTTAGATTATTTAGCTTAATGCATTGCTCAGCTTTATTTCTAAAATAGGAAAGAAAACAGTATAACTAAATGAATATGAACTACTTTCAAATATGTATACAGAAGTCAAAACAGAGATACTTATAACTCAAGTGCTTACTCTAATACTGTATAATGTATAATAAATACATATTACATAGCAATTCATAAGAATCATAAAACAATAAAACAAAAGAAAAACTATGAAAAATAAGTGAAAAAGCCAAAAGAACAAACAAAAATTATAGACGTTTAACTACAATGTATTAATTTATAAAGCACTAATTTATACACAAAAGAATTAGTGGGTATAAAATGGAAAAACTCACTAGATACAGGACATGATAATTGATTTCCAGGCAGCTTCTCCATTAATTTGTAATGCATAACTTCAATTTTTAAATCTCATTTATCTTTATTATCCTATATATGCTTTTGAAGAGTAATTTTATTTCTAAAAGCAACATATAAGATTATTTTACTATCTTCCATGAAATAGAAGATTTAATTTGTGTTTCTTAATGTTCTAATTATTTTAATTTCTCATGCCTTGGAATAATTTCAATTACTACTGTCTCGTAAAATGGTATTGTAAAGTTAAGAACAATAAAAAGGAAGTGAAATTTCTTCTTTAATCATAATGTTCATAAATAATGAGTTCTCTAGACAGATTTGATATCTGAGAAATATTAATTTGTCTTTTAACATTTAGAACTTTTTAAAAGAAACATTAATTTTTATACAGTTTACTGTATGTTATCAACCATTTAAATATATAGACTACCTAAATAGGTATCTGTTGACACACACCTTAATTAATAGCCTGTATACAAAGCACTAACTTTTTATACATTATTGGAGGTGTAACAACACATTTATTGATGAACTCTAAATTACTTCACAAATTGTTGACTCTTTGACGAATACATTGTTTTTATTAGCTACTACTAACAATCACAATGCAAATGCCATCTCTTGTCTATACATAGAGTCCACCAAAAACTACATAGACATTTCAGGAAAAGGAGAATGTTATATAAATACCTTAAGATTTACTTAATGTATATCAATACTTTAAGTACAAAATTTATTGAGACATCATGAAATTTATTGCAGTTAGTTCTGGTCTGTACAATTACAAGAGGTGCTCAAAGCGTTGGCCATTACCTTCCAGAAATATCAGCAGAGAAAACTCCTGCTTAGGTAACCTTGCTCATTGCGATGGCAACACATACATTTTCAATTTATTCTCTAAGAGCCATCAGCGTAGCAGGTTTTCTGAGATCTGCAACATACTTTAGGGTCCCCCGTGTAATGGCAATGCCATATGATAAAAAAACTTATACTACTATTGTTTTTTTTTTTTTTTTTTTTCTGAAATGTGTATATATGTTTTTGATAGATTCAGTATTTAGGAGCATTTTTCTGAGGTTCTATTGATGAATAGAGTTGTGTATAAATAACTGAAGAGTTAAAATGTGCCCAAATTATAGTTGATATTTACCAGAAAACACAAAGCTACAAAACATACATATTTGCTGCAAAACTATAATTGAAATTTTACTTAAAATGACTTACAATGTTAGGAAAGATTCTAACCAACTATAAATTACGAGGCTTATTCTCAGAACAGAATGCTCTTAGAGGTTCTAGGCATAATCATTCTTTTTTATTTTTATCAATGCAAGACATAAAATAGGGAGAATTCATTATTCTTTAAATTTAGTACCATTTATGGGATCATATTTATATGCATATGATATATATATCAACATTCCAAATTTTTGTTATATATTGTGAAACTAACCTATTAACTTCTACTTTGTCTTTTACTTCTTCTTCTTCTTCTTGTTTGTTTTATTTATTTATTTATTTTGGTGGTACCAGGGATTGAACTCAGGACCTTGTGTTTGCCAGGCAAGCACTTATTCCACTGAGCTGTCTCCCTAGTCCTTCCTTTACTTCTATTATGCTGTTGTTATTTATAAACTTACAATGCTTAAACTTTTCCTGATCCTTCCATCTTCATACCTGTAATCATTTTATCTGTCTTTGCCACTCCTGTATTAAAAATACCCAACATATAAAATCTAAAGAAAGAGAGCATTACTTGGACTCCTGTTTTCAGCAGTTTTGTTCCATAGCCCCCTGGCTGCAAGGTCCGTGGCACCTGGGGATGTCAGAGAAAAGCTGTTTAGATCGCTGGGATCAGAAGTCTGACCAGGGAAGCAGCACAACTGAGGAAGGAGCAGAAACCGAATATGTCACCAGAGTCATGCATTTAGAATCCAAGATGATGCACACAGAGAAAGAGTGCACCAATAATTTCTCTTTCTGCATTATAACCACTGTTGAAATCACTAGGGCAAGCCCTCAAAAAACAAAAAGACAAGACTTGGGGTGTTGGCACAAGCTTGTAATCCCAACACTTGGAAGTCTGAAAACAGGAGGATCACTATGAGTCCAAGTTGTGTAATAAGGCCCTGGAGATCCTGTCCAAAAAAAAAAAAAGACAACCCACCTGGCCCATTCTTTCCTTGCCGAGGTATATTCCTAAGAATTACGATATCATGCCATTAGTGATGTATGCACACCTATGGAAGACCCCAGCAGACAGCCCCAAACTCCTACCAGCTGTTTTGTCATATAGCCAAGAAAGAGAGTAAGAGACAAAATGGTGGTGTCCAGGGGAACAAGAGGACCAGTTGTTCACAGACCAGGAGGCAGCCACTTACTGATTGACAAAAATGATGAGGAGATTATTGGACGACTCAGAGG
>NW_004524642.1:11697218-11719346 GCF_000260255.1 Octodon degus
AATAGACACTCAATTTAAATATTGCCTGCTTTTTCTTATATGAAAAAAATATATGTATATATGTAAGGTATAAAACAAAAGACACATAAGAAGCAAATGGAGAGAGGAAAAATTATTGTGATACAGAGCAGGCAATGTATTTTAAATGGTATATTGACTTACTAGAACTGTCCTTTGTATTTTATATGTTCTTGGGTCTATTAATCTGATTTTCAGTCTGTATGTATCACAGCTAAGTAATCTGATGCTGGAAAAATAAAAAGGAAGAATAGGGTTAAAAAAGAGAACTGAAATGTATTATTTACAGATACCATTCGTTTCCTCTACAGTGAATGTAATCATTACATATAATGCAAACATGTGTTATTAAAGTTAATAAATAAATAAATAAATAAATAGACACAGTCAGAAATTAACCCCACCAATCTCCTGGGTAGTCCTGGGTGAGCCAATCAACTTAGCACAATTGAGCTTAACCATGCCTGTCACCTGGCTACCCAAACACATCTTCCTAAATTATACTTAATTCTCAAACAAATATATGACCATACTTCTGCCTAACATAATAAAACATCATTAAATACAACCCAAAATATACTGATTTCCCAAAGTTACAAAAAGTACTGCATTTTTAAAAGACCAAGTCCAATTCTCTACTCATAATAGAGGAAAAGTTAGCTGCAAATCTGTAAAATTTTTTAAAATATTGTTTTTTAAAATTAAATTAAAAATATTTTTAACACATTGCATTACATAAATATAGAATGACACAAATGTTCCCATTTCAAAAATGGGAGGATAAGAGGAAAAGAACTGGACTAAAGTGAGACTGAAACCCACAGAATAAATGTTAAGTACCATAGCTCACATCTAACATCTTGGACAAATGGAACAAAAATATTTATTCCAAAAGACTTGTTCAACTCTACTAAAACAGCTTTCATGACTTTCGTGTTTTCAGCCTCTACAACTTTTCTCTTGGCCTGATATACCCACAAACTGCAGCTTTCCTTGACATACATGTCCCTGTCCTTGGCATCATGAATTCATGTGATCTCTTTTATACTTTGGCTTTATTCCCACAGCTTCGTTCATTTTCCTTTCAGGGGCTTCTTGCTTGATTTCACGGGCCTTCTTTGGTAATCTAGACAGCAGCCTCCATGACCCTAAAGTCCTACCTATGTCTTGTGTGCTGGTGGGACCTCGCCTTACACAGATTATGCCAATATGTGCTGTCAGCAGGAACAGTTGTTAGGGTCCACAGCTGCAAGGTCTAAGTCCCTGCAAGATTAGTTAGAATAATATATTCCAGGAAATTAATTTCCTAGGAGGCCCTTCTGAGAAGAGTGTCTAGGCACCCTATTCTCAACAGACTAGTTTACACCTTTTCACTGGGGGCCCAGCATGGGTAGGGTCTTCCAGATTTCTGACATCACCCCAAAGCATGTTTCTTCACCCTGGACAAGTTCAGTTTGTTTTATTGGCCCTAATTGCTTCAGCAGCCACATGTTATTGGCTCTGACTTTATTAATGGTTCCTTCTGGGTCAAAATTTAAATGTTTAATTTTTTCTGTTAAACCTTTTGTCCCAACTTTTTACTATAAATCTGGCTAAAATCAGCTACCAGTGCCCACACCAGAACATAAACGCAAGCCTGTCCTTAAATTTCCTCCAGCAGATCGATTAGACCATTACCCTTGATGTTAATTTCCTTTGAAGTCTCAAAACATGAGCAAAATATGGACAACTTTCTTGTCTGAGTATTAAACACTTCAGCCTGTATTACATTTGCCAGTGAAATCCTCATTCCTAACTCAGACTTCGTGAGACAAACCCGTACTGTCCCATTATTCCTATCAGCATTCTGTTCTCTAGATAAAGCCTTTGCCTTTAGTGTGTTAGGATTTCTCTAGCCTACATTTACAAATCTTTCCAAATATATCCCAAAAGACTGGCTCTAACAGCTTCTGAATCACATAATCAGGAGCAAGGACCACATGCTTTCCAGTACTAGGACAACACCCTTGTGTTCTCTGTTCTTTTTTGCATGAACAGAAAAATCTTCATCTTAATACATGTTCATATTCAAATATACACAGGGAGAGTTACATGGATAATCAACTCTATGTACTAACTTCTTTTTTAGCATTAATTTATTCATATGGGCAATTAAATTTTTCCAAGTCATTCCTTGTGGAGCACTGCATATAATATCTTTATCCTGTGACTGGAGTTAGAAAGCTCTATTTGGATTTCTTCACACTGAGGATCCATGTGCTAGAATAGTGCAGTGGACTTCATGTGACACATGGACCTTGTGAGGAAATTCTTTTCGGGTGTCTTATTTCATTAATTTTGCACCTCGGTAAATTGGAAGTCAGAGCTACAGTTTGAAAATTTCCATATGATTCATCACCTTTTAGATAATTGTGGGAAACATAAATACAATTAAATTATTCTTAATTTTATAAAATGTGTATGATAAGATTTCGCTTACCCTGCCAACTGTTTCAGATGGGGGTAAGAGGTCGTCATTCACACACGAAGTGCTGAGAGGCCAGTGGTGACGGAAGTAAAGCTAAATTGGCTAAAGAAGTATAGCAGGGGAAAGACTGGGGCTGGGGGACAGTGGGCACAATCTGAGTCTAGTCAGTTCCCGGGGTGCTGTGTGGAAGGTTAGGCAAGGAGCAGGAAGTCCGAGAACAGGGAGGTGAAAGCAGGACACAGCTCAAGCATGATGCGGTGCTATCGTGTAGGAACTGGTCATGTTAATTATCTTTAGAAGATCCATCTTAAGTGTGGATTACATGTGTTAAAGATTACTGCTGAGATATGAATATAGAGTCCTGAACTTAAAATCCAATATATCCAGGACGTAACTACAGGCACTATTTCATTTTAATAAACCTTCGCTGTACAAAATAGTGGCACGGATTATTTAAAATTGAAACAAGGGCCTCCCAGGTAGCTCAGCAGACTAAAATGTCTGCTTTGGCAGAGCGCAGCGGTCGGTGTTCAATCCCTGGCGGGCTGTGCTGGCCCTGCCCACGGTGCATATTGAGACAGTGACTGAGACTGGGCGTGGTGGTGTGAGCCAGTAATCTCAGCACTTGGGAGGCTGAAAACAGGAGAATTACTATGAGTCCGATCTGTATAGTGAGACCCTGTAGAACCTGTCCTAAATACAGAAAAAGAAAACATTTTGAATTGTTTCTATGAAAATTTTAATAATTACTGAAACATTTCTTTCTTTTTTAAAAAAATACTTTATTGAGAAACAAATAGCAATGAGACAGTTTCACAGCCAATTACTAGTACATTTTCAATAATTATTGCACTGCATATTGTTGTCTTAGTGGTTATTCTATGTACAAGATGCAGACCTGATATCCTGTCTCAAACACTGTTGGAAGAAATCCCTCTATTCATTGAATTTAGAGAATGGAGCTGTATATCTATCCTAACTGTTTTGAGTAGATGATTAAGATATCTACTTTCATGTAGGCAATAAATTCAATGAAATAACAAAGATAAGTTATAACATTTATATTTCATTGAACTAACTATAAAACTATATTTGCAATGGATCACTTTTCAATCTCAGCATAGGGAAATATCAAAATTAAGGACTTTGAAATAATTTATTTATATTTGATCATGAGGTCCACCTAGGTATCAAAGATGACTTTGAAGTGTCTGGCTCTTTAGTTGTGCTTTGGTGGGGAGAAACCAAACCATATATTTCATGGTGCATTCACATAGGTTGTTCCATGCAAACATTTGCACTTATATAATATATAAATATATTACAGAGTAGATATATGTGTATATGTATGTATACATAAATATGTTATTTAAGTAAAGAGAAATCTTTAGTGTTTTAGTGTAAAGCAATTGTAATATGGTATACATGATTTCAGAGAGGACAGTGATTGCAGAATTTTAGGAATTTAAGCATTTAAACCTTTCCCTACCTTTGTGTCTAAGGGCCCATTAAAAGAATCCTTGCAAATTATGACAACCCTGAATTGCTGTGAAGTTCATGCATTCTAGAACAAAAATGTCCTTTTTCTCCCAGAATTTTAAGTGAGTAATATCTTTCATGCTTCTGAGAAGACAGCAACTCCCTGCTGGCATTTGACTTTTAGGGGGCCTGTTTCTATATTTTCCCCATTATTACAATTGCATCACAAAGATGTCAACGTTCTATGAGTTCTTCAGGTTTCCATGTCTAAAGGAGTGTGTGTGTGTGTGTGTGTGTGTGTGTGTGTGTGTGTGTGTGAAAGCAAGTCTGAAGATGACCTCCTTTTCATTCTACAATTTATTAGAGGGATATTAACATTCTCAGGTGTATATAACTGATATATATCTATCTATATCTATATCTATATCTATATCTATATCTATATCTATATCTATATCTATATCTATATCTATTTCTATATCTATATCTATATCTATATCTATCTTTTGCATGTCAAATGTCCTTTTTTCACAAACAACTTCACTAATATAATTAAGATTATCCAGAAGTTATTTGAAGGACAATGATTTGAATCCTAATTGAAATAACAGATTCTTAGAGAAAAACTATGTAACATAATATAGAGTTCATTTAGGCATCCTACATGTGTAGGCAAGAGATTCATTGATAAAAGAAATTTCTTTTTCTATGTCCTTTTTCATTAAATAATTCAATCTGCAAGTCAAAGCATCTAAGCTTTTGCAGCAGTTATCATGAGCACTGTGATTTATGTGCATTATCTAATTTCCTATTCATTTCATAATCAGGTTAAAAACTAAAATGGTTCCAAGTGGGACAACTTGTCCAAGGTCACATATTTAATACACAGTATTGCCAAAATTTAAACATCATATTATCAAATTTCAGTCTTTGTCCTTCCTATAATGATAGTTTCCACTGAGAAAATAATCTTTAATGATCAGATTCCTGTAAAATCAGTATTCAATTTAGTTATGAAAATTTCCTGAATTATAGAAGAACTATAATATATTTTCAAAGTATAAAAGGAATTAAATTGAAAATTCCATAAGGAATAATATTGGCTTTACACAATATCTTTTGACTAAAATATTCATGATAGAATATTTGACGTCTAACTCTACTCTAGAACCTTTAAAATATCACTTATTCATCAGACTTTATGCCAGGTATATTCTATATAATATCAAATTTCAAATTATTATCCAGTTTTTAGAAAACTGAATGAACATTTATAAAAACATTTCTTTAAACTCCAATTCATTTGGAAAAGTAACTTTAATATAATTGTGTCATTAAATCACAAAAATGGATATTGCATTAACAGCAGGATGTTATATTTTACTGAGGGCAAACAGCAGGCATGCTGCTAATGAGAACATTATCAACTTAGCAACAAAAGGTCAACTTGAAGAGCTCTTTTCCCAACACCTCCCTAAGTCGATTTTACCCTCTTCACGCAATACACTGCTGATAATCTCGACTCATCCATTCATAGTTATATTAAGATGAGTCTCTTCAATGACAATAATACAAAATTGCAAGGTACGTATTGGAGTTGGTACACATTATTCAGTACATTTATCACTGGAAATATTAGTATAATTTCCACCATACTGCTGTGGTTTTGCTTTTTAATATTTTGCATTTAAAATTCAGTGTTTTCTTTATTCAAAAGCTTGGAAAGCTCCAAGGTATTTTAAGCAATAGGTAAGGACATGTGTTTGGATGTGGGCAGACCTTCGACCAGAGTGTACCAATTTTTAATCCCTATTCTACTATTTTCTGTACTGATGGAAAGATAATGCAATAATCAAAGCAGCAGTGTCATCTTCTGTGACTTTATTTTCAGTCCTCACTTGCTCTTTGTTGTGTCAACACTTTTGCTCTGAAATTTGCAAGCTTGTAACTATTACAATGATTAATCTTTGTTTGTTTTTCTGTACATATTTGAAAACTGTCCCAGAGCTCATAAGAATTTACTGAATACTTGATTACAATAGCTTTACTAATGATATTTAATAATTATTTTCAATCATTTGGGACATAAGACCAAGGGAAGCTTTGATGACATCACAGAAAGCATGCTCAGAGAAGCAAAGTGTAAGAAAGAATTATGGAAGTTAATATTAGTCATAATAACAATAGGATGTAACCAAGGCTTTTCTAATAGTAGGGTCCAGGCAGGGGAATTCAGCCTGGGCATTATGTGTTCACCAAATGAATCACTTATATCACGTATGTTTTGAAATGAATGGACCTAAAGTACTAGCCAAGTGGCTAAAAGCGAGTAAACTGCTTCAGACTTATTTTGTTCACAATGTATTAGCTAATTTTATGGCAAAATCGGGTTCCCCAGAAAGCCCGAATGTTGCTCTAAAGAAGATATTAAGACTAGATGCTTTCAAATCAATAAACTGTGAATAAAACAGACTAGCCTGTATAATGTGGACATACATGCCAAACGCAGTGGAAGACCTTCGAGCAAAAGGGCTGGTGTTTGTTGATTTAAGAAAATTGACCCAGCAGGCTGCTTTAAACTTGACCTGAAATGTCATCTCTTCCCTGGGCCTCCGGCTTTCCGCTATACCCTCCGGTTTTGGCCAGCATTCATAATTACCTGAGCCAATTTCTTTGAAACTCAGTCTGTGCTTCTGCCTGTGGGTCTCTTCCTCTCTCTCTGTGTTTCTCTGTCTGCCCCTTTAGCTCTTAACACACACACAAACACACACACACACAGACACACACACACGCACACACACAACACACACACACACACACTCTCTGTCATACACACAGAGATACATCTCAGCAATGAAAGACTCTGGAGAAATGAAACACAAAGCTATATCTCACAACTTTAGGAAAGTTGATCATACATTTAGCTTTTTTATTTTTTTAAAGAGAATATGTATAAATGCCAATCACAAATATTTGCCATGGTATATGGATATTTTGATAAAATATGTAGGTAACTTTTCTAAATGTGAACTTTAAGTGAACATTCATCTAATATTAACCACTTAACAAATGTTTTTACTAGTCTGTGAATCACTTCATAGACTAGGAATAGAAGACACAAGAGGAATAATTTAAATAATAAAGGATACATGTTTTTTAACATTTGTAAGTACTTTCTCACAGAGTTTATTTATTTGTGTATGTTTGTATTTAGTACAGGGTCTACACTGCCCCCTACACAGATCAGACTCATAGTGATCCTCCTGTTTTCAGCCTCCCAAGTGCTGAGATTACAGGTGCACGCCATCACTCCCGGTCTCAATCACTGTCTCAGCATGCCACGGAGTCGGGGCAGTCTGGGGATCAAATCCTGGTCTATGAGCCTTCCTAAGTAGGCACTTTAGTCCACTGAGCTATCTGGTTGGCCCTCTGAGTTTAATCTCCACTTCTTAATTAAAAGTTGTGACTAAATATAGACACAAATCATGTTGGCGCTGGTAGAAGGCCATGTAGTCTGAATGTATGATGTTAATTTTGACCCATTTATTTCAATTTTACAAACAGAGATATAAACATATGCCTATAATTTGGACAGAAGCAAAATGCTTTGGAAATATTAGTAATTGTGTTGAACCTGAAATTAATTTGATGATCAAAGCTTCGACAAATTGATTTTGCAGTTAATGGAAAACAAGCTTATTTTCTTTCTTTTAGGACTTTGAATTCTATTATTCCAGTTCAGTTTCTTAATCTTGGCTGTATTTAAACAGATTTGGCTCAATTAAGAAAAAGAAAAAAGCTTGATGCTGACATTGCAAGCAAAAGCAGTACTTACGAATTTGTACCTACTAGTTATGAACCCTTCTTGTTCCCAGAATTCCAAGTTCCTGAGCTCCAAGAAAAAATCTCAGCCCATTCTAAATGCTGTAGTTGCCTATCAGAGCCTGAGTGTGAGATGTAGGACAGGGTATGCCTGCTTCACCTCTAGGCCACAATGCCTATGCAGTTGACACTTACAGTTCTGTAACTAAAAGTATTTTCCTTTAGTTATTTCTTTGCCAACTATATGTGAAGTTTAGACTTTTAGATAGTATTCTATCATAATGGTATTTTTGTTTTCATTTTAATTAACATTAATTTTTACTTTATTTCCAGAACTAAATTGGCTGTCTTCAAATATCTGATGTAGAAATTAGTCCACAGTTCACAGTCTTACAGCATGGACCTATGTATACCATCTTATGAACACATTTTCACTGTCTTCTTTCAGAGTTACTAAATTTTAAAAAGGTAAATATAGATTTAGTTATTTGTGAGCTGGCAGAATTATAGACTTATTGGTCTGCTCTTCCACTCTTTCTTGGTTAAAAAGAAAATACCTGACAGCTAGAAACATAGAGGAGAAGAGTTCTGTTTGGGGACTTGGTACATTTTGGTCTGTGTTTGAACAGCTCCATGGCGGAAGCATTGTGGTGGAAAGACGTAGTGGAGCAAAGGTGCTCAGTGCGTGGCATCCAGCAACCAGAGGCCAGGAGAGAAGCCCAAGGGCAGGCGGCAGCGGCTAGATCACTTCCTCAAGATCGCACCTCCATAATTTATCAAGTAAGCTGTATTAATCTCCTCAACATCATTTTAAATCATGTTGACAATGATTAATCAGCACTTTCCATGCTCTGCCTA
Source organism: Octodon degus (assembly GCF_000260255.1). Lineage (NCBI taxonomy): Eukaryota > Metazoa > Chordata > Mammalia > Rodentia > Octodontidae > Octodon > Octodon degus. The sequence goes on from NW_004524642.1 coordinate 11,705,863, forward strand.
TTCAACCCCATCATCGTCTCGAGCTACACTTCATTTCCAGATGAACATAATAACATGATCATAATTCTGCCTCACTTGATATTACTATCATGTATAAAACTAAAAAATGGATTAATTGTTTTAAACAATTAGCCCCCCCAAATCCTCAGAAACTGAAGTCCAAAGTCTCCTTTAAGAAACAAGGCAGAACCTTAGCTGTGCACCACTGTATGAACTGAAAACAAGTTTTATGCTTCCAAGATTTTGCAGCACAAAATAAACATCACAGTTCCAAAATGAAGGACACACCACCAAAAGACAGTACATGGAAGCAAAACTGAAACTCAGCAGAGAAACCTTAGTTCCCCTAGTTCACACTCAGGGTCTGGGCCATACGGCAGTGAGAAGACCTGGCTTACACCCACATGGTTTCTCTCCTGAACTAACTGCACTCACAATCTGTAGCTTTCCTCAGCCCACCATTTCTACGGTAGTAGCATCTGCAACACCCACAGCTTCATCCATTGCCATTTCAGGGACTCTCGGAAGGGACTCCAACACAGCTATGTAGTTTTTTAAAGCTTCTCATATCTTCTTCTGAAATGCAGGTGGAGGGCTTCATGACCCAGTGTCTTTTCTATGTCCCATGTCTGTAAAACCAACATTATATCAACTGTGCCAAGGTCGGCTGCCAGCTCAAGCAGTCTGCTGCTCCCTGTAGATTATGCCTGCAGAGGGCGGTTTGTGTCTGGGTGGCTGCACATGGTGCAGTAAGTCTCAGGCAATAAGCCCACAGCCTGCATCTTTCTTCTCAAATGAAGTGTTTGTACCTTTAAATGTGAAAGCCTGCAGTAAATGGACTCTTGCTAATTTCTGAGATGCTTTCAAAGCATATTTTTTCTTGTCATAGTTCAAATTACTTGGTTTCTTTCTCTTTCTTTGCTTTCCTTTGCCTTTCTTTCTTTCATTCTTTATTTTCTTTCTTCTTTTCCTTCCTTCCTTCCTTCCTTCCTTCCTTTCTCTCTCTCTCTCTCTCTCTCTCTCTCTCTCTCTCTCTCTCTCTCTTCTTCTCCTTTAAGTAGAAACTTATTTCCCACAAGAGACTGAAGGCACACACTAATTTATTTCCCACAAGAGACTGGAAAGGCAGGAGGCATTACCTAATTTCAGAAAATATAGGAAGTACAAGCACATCGCAATGCCTGTAAAAGTGTTCCTCAAATCCTGCAGAAACTTTGCCCGTCTGCTCAAGGCTGCACCACTCCTGAGCAGAGGCTCCTGTCCTGTAGAATCTTCCACTTTTCTGCACCAGAAATTGGCAAACACTGCCCCCATCCCCATCCCCTACAGAATCTCACTGATCTCTGCTTCCAAGGGACCTTAGAAAATGTAATTTCCAAACTTTAGCTCCTGAGTTCTAGGGGTTGCTTCAGGAAAAAGAGATGTGATTCTGAGTATTTGCAGACAGAGGCAGCTTATCCAGTTATTAACCTGCATCATTTTTAAGATCAAGAAAATTAAATTCAATCAATTTGGCTCTTAAAACCAAATGTGGATTTGCATATTCTGTCATGCCTACCATATTCCTGCTCTAGAATGATTGTCTTGTGCTCACGATACTTAGGAGACAATCAGGAAGATTTTAGTACCCCTAAAGAGAGAAATGAATGAGGAAGTTCCGAGAAAATTTCATTTCATACAAACATATATTGGCTGGTAAGTAGAGGGCAGAGGCGTCAATAAGAAAAGAGCCAGAACCAGATAGAAGCAAAGGCAAGCTTGCGGTTAGGTAACGGTCTCGGCTTTACAGGCTACCCAGGAGTGCTCATCACATTGTCTACTTGGTACACAGTTACACAATTTAAGTGTCACAAAAAAGCACAAGAAGTTGCACTGGTTATGTTTTTACATTTATTTATTTATTTATTTATTTATTTACTGTACTGGAGATTGAACTCAGGACCCTGAACTTGCCAAGCAGGTGCTTATTCTACTGAGCTATCTCCCCAGCCCCATGCACTGGCTGTTGTGTTGTTCCTTGTTGGATGGTTCCATTCTCTCTACCACACTTTCTTCTATGCAGGGTCTTCCTGATGTCAATGAGCGCAGAGGTCTTAACATTGGCTTCTGCAGTACATTTTTGTTATTATTTTTCTTTTTAAATGTAATTAAACTTACTGATACAATTTGGATATACACAATGATCCTATTTATTGTAAGGAATTTGTACACCATACACTTTATTTTGTCTTTATTTGCCTCTCATTTGCCTCACTACCTTTAATCCTTCTTCCCTTCCTCATATACCAAGTTTTGTTTCCATTTTATCCTTCTTTTCTCTTTTGTTTCTTTTCCTATCCCACCCTTCCAGCTTCCCTTTCATTTCAAAGTATTTCTTCCCAGTTGATAATACCTATTGTACTATTTGGTTCACATTTACACTTTCAGTTTTTCACACCAGAGAGATAACATGAGGTTTAAATGTTTGTCCAGTTTATTTCACTTAATCATAAGTCTCAAAATTCATTCATTTAGCAATACATGTCTCAAGCTTTTCCTTTTTATGCTAAATAGTACACCATTATTGTAGTGACATGAGGCAGAAGCCTGATGTCTGGAGGCAGCAAAGAGCAAGAAACAGAGACCAAGCAGAACTGCTGTCTCTTGTAAATTCAGTCAAGCTGGGCCACAGGGCCACAGATCACAGCATTTCCAGGAGGATCCCTGTCTGTCCTTTGACCCTTCACCTGGGATGTTTTGGGCTAGTGTCATGTGAAATTAACATTTTGTGAATGCCAGAAGGCAATAGAGATAGCAGTTTGTTCACACTAAATTAGTTATGCACATTCCTTAGCATGATTGTAGCCCTCAATAAACGTGAGAAGTGTCAGTGGCTTAGGATGCACTCACAGTGAGACTAGCTTGTGAGACCTCCGGCTATATTAATCCAGTCTTCTGGTCATTTCTCTTGGCTCCAACTGATAACATACAACAATTCTATTCCAAAAACCTGCACATTTGTTTAATCCATTCATCAGATGATATGCTTTTGGGTTGATTCCAAGACAACAATTACAAACTACACTGCTGTAAACTTGGGTGTGCATATGTCACTGTGGTATTATACTTTTAATTATTTTGGGAAGATACCAAGTGGGGAAATAGCAAGGTCAAATGGGACCTCTAGTCCTAGTTTTTTTGAGGAATCTCCACACTGATTTCCATAAGTCTGCATTACCACCAACAGTGAGAAAGTGTTCGCTTCCCCCATAGCCCCCACCCCACAATTGCTATTGGTAAAATTTTTGATACTAGCCCTTCTTTCTTGGATGAGATGGAATCTCAGTTTTGCTTTAATTTGCATCTCTTCAGTGATAATGAACATTTAAAAATATACTTATTTACCCTTTTAGTTCCTATCTGAGGAGTGTATATTTATCTCAGATGCCCATTTTTGCAGTGGATCTTTGAATTTAAGGGACTTGAAACTTTTTTAGGTACCTTATATATGCCAGATTTCAGTGCTTTTCTAAAAGTAACTAGATTAAAAAATTTCTACACTGTAGGTTGTCTTTTCACGCTGTTGATGATTTCTTTTACTGTGCAAAAGCTTTTTAATAAGATGTGATCTCAGATGTTGATTCTTTTTAATATTTCCTGTGTGATCAAATTTGTGACCATGAAGCCTTTGTCTACACATGTCTATAATCATTGTACCTAATTTCTCTATCAGCAAATGTAATGTTTCTCTTCTGATATTTAGATCTTTGTTCTGTTTTGATTTTTGTGTAGTAGATGATGATAGACATGGGTCTAACTTTCGTCTTTTCCTTTTAGAAAGCCTATTTTTTCAGTATCATTTTATTTACTTTCTTCTAGTAAATGTGATTGGCCCATTTATTCAAGGTAAGGTGGCTGTGTGTGTTTGTAGTTGTGTCTGCATCTGCTTATCTGTTACATCGATCCTCTGTTGTTCGTAGTGTTGTCCTTGTTCTGGTTTTTTCCTTAATAGACTGTGTCTTTGTTTTGTCTGCTTTTTGTTTTTTAACCTTAGCTATAAAGTATAACTTCAAGTTAGGTATTGTGATAACCTCGGCCTCACACTTGTTACCGAGAACTGCTTTTGCTATTCCAGGACTCTTGCTTTCAACTGAATTTTAGGATTGTTTTATCTAATTGTATGAACTATGTTAAAACTGTTTTGACTGGCATTGCATTAAATTTGTATCATATTTTTGAGAGTATGTCCACATTTACTGTGTTACTTCTTCCTACATAAGAGTAAAGGGTATCTTTCCATTTTCTACTACTTCTTTTTAAATTTTTTTAAAAATTATTTATTTATTCATTCATTCATTTGGTACAATGTCTTGCTATGCAACTCAGATTCATAGTGATCCTCCTGTCTCATCCTCCCCAGAACTGGGATTACAGGCTTGCACCACCAAGCCTGATGTAAATGACTGGCACGGTGTGCCCAGGGTTCCAGCACTGGCATGGCATGTGGTACTCTGGATTAAACCTGGGGATTAAATCCTTATGCTTCTGGGCAGACACTTACACCACTGAGCTATCTCCCCACCCCTCTAATACCTCTTCGATCTTTTTTTTCAGAATAATAACTATCATTTATAGGGTAGCAATCTCACTTATTTTGTGAGAGATCTTAGTGTAGAGATCTTATAGGGTAGAGATATATTAGTGTAGAGATGTTTACTTCCTTTTTGAGATCTTTACTTCCTTTGTTATATTGAGTACTATTTAATTTTTTATGCCATTTTGAAAAATGTTCCCCTAACTTCTCCTTCAGTGGGTTTTATCCTTGTGTATAGGAATGTTACTGATTTTTGAGTATTTGCTTTGGATACAGCTACATAACCGAATTTAGTTATTAAATCTATAAGTCTTTTCATGGAGCTTTTTTGGATTTTCTATATTAAATACCATGTCATCTGTAAATAATCATAATTTAACTTCTTTCTCTCCTTCATTATTCCTTTTATTTCTAATTTCTCTGACTAATGGTTTCAGAACTATATTACATAAGAGTGGCAATATTAGACAACCTTATCTTGTTCCTGATTTTAAACTGAAAGCTTGCAGATTTTGGTGATTTAGTATGATATTGACTATTGCTTTGTCATAAAAGATAGCATTTGTCAGTTTGAAATAAAGATCACCTATTTTAATTTTCTGTAGAATATTTTCATGAATATGTTTAAACTTTATTGAGGTGTTATTATAATTTATGTTTTTGGTTCTGTTGAGATGGTATATTACATTTATTGATTTGTATATATTCAACCATCCATGTATGCTTGAAATGAATCTTACCGGGGCATGGTGTATAATCTTCTTGGTGATTTCTTGGACATCTTCAGCAGTTTTATGTAGAGGATAATTGCATCTCTATACATTAGGGAAGTTGGGTTAGTTCTCTTTTGGTGATTTCTTCTCTGATTTTGGTAGCAAGGTAGTATTTGCCTCCAGGAATCAGCTAGGGAGTGTTGCTTTCCTTTCCTCTTCAGTAAAGAGTTGGAAAAGTAATGGCACTGAGTCTTTAAATTTCTTGTAGAATTCAGCAGGATCCAAACTTTTCTTTGTTAGTAATGCTTAAATTACATTTTCAAGTTCATTAACAGATATTGGATTATTTAGAAGTTTCATACCTTATTCAACTTTGGACATTTATTTCTATCTAAGAATCTTTTCATTTCTCTATGTATTTTACCTTATGAAAGATTCTCAAAGTAGATATTGATAGGTTGGGTCGTTAGTATAAATTACTGAATTATTATGGTGGCCATCTAATATGCCTGCAGCCCTTAAAAAACAACTTGTCTTTGCAGAGACCACCTCCCCGCTTCTTCTCCAACTCAGCCCAGGATGCAGTTTCCTTTTACCTTTCCTGCCACCTCAGGGAAGGCTCCAATCAGCTCCTCAGGTATGTCTAAGCATTCCTCTTAAATCCCACCCCTGGCAACAAGCCATAAAAGCCTCAGCCTCTCCTTGTTCCAATCCACAGAATTCCTTATCTACCCAATTCTCTTTGTGTCCTCAAAAATAGTAAAGCCCCTTTCCCTTTTGCTTCTGCCTGTTTCTCTGCTGCGACACCATCAAAGAGCTATCATTTTTTGGTGCCATGACTCAGATTGGTGAATAGTGTGACTCCCAGGGCATCCCTTGCCTGGTTTTGAGCTTCCTCACTGAACCACTTTTTGTTTTTGCTTTTGCCTCTGCCATCTGCCATTGCTAGCTTGCGTCCAACACCAGCTAATCTCAGTGTTCACTTATGAGTCCAAGCTATGGGGATCTTTCTTGTCTTTCCTCTCATCTTGTCTCAGGAACCATGAGCTGAAGTCAAGACCCCTGTCTTCCTTGGCCATCTGGTCCTCAGCTCCCCACTTTTTCTAGTGAAGACTGCTAAAGTAGGTGTTTGGCCCTGGCTCTCATACTCACTCCAGGCTAAAAAGTACTGGCTTTTTGGCAGAAAGTGACAACAGGCTTTTGCTCTAATCTTGGCCCTCAAACTCCATAGGAAAACTTACTTGATCTGTCTTTCCATGTTCTCAATAATAGAGAACAAAATTAACTATACACATTGCCAACTTTTGGCTGTGACACTCGGGACTCACATCAAAGCAGGACCTTGAAAAAATAATGCTGAACCTAAACAATGCTGTCACCCAAGCCAAGTGTGGTGAAGAAGGACCCTGAGCACGAGCCTTCCCCAACCTGCAGCCATCACTGGAACATCTATAAGCTCGAAGGTCACTAGAAATGTGACTGCCTTGTCACCCAGAGAGTGGGAAAGTCATCCAATTCCCTGCATTCACAGAAAACCTCGCTACAGCCAGATCCATGTGCTTGACCTGCTTAGTCTTGTCACTGAAGAGCAACACAAGGCACCTTTGTCAGAGTCCTGAGTCTCACTGGACATCTCAGGTAAAAATCTCTTTTCTTGCTAACATGGAGACTACAGGTAGTGTTCTTCCTGAGTTCTGAAGTTGCTATATTAGCTCCAGGTCTCTAACGAGACCACTCAATTCAGTTATGTTGAGGTCTTACAGATGACCCCAACTCCCTTTCCTCACACTGATATCAAAAACTAAAAATCAAGACTCCTCTTCAACATGGTCATGATAAAATGACACATTCAGATCATAGACGCCCCTTACTTCTCCTGTGTCCTTTAATCATAATGATACATGTACTGAAAACATGCTGTCCTTTTAAACTTCTTTCAAGGTTTCTTTAGTCTCTGATGAAAGCCTTCACTAATGATAAGCTAGTCCTAGCTGAGACACCTGGCAAAAACTTCTACATGGGCATGAACTGTCATCCTGTCAACTCCCTTTGTCCCCCCCAAGACAATGCCCCCATTCAGCAGGAAGCAGTCTAAGAGACACATTGTCTCTTTTTATAACAACCAATAAATGGGAATGTTAGGTTCTGGCCCTAGTATGAATTACTGAATTATTATCCTGGTCATCCAATATGGCTGTAACCCTTAAAACACCAGCTTATCTTCCCAGAGACCACCTCCCCCTTCTTCTCCAACTCAGCAGCTTCCTTTCACCTTTCCCGCCACCTCAGGGAAGACCCCAGTCAGCTCCTGAGGTCTATCTAAACATCCCCCCTCCAACTCCACCCCTGGCAATAGGCCATAAAAGCCTCAGCTTCCCTTTGTTTGGATGCAGAGAATTCCTTACCTTCCCAAATTCTCTCTATGTCCTCCAAGATAATAAAGCCCCTTTTCTTTTCTCCTTCTGCCTGTTTCTCTGTTGTGATACCATCAAAAACCTGTCAGATATTGCTGTCTTTTCGATTTCCACATGATCCATAGTGATTTCACCCCTTTCATTCCTAATTACATTAATTTGAATCTTTTATTTAAAAATTTTAAAGAAGGTTGGCAAGGGCCCAGGGGGAATCTCAGTGTGTCACTGCAGGTTCCTGGCAAATGCCAGGTCCTTGGTTTGATTCCCAGTTCTAGTAAAATAAGTAATTAAGTAAATAAATACGGGGTTGATGAGGGTTTATGGATTTTATTTAATATTTCAAAGAATAAACTATTTGATTAATTAATTATTTGTATTGTTTTCTTAGTCTGAATTTTGTTAATTTCTTCTCTGGTCTTTATAATTTTCTTCCCAGTACAATGTTTGCATTTTTCTACTTTTACTAGGAGCTTGAAGTGAAACATTTAGATATGTATTTAAGCTCATTCTGCATTTTAGATTTCTCATATGAGAAATCACAACCACAAATTTCTCACTTCAGACTCCTACGATCACATTCCATAAGTTGTCATATACTGTATTAACATTATCATTAATTTTAGGTATTGATTCATTTTCTCTTTAATTTCATCTGTGACCCATTGGTTGTTCAGGAGATTTTATTTAATTCCTATATATTTATGGAGTTTTGGCAGTTTGTTTTGTCATTTATTTCCAATATCACTGTGCTGTATTCAGATAATATTCATGAGATAATTTCAATTGCTTTGCATTTACTTAAGCATATTCTGTGGGTTAGTATGTGGTCTATTTCCCAGAAAAATCCCATATGTAGCTGAGAAGAGTGTATATTATATTGTGGTTGGTTGGAACACTCTGTAGATATCTAACAAATCAATTTCTTATAACTTTGGTCATTTCTGAAGTTTATTTGATTTTTTTTTGTGATAGTTGGATAGTAAGGTTCCTCAATGCAATTACATTTTTGTTAGTGTTTATTTGAGTTTTCTTGTCAATTAATATTTGTTTTGTGTAACTGGATGCTTCTGTGTTTGTTGTATACATGTTTACATTGTTATTTCTTCTTGAAAGAGTCCTTTAATAAGTATATGGTTATCTCTTTATTTCTTTTGATCACTCTTGGTTTGAAGTTCACATAGTCTGTAAACAAAAGCTATCCCTCCTTTATTTTCTGAGGTTCTGCCATGTAAAATTTTTTTCTGATCCTTTGAAGTTTAGTCTATGAATTTCCTTTTGAGCTAAATGTCTTGAATATAGGCTATTGTTGGATCTTTTTCTAGATCTATTCTGCCAATCTGTTTCTTTTGATTGGTGAATTGAGATCTTTTATACTAATGGTTATAATATATGTGAATTGGACTGTCTTTGACGTCTTATTTTCCTGCGTTTGTTTCCCTGTCTTTCCCCGCTGTTGAATTGCAGTCTGCCTGATGGGTTCTTCGTATTGCGGTTCTTGGAATTGCAGGTTTTTTTTCTTTCTCTCTACAATATCTTTCAGTATATATTTTAGAGCTAGTTTGGTGGTCATGTACTTCTTCACTTGCTCTTTATCATGGAAGTGTATTATTTCTCCATCAATCTTGACAGACAGTTTTGCAGAGTCAATCAGTTTGGATTGAAAGTTGTTTTCTTTCAGGTCTGGAAATGTTTCATCCCAAACTCATCTTGCATTTGATATTGAAAAAATTTGCTCTGATTCTGATTTACTTTTGATCTGTTTCTTTTCTCTAACAGCTTTTGATCTTGTTCTTGCCTTGAAATTCTGTAATCTTTATCATCATATGCCTTGATATAGATTTATTTTTCTCAGGGATATTTGGAGTGCTGTATGCCTCACTGATGTGTATGTTTTTCCATGCTTAGAAAGTTTTCTTCCATTCTTTATCTTTTTTTGTTTTGTTTTGCTTTTATACCTAAAATAACTTTATCATAAAAGATATCATTCAGACTGAAGACACAGAGGGCAAAGTCGCAGGGACAGAATATCAGCTTCTGTTCCTGGGGAACTGAGACACGATGAAACAAAGATGTAGCAGCAACCAGGAAGTTTCCAGGTTTCACTTAAAGCTCTTAGCAAGTTTTCATTTAACTTCTTTACTTTACTTTTATTTCATTTTTAAATAATTTTATTGACAAACAAATAGCAATGAAAAATTTCCAAACCAGTTAGTAGGACAGTTTCAATAATTAATACATTGAATATTGTTGTCTTCTTCATGGATATTTATAGTACAAGATGCAGACATGATATCCTGTACAAATACTATTGGTACAAATATTTCTTCTCATTGAATTAAGAGAAAGTAGCAATATATCTATCCTAATTATTTTGAATATACAGATACAAAATGGCCCTTCCTTTGTATCCCCTTTTTTGTTTAGTTTTGTCAGAGATGGGTATTCCATTGCCATTTAAATATTGTAGGTGTGTGAATTCAGCAAAATTTTCCAATATAGTCCAGTAGCCCATAATAGGAGTGGGTTATCCATAGGACTGGCAATGTCAGAAGTTGTTGACTTGAGCCTTTTACAGCTCAGCATATTAGTATGGCTTTACTTTTTATGCTTTTCTGCTGGATAGTTAAGATCAAGATAAAGCAAGACCCATATAAGAAGAAATGTAGCTTTTGTAATGATCCTTTCTGTGTCATTTGCACTGACTCCTGCTTTTCTATTGATTCCAATCAAACTTGTGTTTTTCTTCTTTGAGTCATCTTGTAGCTGTTGAATTTTTTTTTCGCGTTTCCTCCTTACTTAAGGAATCTGAAATTCTGTAGTCACTAGCCATGATGCTATCCTCTAGGTCTGATACTTCATCTTCACCTCATTCATGTGGTTTTGTAATCTTTAAGTGGAATTTTTAATTCCCTGTATATCTACTTGAATATATTTCCTTCATTCCATTTATTTTCAATGTTAGTCACTCATGATTTGCTTCATTTTCCTATACTTCTCTATTCTTTTTTATCTATTTCTACTCTAAACTTACTGAGTGTTATGTTTGTGTAGGTGTCCCCCCCAAAGCCTCATACAGTCATGGGTGGACTTCTAGAGTTTGTGATTAACTCATGATCCACTGGGATTATGAGCGTGAGTGCTGCTGTGAGTTCTACATCCAGCCCAACCTGGGGGCAGATAGACTGAATGCAATTTAAGGCCAACAGACTTCCTCTCCATTGCCATTGTTTCTGCTACTCCTCTATTTTGCTCTCTTACTCTTTGCCACTTCCATGAACGGATGCTCTCTGTCCTGTTCCACTCTGCCTTCTAGCCAGCTGAGCATGAACTGAAACCTCCAATAACTGTGAGCTAAATAATTCTTTTCTTCCTTCATTTTGGGCACTGGGTGTTTGTCCTAGCAATGAGAAAAGAATAACTGAGGCACTGAGTAAATCCTTCACAATGGCCGTTATCTCTTTTTTTAACCTGAAAGATTTCCTCTATAGCCTCTTGGATATCTTCATATCTGTTTCTTTTACTTCACAAATTTCAGGTTTATAGTTTCTGTTTTGCTCTATCTTGTTTTATCCTGGATTTGTTCTGTGTGGACTAGAGGTCTTGGATTTAATTTTACTGTATATTGTTATTTTCTATTTTAAATTTTTTTACAGTTATAAATTTTTATAATAGATAGATTTCTCAGTAGAAATGCCTTTTATTTAGGAATTTCTTCTATGTACAGGAGGTGTTTTTTTTTGCATGCCCAAGTTCTTATCTTCCCAGTTTATTAAGGATGAGATGTTCGCATATATTTGGCTCAGGCCCAGACCTTTGGTGTTGGACTATGGTGATGGTTATTACCCAAGACCTTCCCAGTGTTGTTATACAATGGAGAACAGCTGATTAAAACAGGTATCATATTGTAGTTAAAACAGAACAATTAGCAGTAACAATAGCATCAAGTGTGGTTTAGAAAAAAACCTGGTAATTATGAATTTGGTAACTTTAACTATAGAAGCAAGATATACAGTCAAGTAACAGAACCCAACGTACATTGAGAGCTTGCATGCAAAGTCTTTCCCCTTGGTAGAGTGGTCGAACTTTTTAGTGGCCAAATCAAACAGAGTTAGTAGATAAAAACAGATAAATGAAGACAAACAGTGTGAGCAAGGCTGAGAACAAAAGGTGGTCTTGTAAGCTTTAGGAAACTGGAGAAATCAGAAGTGAAAGAACAAAGGAGTAAGCAAAGGATTATTGAAGCTGAATAGAAAACTATCAAGAACATTAACGAACCTAAAATATCATTAAATCAGGAGACATAGTTGAGAAAAGGGAGAAATAAACAGATTGTCCACTCATCAGGGAGGGAACCATTCACTCATTTCAGTGTCCGTTGTCAGAATTCGCTACAAGACTATAGTGTCTTCTGTTTAGAGGAATGTGAAAGAGGGAAGGGGCCTTTGTAGCAAATCTATCCTATATGGCTAGATTTCATTGCACTATTTTGATCTTTCCATTTTTCTTTTCTTCTTTTAAACTCTCTAAAGATAAACTTGAGCCTTTTATAGAAAAATGGAATATTTCTCCACCATTGAGGGGAGTGCAGACAGGTAAAACCACTATGGATGTAGTGTGGAAATTCCTTTAAAAACTAGGCTTGGAGGTCCCATTCAAGCCAGCTATTCTCCTCCTGGGTAGTTTTCAAGAAGGAGTGAAAACATCAGAGCACAGTTATTGATGTGCTCCCATATTTATAGCAATTCAATTTGTCATAGCTAAATCTTGGAAGCCACCCAAATGCCCATTACCCAAGGAATGGATAAAGAAGATGTAGTATTTTTCCACAATTTAGTATTATTCAGCTATAAAAAGAATAAATTTGAAGTTTGATATGTAAATGGATACAACTAGAGAAAGCACTTGAAAGTAAAATAAATAAGGAAACAGTGCAAAACAAAGAAGGAAGACAAAAAGATAAATTTATGTGTATATATATTATATATATACACATAAATATACTGCTGAAAGGAATAGTTAATGCTTATTTCTTTTCTTCTCCTTTATCATTTCTTTTGTTTACTTGTTTTGTTTTGCATTTTAGAGAAGCATCTACAGGGTGTTCAGGGTCTCACTATTAGATTGGACTCATAGTGATCTGCCTGTTAACAGCCTCTCAAGAACTGGGACTGCAGGCACATGCCACCACGCTGAGTCTCAATTGGCTTCTCAGTGTGCCACAGGGGTGGGGTCAGTACAGCAGGCCTGAGGATCGAATCCCTGGCCCCTGCACCTGCTTGCAGGCTCTTTTTTAAATTTTTATAACTTTTTTCTTTACCAATTTTGTATGCTTATATCTCATAATAGACAACATTATGCAATATAGTTACCATTGTCAATTTCCTATTACTTTTATAGTAAAATTCTATATTGTTCCTAAATTTGTTTGCTATTTTTTTATTCTCTTTAAATAAATAATAAAGCTCCCTAGTGTGGTTCTCCTGGTTTCCCCATAGTCTGGCAGGCCATGGTAGTCCAATGGGCTGTATTACCATTTTATAAAGTCTTATATGCATGTTTTATTTGATCTATGAGTCTCACTGAGTCAGAAATTTTGATTTGGACAGTGTCAAATGGAACTTCAGACTACAAAAGAGACTAAGGCAGCTAAAAAGTACTCTAGAAATGTAAAATGTCAGAAAATTGTGTACATGCACTAGTTTCATGCCAAAACATCTGATACCACTTTAAAATTTTAGCTTTGAAGATATTTGTCTTTTTGGGGCCAGAGGGGAAGGCTCAGGG
>NW_004524642.1:11719466-11725074 GCF_000260255.1 Octodon degus
TCTCTATCTCTCATTCTATATATTCATCTTTAATGACTGCTCAGTGCTAAATAATTACATGACTCTGAAAAGATCACATAATCAGGAAAAACTGGATTAATTTAAACTGAAAAAACCCATGTCTAATATTAATATTTCCTGTTAGATTTTTAAGGAAATACAGTAGACTTCTAATTTAGGCAACCAATCCATGACGTGGTCAGTAAAAGACCTAGATTCAAAGAATTCTCTTGGATCCATGTGCATGCTCTAGACACTATTAGAAGTTGCAAAGAAAAACACCGACCAAGGCCTTGTTGTGCCCTTTCTTTCATCTTTCTGTGTTAAGTGAAAATATTTTTGACTTAATATTTAGCAACACCTTTCCACCATGAAAGAATGAATACACTGTAGTTCCTGATTTTTTGTGTGTTTGCACTGAGTACAAATAAAAATATCATGCACAAGCATTAATATGTGTCAGTTTCCATTTTCAATTTTGTATCCTGGCCAATACCTTGAGGACTCATAGGAAAGATCGGAGTTATGCCAGCTTCCCAGTCTGGGTCAGCTGAGTAGAACAATCTTAGATTTCATGTGATGTTTATTTTTCAAAAAGAAAAAGTATTCTTGGCAGGAATATTTGTGCATGTTATAACTATGAACATTTTAAAGTTCTTGGGGCAGGGGAGATAACTCAGTAGAATAAGCACTTGCCTGGCAAGAGTTGGGTCCTGAGTTCAATACCTGGTACCACAAAAAAATTAAGTTTTCAACTGTAATATATATGAACCAAACTCAACTATAAGATGCTGGTATTTATACACTCAAGCCAACATAAACCAGTACTATTGAGCAAACTGACCTGCTACCCTTATTTGCCTACACATACAATATAGCCAGCTGTCTTTATTCTGATGAAACTGCTTGTGTTTTTTTTTTTTTTATAAAGAGAAACTGAATATTTGGGAAAAAATTATTCACTTAGTAGATATTTGGCAGTATAAATCTTTCCGTCTTCTGATCACACATGATTCAGATGTGCTTTGTAGCACAGTAGTTTGATCTTTAGCCAGGATTCCAGGATGTTATTCAGACTTACAGCTCTTTGTAATCTTTGTGTAAACATACTTCCTTTTTTATTACTATGGGAAGACCTTTTCCCCTTTACGAGGCATAAAAGGAAAGCAAATATTTAAATGCCTTGCCCATGGCAATAATTGCTACCTGCAAGTGGCAAGTCATTTGTGAGATGTTTTATGTGCTTGCCAACATAACACATCTATTTTATAATGGCTAGCAGGCTGTGTAGATGATATATCAAAATTACGTTCAACTACCAGCCAAAATCGACTTAGTAAGTTAATACTGACTTTGCCTTTCTAATTTTTTCTTGTTTAAAGGAAAAATTCTATCATTACTTATATTAGTTCTCAAAATACACAATGTCGACCTAAAATGTGTTTGTGTGAAAGCAGACATGGATTTCAGATGGAAAGTAATATTATTTTAATTTTGATTTTATTTAGCAATATCAACATTACATAATATGAATAGGAATCAGCTGGTAGCACTAAGTGATCCTGAGCAACCAAAACATAATTCAATTCTATGGAAAATTCCGAACAAGTACTGTCTGCCATGTACTGCATTACTTCAGCAATGAAGGTAACAAAGCCACTGCTATTTTGAATATTGCCTCCTGGTGGAAACGCTCCACAATTATTCTATTTGTTTTATGATAATTTATTCAACAATGATTTGTTTTACACATACTTGGCACAGCATAAAATAATTTTAATAGAACACGTTGATTATGGTATTCAGAAACAGAATCTTTAGATAAATAAATAATTAGCACAGTATATTTCATGATTGATAGTATGAATGACATTTTTAGGGAGATAAAAAATGGTGAGTGACATACGAAATGGCCCCTTTAAAGTACTGCTGTTTGTGTTAAGAACGCGTAGATGAGAATGAGTAAGACACCTGGAAATTCGGAAGAACATTTCAGCTGAACCACACTAGTAAAAGCCGAATAGACTGCAAATATATGAAATGATGTCAATTGAGAATAGTAATGAAATGTAAACAAAGCAGTACTTGCACATGATTTTATGTATGACATTAGAAAACATTAAAATTTGACAATCGAAAAATGAGCAAAGTGAGTAATTATACACTCTTTCAGGAAGTTACCAAAAAATTGAAGATCACTAGAAAAATGTTTTATTAAAGGTAAAGTAGCTGTACTAAGAGATACAGTTGATTTCTCTTTCATACACTGGATAAATGTCCAGACATTTGCCCTCACAGAGAAAGATAAGTGGGGCTCAACTGTTGGACTCATGGAATCCAAAAAGACTTTGAAGCAAAAACAGTTAATTATAAGAAAAGACTCTAGCACATCAATATTATTAGGGTGATGGTATATATTACAATCATGTTGAAAGTCATGGAAGAAATAAACCAAGAAAAGTGCAGCACCATGGTAGGATGTGCAGTAACAGAGACAGACGGACTCCCAAAACAAAACATTTTGTGATCCTGAAAGCAATGTTGAGAGACATATTCTCTTTCAGTCCTGAAGGCAAAGTAATTAGCATTTCACCGGAATATTTCAATAGACATATTTATATAGTGGCATTAAGAAATTGACAATATAAGGCTTTTTATTTTCCCATTTGGAATGTGAATGTCATTGTCAAGTAGAGACAAGGAAAGTAACTTATTAATGATGACAGCCAAGTTTTAAAATGACATTTTAAGGGCTGGGCAGATAGCTCAGTAGGATAAGCAACAGATTAGGCAAGTGTAGAGACAGGAGTTCAATCCCTGGTACTGCATGCTGTGTTGGCTCCCACCCTCAGGCGCACTAAGCTGGAGACCGAATCAGGGTGTGGTGGCACATGCCTGTAATCCCAGCACTCCAGGGCTGGGGAGGCTGAAAATGGAAGGATCACTAGGAGTCTGAGCTGTGCAATGAGACCCTGAACCAAATATATGAAAAATGAAGCATAAAAATGTCATTTTAAAATGATGATTCCTATTTGTTGAGGCTTTTAGAAGAATTTTAGCTTTCTTGGACTGGCCAGAAAAAAGGCACCTGCTTAGGCAGAATGTGGGGACTGGGGTTCGATCCCAGGGTGCTGGCCCTGCCCCCACCCCTGGGGCTCTCTGAGATCACAATTGAGATTGGGTGTGGTGATGTGCACCTGTAATCCCTGTGTTTGGGAGGCTGAAAACAGGATTGCTACGAGTCTGATCTACCCAGTGAGACCCTGCAGACCCTGTACTAAATACATGAAAAAAACAAAAAAAGGATTATAGCTTTCTCAATTTCAAATTCTTCACTAGTAAGATGATAACTATTACACATTACTGGAAGAACAGCCTGAGAAAAGTTGGAAGTTAAGAGAAATTAGCAATGGAAAAAGATTCACCTCCTCATGCTCACTCCTGGGGAATTTGGCCAAGAGTTATTAATTGTAGGATTTTATCTTAGAATATCGGAGTCAAAATTGCTCCCTCAACAGGAAATGATCTTACTGGGAGGAAAGTCGAGGCAGAGCATGTGCCAAGGACAAAGATAAGGCCCAACTGCTCCAGGGAAACCTATTTCCTAAGATCTAAGTGCAACAGGCACTGGTAGTCATATTTTAATTAGTTCCGGGAAGTCTACATTTTTATCCAAGGCATATGGTTTCCAAATCTACTCTGCCACCTAACCTCGTAATTCTCTCCTATCTTGGTGGGATTTCTATTGTGCTATGACAAAAACTAACTCTAAAACTGTTAGATGTCGGATGTGTCACGTTCATGGTGTCACAACATCCAGGAATGAAGTTGCAAGCCAGAGAAGGAAGTTAGGAGATTAAAAAATAGGTCCTGGGTTTTCAGGAGGGGACCCCAAGTGGGTGGCCACCTGTGATTTCTGTTGGAGTCATTTATATTCCAAAATCACAGCGTTGATGAGCCTCAGTCATTGTGTAGGATTACAAATACTGTATGGTCTCTTTGCTAATTTTGATCCTGTAAGTAAATGAATCACATTGCAAAGGCTTGTGGAAAGAACAAGGGGGTTCTTGGAAAGGAATGACTGTAGATGTTATCTTACTCATCTATGTATCTGATACCTATCTATTTAGTACAGCATCTTGGCATGCAGCTCGGACTCACAGTAGTCCTCCTGTCTCAGCCTCCCCAGTGCTGGGATTATAGGTGTTCACCATTCTGCCTGGTTTTGGTGGTCCACACGGTGTGGGGCCAGCACTGCATGTGGTCCCAGGGATCAAACCCTGGTCTTTGTGCTTGCCAGGCAGGCACTTAGACCACTGGGCTGTCTCCCTAGTCTGTGATGCCTATCTGGACCTGGGTAGTGCTACTTATAGTATAATCTCAAATTGCTGTTCATCTGTACAGTGGGGCATGCAGACCTGGCTTTTCCTTCTCCATCTGAAGGCCTGGGTGTCAATAAGTTTGCCAATTGCCACATTTCATGTGTCTCATCTGTGCTGACTGGCACGAGAGCACAGTGCCTCTCTTACTGTGTATTAATTTTTATCTAACTTAATCATTCATAATACAGAAAATGAGCTAGGACTTTGGACTAAGGATAAACCTCCTCAGACAATATGCATTGTATTCTACTCCCTACTAGTGCAAGGAACACCACTGCCTTGTAAATTCTCAAGAATTTAAAATGCAAAATAACCAGTTGAGTTTTCCCTAATATCCTAAGTTCTTTAAAGCCTGCATGTTAAAAACTGGACTTGGACTTACGTGTAAACATAAGAATTATATAATTCTTTATGCTTATTTTTAAAATATAATCAAAATTTTAAGTGTTTTATCATCATATTCTGTAGGGACTTAAAGTTCAACATATCAATATTTGATGAAAAATACCTGTTCCATGTTATGCCTAAGATGTTTGATATTCAGACAGATAGTGAGAGTAAGCTTAACGGCCTAGGTTGTATGGTAATGACAATAAACTTCTCTTCTGGAGGATTATCAACCTAAGTTTGCAGACCAAAATTAGAGAAAAAGGAGGGTCACAAGGAAAGCCAACATTTTGGCCCTAGCCTTCCAAGGTCACTTAAGACTCAGGACATATGAGAACTTGTACCGTCATGTCACGTAACTCAGAAGTGTCCCAAATTTTCTGATCAAGGAGATAATGGGGCCAAAGAGGAAAGTGATCGATGATGTAGAGTGTGCCTAAGGAGAGTCACATGGAGAGAAAACATTCTCTTAGGCTTTCACAGACAGCACATTGCCCAAGCAATGGCCATGACTCAACCACATGGCTGACACTGACAAAGGATCTACAACCTGAGGTACAGGATGTCAGGATAAATCCTGAGGGGATTTCACTGACCTTCTCAGACCCAAAAGTTACAACTCTTGTTGAATAGGTCTTGCTTTGTCTTGGTCTTAACCATCCAGCAGAAAAGTATAAAAACGAAATATAAGAAGTAAACCATGCTGTTAGGTTGAGCTGTAGGGGACTCAGGTCAACAATTTCTGACATTGCCAGTGAAGTGGAAGACCCAATACTATTATGTACTCCTGGACTCTTTTAGAATACTTTGCTGAGTTAACACACCTATAATATTCAAAT
>NW_004524642.1:11725849-11732181 GCF_000260255.1 Octodon degus
ATAAAAATTTAAAAAAAATAAAATAGATAGAACCAGATGTTTCAAGTGTTTATATACTTAGCAGGTTTGAAAAATTGGAGAAGTAATTATCCTGATCTGGTCATAGTTTAGAAATTGTTATGTGAATGAAGTAGGAGTCTTTGAATCAGCTCCAAGGAAGTCTTTAGGGCTTAAAGCAGACTATCCTGCTCCTATCATTGCACCTTCTCATACTAGCATCTTCATGTCCTTCATCTAGATTAAGACAGAAATCTCCTAACAATATCTTCTCTTCTTTTCCTAGAATCCAAGGTGACCACAGATTTGGGACAAAGACTGAAGACTTCTAGCGGCCACTCAAGTGGATTTGGAAGATGATATTGAAAAAACTGACAATTTAACTGCCATGAAAAATTTGAAAATATCTTAGTCATTCTAATCTAGTTGCCTCCATCTTAAAGAAGGATGGATGACATAGCTTAGGTAAAATTTGGAATAGGTAAGTTTGTTTTTCCTGTTTTTACACAACCATTCATTCAGTGATTAATACACCAATGTGCAGAACTGACGAAGTAGCTCAGCCAAAGTTTTATTAAAATAATAGAGGAGACAGACAGAAAATGAAGACAGAAATGTGAATTTTTCCCTTCTTTCTTCTTTCCTTTGTGCATCTAACAGACCCCCCTCTAAGTCCCTGTAACACAATCAAATAAATTGTTTGAGTAATGTTCTAGGAAAAATGATACATGAATATTTTAAAAAATTAAATTGGCAGAGTACCTAGTAATTCATAAATTTCATTACAGTAAGTTAGCATCTTAAATATTGTGATAACCAACAATATGTGAAAACTCACAAGTCATGAACTTGAGCTTGAGTAATAAGGGAAAAATGATTTTTTCATTCTCATTCCTTATTTTTTTCTGCACCTTATTTCCTTAAAACATGAAAAGCTTGAAGATGCTAGGCACAGATTTGATGACTTCCTACTTCAGTGCATTTTTCTGAAGGTAAGTCTGTAAATTCTTCTAAGATTTAAATCAATGCAATGTATCATTTAGCTACACACTGCTTTGAAAGCTTTTTCCCGTCCCTTTCTAACTTCATTATCTGAACTGCTTTTTTTCTCCTAATGACTCAATGTCCCCTTGTACAAAATGGGGCCTATTGTATTTTCAATATAATTTTGTATGTGTTTTTGGTCCAGGGTCTCACTGCAGAGCTTAGACTTGTAGTGATTCTCCTGTTTTCAGCCTCCCCAGTGCTGGGATTACAGGCAGTGCCCCCATGCCTGGTCTCCGTGGTCAACTCAGCCTGCTTGGGAGTGGGCACGGCATGTGGTGTTGGAGAGTGAATCCTGTCCCTGTACTTGCCTAAGCAGGCACTTAGTCTGCTGAACTATCTCGCTGGCCCTATAATTTTAATTTTAAATGTGCTACAAATTGTCATATCCTAAAATTTGAATTTAACTATGCCACTATTGGAATTTGTGAAACCTTCAAATTACAGAACAAACTTGAAGGAAACTCTTTCTGAGGGGATATCTATAAAGGAAACATAGTCCTGGGATATCGTTGCCTTGTCCACTGTTTCCCACTTCTGGGCCACAATAAGGTATACAGTCTTCTGCTGGACAAACTTCTTACTTAAGGTTCAGGTCCTAGAACAATATGAAAACATTACAATAAACGAAAACCTCTGACATTGTTAGTAGCAATGAGGATTTTGTGATGTTATTTTGATTATCTTAGATACATTTCAACAGAGAAAATTGGTACCTAAAAGTAAAATCTGTAATTCTTGTGACTATACCTAAAGACAGGTTTAGAAATCTTTGGAGTTGGTTTGCAAGTGTGATTTGAAATAACTTCGGCAAAGAAGTTATAGAAAACCTAAAGTGCTGTAAGTTGATCTTAAAGGTGATTAGAAGGAATCCTCACAAGTCCACAATGCTGTTGGGAAATAGGTTCATGAGGTTTCTAAAGGATAGAAGGACTTCACTAGGAATCATACTAAAAGCTGCTCATATTGCATTCCAGTAAAGAACTTGAGTATGATTTTAGACAAAAGTCTTTGTATGAAGCTTATTTGGAAGGTGATGGAGTAATTAATCTGACAGAGTACATTTTAAAGCACCAAAGCAACAGTACAGCAGAAGAGACGTCACTGGCTCCTTTCAGCTAGACTTAATGAGAATAAGACACAAAGAGCAGAACAGAAAGACTTCCATAACCTGAAGTTTACCACAAAAAGAGTGCATTTGAAATTGTGAGCACTTGCGGGACTCAGTTACTGCTCTTTCCTTGATATCCACCCTGTAGACCCAGATAGAATCATGACCCATAGGGCGCAGGAGAAGTACAGTTTTAGAGTATGCTTATCGAAACATTGTGCTGCTGTACACAAAAGAATAACTGAAAGACTCCTTTTGTATGCCTCTTAGTCTCCTGTGTTTAACTGTTTGCCCTATTTGGTGGGTTCTTTCCATTCTCATTCATGGAGTTGTGGTCATTTTGCTCCCTCTCTAGAACATCTTTTAGTAGTCTGTGGAAGGTTGGCTTTGTCATCATGAAATTATTTAGTTGTTCTTTGCCATGGAAGTATTTCGCTTCTCCATTATACTTGAAAGAGAGTTTTTGCAGGACACCTGGCCACCAGTAAGCATCATGGACACTGTCCAGGTCTATGACATACTAGAACTTTGTGCAATATCCTGTCCCCAAACTGTTAGAAGTGCTGGTCACTTATTTGTCATTCCAGTATTTATCTTATGTTCTATTCTTAGTAATTCTTTACTGTCATGAATACTTTTTCTTAGTTCAATTGTATTGAAATATTTAATTTTCAATTAATTAATATTTTTCTGAATATTGCATAATCTTAATTTCTGTTTTAATATTTATACTGTATCTTTGACTTACAATCTACTAAAAAGACATGATATGATATTTTCTCCTAGTATTGGAAACTTTTAAAAGCATATTTCCATTTTCCATTAACTTCATATTACTTCTTCCTTGTCTCATATATATATTTTTTCATATATATATGAAAAAATGTGTATAACCTGACAGAATACCATTTCATAGAAATCTTTGATGACCTTTTAAATGGGTTCATCTAGTATATTTTACATAGTCCTGCAAAACTATTATTTTGAGAGTTTTTTTTTTTTTTTTTTTTTCTTTTTTTTGGAACCGGGAATTGAACTCAGACCTTTCTGCTTGCCAGGGAAGCACTTATTCTACGGAGACGTCTCCCCAGTCCATTGAGAGCTCTTTATTCTTATCCAGGACCATACAACAACATCTCTTGCCTTCTGAATTATGTTCTTTGTTATTTCTGGAGGTATTAGAATATTTCGATTTTGTATAACTGGAAAATATTTTACTTTTATTTTTCAGAGGTATGTTTGCTAAGTATAACATTCAAATTGGATGAATCTTTTTTATTGTTTCAGTCCTTTAAATTAGTTAGTCTATTTCTTACATACTTGGTCTTCTTTATCTTTCTAATGTGTAATGAGATGCTATTTAATTTTGTTCTTTAGAGAACTTTTTTATGTTTATGATTTAACGATTTTTTTCTTTACAGTAAGTTTTGGACAGTGCCAATTTTGTGTATTTTGGTATGATTTTATTCAAATTTCTTGTGCAAAACATTCATTTTTCTTAGAAGTGTGGTGTTGTACATTCAACTAAATTCAGAAATTTTAAATCTTTAAATGTTTATTGCTTACCTCTTTCTACTTTAAGAATTCTAATTATATGAATATAAGTTTCTTGATTTTGGCAAAAAAAAAGAAAAGAAAAGAAAGTGTGGCCATGGAGGGTATGAGCACTAGCAACATCAAAAAAAGCAACAAACTCACTTTGTATCAGTATATTCAGAGAGATGCCTTGAGAATGTCCTAGGAATTGATAAAGTTGCAAAAGAGCAAAGTTATAAAAGTGTAAAATGTGTAAATTGTTTCCTCTGGAAAGAGATTTCCAGGGTGTCTTCTTGTATAGGGCTGCTGAAGGAATTATTTCCAAAGGAACAGATATCAAAGCACTCAAAGTCAGCTGCAGCCATAATTTCAGGATGACCTACTACAACCTGCACTACTGGTAGACCCTAGTGTTGACCACATGATGCAGGTTTTGTAGGCATGCAGATTACAAGCAGTATGAGATGGGGAGAATTTCACTGACACTGCAAAGAAAATCTAGAAAAACCAGGTAATGTGTGGAAGGGTCACAGTCCCTCCCAACAACTGCAGACAGGTTGATATAGAGTGAAGTTATGAAGATGAAGCTAGCCTGTAAAAGAAAGCCCAGGAATTTAGACATCAGGAGCGTGGAATGCATAATGAGAATGATCTGTAGGCACTGAGCAGACCCAGTTAAAGAGAGGGGCAATAGGGGCCGTTGCCTCAAAAGGTCATATAGGTTAGCTCCCCAGATATTTTGTGGCCCAGATGTTGAGCACAGAGCAATTAGATCTGTTTGCTCTGCCGGTTTATAGCCTTGCTTTTGCCTGGTCCATCTCTTCTATACCCCTATCCATGTTTTCTGTATCTAGAAGGTCTATCATATATTACTACAATTTGGAATTATGTAACTTCATTTTTATTTTCATGTGGGTTCATGGATATACCTGCCTTGAGATGCAAAAGATTTGTGGTGTAAATTTTGGTCAGCAATGGAACAGTTACATTTTGAGGAGGTTTACTGATGTACTAAACACAATTGTACAACAGACATGACTCTTTTGGTGCCAGGATAAGAGAGTAACAGTTATATTTTAACTTTGACCTAAGGGAAAACATGTTAAAATCACAACATGTTAAATCATAGGTTCCCAACATTTCCTGTTAATGACTACTGTAAACATAAGATGTGGGGGCAAGTGGAAGAAAGCTCATTGGGGCATGTGCTTGCACCTGACATTGTAGCTCAGCCCTTCTCCTTTCTTTGCTTCCCCTCCTCCACTTTCCTTGGCTTCCTATCTACCACTAGAAGAACAGCCTTGTCTGGTGCAAGCATTTGCTACAGTGTCCTAACCTACCACATTCCCCAAAACAGCAGCCCATTTAGCCATCAATGAAAGTTACAACTCAGAGCCAAAATAAGCTTGTGTGTAGGGAACAGCTAATTTTGGTGCTGGAGCTCACGTACAAGGCAAGTCATGCAAACAACATGAGGTTGTTGAACAGGAGGTGCGCAGGTGAGCCACACAGAGTTGCTAGGCACAGGGGTGGAAAATGACACCAACTTGCTAAGAATATAAATAAATGGGCTACAGTGGTGAGCAGTTCCTTTCCTTCTAGCTGTAGAGAGGGCTTCACCTGCCCTCAGCTTTCTGTCTTTTTTATTTTCCCATCCTCTTAATGCCCATCCCTCTGGGAACTTGGAGTGCAGTTAAGATGCAGCACCTTTACTCCTTTGGAATGTACTGTTTCAGGTACTTTTATAGTTGTAAAAAGTGATAAATAGTTGCTACTGTATGAATTCCATTAGGATAGATAGATAGATGATAGATAGATAGATAGATAGACAGACAGACAGACAGACAGACAGATACCTGGGAATCTTTAACAGCAAATTCTAATTTCTAGAATCAATATTTCTAATGGAATATATTTCTAGAATCAATATTTCTAATGGATTCTATGTAGCCTGACAAATATTATAATTATACAGATGTTAATCTTTACTATGATGACTTCATGCAGGTATTTTGTATTCATTTTATCTTTCCATTTGTTTGCTTTAAGCCAAGTTCACACCATGCATTCTCCACTGGCTTGGAACTTGGTCCAGCTGAACCCACTCATGAGCCTCCTGTCTCAGCCTCCTGAGTGCTGGGCTTGCAAGCATGTGCCACCACACTCAGCTCATTCTATCATGTTCATCATCAAAATAACTTCCGTAAGTGAATTTTTTCTTTTGTGCATTTTTGTCCTTTCTGTTTCCTTATTTATAACCTTCTTCCACTTCTGAGTCTGCTCTTTCTGTCATCATGCAAAGACAAAGACATTAAGCCAAGACCTAGGCCTACGAAGATAGTTGAAACATGAGAGCTGACTTAGAGATAATCAAACTTTCAGCAGGAAAGGCACAGTATTTGTGACTCTTAAACACAGATATATTTATTGCTTTGTTTACAAATTACAATGTTAAACATTGACAAAGGAGGGACAAATGTCAAGAATGATGACTTTAAAAAAAATTAGTCTCACATGCCCCAAATATAGATGCCTGAGGCTGTTAATGAATTTTCTTTCTTTCTTTCTTTCTTTCTTTCTTTCTTTCTTTCTTTCTTTCTTTCTTTCTTTCTTCTTTCTTTCTTTCTTTCTTTCTTTCTTTCTT
>NW_004524642.1:11732281-11734073 GCF_000260255.1 Octodon degus
TTTCTTTCTTTCTTTCTTTCTGCTTTGTTTTTGGTTCCTACTCCATTGTGCTTCCCAGTAATTAGGATTCTTCCATTATTCTTTTGAACAATATCTGATAAAGTGGTTTCAATGCATTAAAAATTATTTTCATTCTTAACATTTTGATGTATATTATTTTTACTAAAATGAGATTAGAATGTTCCATTTCCATCAAGAGTTTGTACTAAAGTGCGAGCTAATTTCATTTCCTTGAAGCATATATTATGCTGCTTTTTAAGAGTAAACTTTCTTACTATCTATTACTGAGTTCAGCTGATGGATTTGGATTGTATTACAGCAATAAAGAAAATATCACATTAATCTGACTATGAGAATGATTCTGTTACACTATTGACAGAAAACTTGTGTGTTCTTCTTTAATATTGATAAATTTAGGTATTATTGCAAAGAAAATTTATGACTGAACTGATAGGATAACTGAGAAACTTTAACAGCAAATTCTACTTTCCAGAAGCAAATTGATGAAATAATTAGGACAGAAAAAAATACTGAATGAGCAGTTCACAGACAAAATTAAATGAGTTTTTCATACAACAACAATGGCAGGTATTTGCTTAAAGTTCACCTAAATGTATGCTTTCTACCTGCAGTAGAATTCCATAAAATTTGTAAGGCAGAATCTAAACGTATCTGTGCAAGAATTTTTTAATTAGAAAGCAATAAAAATTATAAGAATGATAGTTTCTCCAGAAGGGCCAAACATAGATTTTCATGATGTAAATCATCAAGAAGAATCTCATGGCTTTCTATAAATTTATGTCTATAATATACTCCCAAACTTTTCCTATCTCTTATAAGTTAGAATATCTTTTAACATTTTAAAGTACTGATGCTATGAATTGACAATGCCTCGTTATGTCACAGCAGAAAGCATAAAATTGCTGGTTTAACGTCTCTTCTCAGTGAACTCACAGTTATATTAATTATAAATTTTTATTGAATGGTTTTATAGAAAACATTTTTTTTTCATTAAAGGTCAAATGATCACTAGCGATATCAAAGGAAAGGCCAGACCTTTCAGTTGTCATTTTTATACTTCTTGATAATACCTTTTTGTATTCATGTTTCTTCATAGGGACTATGAATGTGAAGAATTTATAAATATATAACCAGGAAAAATATGCACAGAGAACAATAGTGTCTCCTGCACTTAAATGAGAAAGTAGCAGGGTTGATTGTGTTACAGCTCTCCTGAAACAATTAACAGTGTTTTATGAAACTGCTTCTCATTCGAGAATGTCTAGAATGGAAGGAAAATTGAAACAGATATGAAATCTTAAGTAATTCAATTTTATGTAAATTTATGTATGAAACAAAAAGCAGTGTGGCAATGAAATCTGCTGGGCTTTAATTTGATTTGAGGTCTGATACATATTTTGACCATTTTTCCTTCATGCAAAAAGGAAAATACTCCAGATAGAACAAGTCATTGACTGCCTAATGGACATCAATCAAACTTGCTAACTTGCGATGCTTCTCCAGGGCACTGGCTCTTTGGTGGTCGTCAGAAATATAAATGGACAACGTGGTGTGGCGGTGCTGCGCAGTGGAGCAGAGAGGCATGGTCCTCGACATGCCATATCCCTTTACTTCAAACAACTAATTAATAAGCTGCTATATATCCTGTTTCTCAGGGGTCAGAGGGATTGTTAAGAATCCCCCATGTTGCCTGTTTAAATTAAAAGAGATGACAGACAGATTCATCTGGGGCGTTAAGCATAAAGGGAGGATAAAGTCCTTGCCTGACTTG
>NW_004524642.1:11734554-11737900 GCF_000260255.1 Octodon degus
ATATTTTTAATGATGAGCTACTTGTTAGAAAACTAAAATAGATGGAATTCAACAGCAAAATTAATAAAGATATCTCTCTTCTATATTAAAGATTCTAAGTTCTGGAATTAATGAAACAGACACAATGAAACTTATATTTTAGGTTAATGCAATGCATATAAATATATATAAAATTACAAGTAAGATGGATGGTAAGTAGTATGCATGAAATACGATGTGCGAATTGACAGTAATTGGAAGAATGTCCTTTGAATCATATTCTTTGGAAGGCTCATTAGAAGGTCTCTTTCACTAAGAATCTATTTCTTTACTTCCTATTATTTATCTTTATATTTTCATCTATGAAAATCTATTTTACTCCATTAATAGTGTTCCATATTAAATATTATGTGATTTCTCTAAAAGAAAAAACTTTGATGTAATATTTAGTTCCTCATATAAGAGAAAGCATGTAATATTTAAGCTTGTGTGTTTGATTTATTTTGCTTAACATTGTGGTCTCAGGGCACTTATTTTAGTATAAATGCTTGTGGTTTATCCTCTGTGGCAGTCTAGTAATGCACGGTGTACACATATCACATCTTCTCTATCCATTTATCTGTGAATGAAAATAGAAGCTACATCCATGATTTCAATATTAAAAATTCTGCTGGAATAAACATATAAAACTCAGACTGAGAAATACAGTGAAGCAGCTCTGAGACCCGTGGAATGACCATTCTAGAGCAGATATGTACAGAGGCTCAGAGAAGATTAGGTATATCTGGGACTCAGGAGGGCAACTAGGAAAGAGAATATAACTAAACTTAAAAGTTTTAAAGCTTCTAAATAGTTGTAATAGTCATAGAAATGATTTTCTGTCTAGACTAAACAGAATTATATCCCACTAGAATATGAAGAGGGATGTGAGCATATAATATTTGTTTTTAAAAGTTCATATGTGTTAATGTATGAAAACTAGGTTGTAGTACATTTCAGTTTGTAGTGAGGAAGAAATGATAGAAATTAGAATGAACACTATTTTTAAAAAAAGACTGAAATTTTGTAAACACACAGCATCATATTTTTGAAAATTTAGATTACAATTTCTGCAACTCTCTTCCCCTCCCCTCCCCTCCTCTTCCTTTTCCTTTCCTCTCCTCCCTCCCAGTCCTTCCCTCCTCCCCTCCCCTCCCATCTTCTTCCTAGCTCTTCTCTTCTCCTCCTTTTTTTTTTCTCTTTCTTTTTCTTTCTTGCCCTCTCCTCTTCTTCTCTATGATACATTGATGTCGCAAATCAAATAAACTACTGGATATTCTTTTGAAATGGTTTCTAGTTTTGTCTGTGTATTAGACTTTGAACTCAAATTTATTGGTTTGAATTTAGTTGGTTGTTTAGTTGTATTGTATTGTATTGTATTGTATTGTATTGTATTGTATTGTATTGTATTGTATTTGGTTGTTCAGTTATACTCATTTGGACCCAGTAAATAACATATTGTGAATATGTATGTTTATATATATTTTCTCACTTAATTCTCATGATGACTCAGCAAAACATACAATATCACCATCTCAGCAGAAGAGTCAGAAAATTTAAATAGCTTTTATGTTAAGCAACATGCTGTAGAATTGACTTCATGTGTGTAACTTATGAATTTCATCAAATGTAGAGACATATAACCCACAGAACAGTCAAGAAGCAGGTCCTCATGTCCCTCCATATAGTACCTCTTCCTTATTCCTTTGTACTGACACATTCACGTATTCGTGATTTCTAAAATCATCGATTAGTTATATCTCATTATAACTCATATCTAATTATTGCTTTGTTTCCTATGAGATATCATGTAAATACAGTCATATGGTTTATCACTTCTTGAGACTCCCATCTTACAGGCTTCAGCACAGTGGATGAGATCTACTCAAGCTGTATGAGAGAGTGGCCCACTGCCTCTTATTGCTCAACTGTGTAGATGTGCCGAAGCGTGTGTGGCTCGTAATTCACTGAAGGGCATAACGAGTTTCCACTTGGTACCATGTGATACAAGCTATCATTAACTTTTGTGTACTATCTTTTCTGTGAGAATGAGTTTTCATATTGCCTGAATTAATAGCAAGCATTGAAGTTCCTTGGTAGGTATGTATCTAGATTTATTGCCAAATGTGCCAAATGTTTCATCCAGAGTGGCTTAAGAGCTTAACTTGTGGGCTAGGGAGTAGCTCAAAGGTGTGAGCGCCTGCCTGGTAAGCGCAGGAATCTGGCTGCCATTCCTGGCACAGCATGCGATACTGGCCCCGGAACCCTGTGTGCTTTGTGCTGGCCACAGAAACTGGGCACATGCCTGTATTCCCAGTGCTGGGGAGTCTGAGACAGGAAGATCACTCCACGTCCAAGCTGTGTAGCATGCTCTGTACCACGTAAATAAATAAATAAAGATTTTTAAAAAGAGTTTAACTTGTGACAAATTTCTGTGTAGATTCAGTCACTCTGCAGCACTGCCAGCATTGTTATTTTCTGTGTTTTTCATTTTAATCATTCTGTCATTTATATAATGTAATGACATACAAACACAGGAAGACTTGCAGCAAAAGAAATGTTCAGAAAGAAATTATTTTATGCATTATATTCAAACATTGTAATGATGTGATCACATATAACCATTAATTATTCAGAAAACTTTTAAGTTTTTGTTATTCTTAAGATACTCAATTTTCATAATGTTCAATAGTGTGTCTTCTCAAAAATCTAAAGTTCATGCAATAAAATGCACATCTTTCAGAATATTTTATGATTTCAGACTATAGACATGAAAGATGTACTTACATTAGAGAAAATGAGTAACTTACTGTTATAATTAAAGTGTCAAAATTTTCAAAAATACAGATGAGACAAATAAGTCACTTCTGATTTTGTTTCAAGGACCACAGCATTATTTAGTCTAAGATTGTGTCTACGTTGTCATCCTGTCATGTTTAAACAGTAAAACAAGGGGTAACAAACTTCTCACTAAATACACAGAAAAGTATTGTGCTCTGTAGAAGTAATATTTCATCTTGAGAAATCCTGTTAGAAAAGAGATAAAGCAAGTAACATTAAATTTGTTAGGACCCTCTCAATCTCTGACATTTTTCATTTTACCAACAAAGATAAATGAAGCAGCAGAAATTGTAACGTGACAGTGATTGCTCTATCACTGTCAGCTGCAAATAAAATCATTTGCTTAGAACAGGCTTTTAAAAAATTATTTATTATAATTTGTATCTTGCCCATTAATACCAAATACAATGTTTTGTTGTATTAGTGCTACAGGACTGATGGGCAAAAACACATTGATTTTAGGTATATTTTAAATATTATTCTTAAA
>NW_004524642.1:11738635-11774725 GCF_000260255.1 Octodon degus
TTTTTTTTCTTTTGCATTTTTGTCTTTTTTAAACTAAGCATACCTATTTTTAACATATTTGCTATGTTTTTATGAAAATACAGAAAAAGAAAGAAAAGAAACCTCAGCGGTGCCGCCCAAATAGCGGTGCCCGCTGGCGCAGGCCCCTCACCTGCTGCCTTGCCCCGAACGGGCGCTCTTCCAAGAAAACCTCGGCTTTAAGGTTTGCTTTTTACGGAACTCATTCTCCCCGTGAGGCTTCAAACAGTTCTGTTATGTTAGCTCTGAGGCAGATTTGGGGCTCGGCGCTTATTCTGAATCTGCTTTTCTTAACACTTTTGCAACACACCTGTGCAGGTACGGGGGTGCTTTCGTCACAGGAGGCGCCCCGCGCGCCGTGCACCTTCTTCCCCGGGGTCCCGCGTTCCAGCCCCCCTCGCCGCGGCCTTCCTGTGCTCCCGCCTGCTCTCTTCTCTTCCCTCCTCACCACTCTCGTGCTGAAACCGTCACAAGTCAGATTTTAAATCTCTCCGGTATTTAAATGCACATGGACATTTCTTAGGAAAAAAATCACAAGATGACATCTTCCCCTATTTAACCTTATAAATACTGAATTTGGGCATACAATTTACAGGAATTTCTGTGATAAATTTAATAAGGAAAGTAAAAATCTTTCTAAGGGACCTGAACTGCCTTACATTTCAATAAATTCTAATAATCTGCACATGGAAACACTACCATATTTAATATATAAACACTACCTATTACCTGAAACCTCCTCTTTTGGCCTTTTCTTGCTAACTCTATATGATCCATTGCTAGATTCAAAAATTAATTCTCAGCTTTTTATATTTTCATGTTTTTGAGTACCATAGCTTTTGGAAGACTGTTACCATACTTAAGTGCTTGTCTGAAGTGAAGAAGAGTCACAAATCAGGACTTCGAGAACCATTTCAGAGAGCATTGCAAAGGGTAATGGAGGGAGAAGTTTGTTTGAAGTGAGGGAGAATATTTTCAGGGGATTGGTAGTAATTTGTTTTTTGCAGGAATAAGTTTCATATACATTTAAAAAATCATGTTTTTAATCATGTGCAGTAGAGTGTGGGATTTATGTTTTTGGCTTTTTAGCAGCAGCATTATGTTCTTTAGAGTCATTCATGCTGTTTCATGTAGCGCTAGTTACCTTTCACTGCTAATTAATAATCCACAGGATGCAATTCCCATAATTGGTATTTTTTAAAAAATGTAATATACACTATATTTTTCAGCGGCTCCCCACCCGTATGCAAGTATTCACACGGCTTTGTCTGAGTATTTTTAGTGAACACATGTGGATGGAGTTGTGGAAACACACTAGCTATACATTTAACTTCCTAAGAAACTTCTGAACTCTGTTTCAAACATTTACCTTTACAAAAGCATAATGTAGGGCCATTTTAGCTGCTCCATGTTTTTATTAAAATGTGCTATCACCTTTTGGCTCACTAACAATGAATGCTTTGTTTATGTAGACTTTTCAGTATTTCCTTCATGAATAATGAAG
This sequence comes from Octodon degus, assembly GCF_000260255.1. Classification (NCBI taxonomy): domain Eukaryota; kingdom Metazoa; phylum Chordata; class Mammalia; order Rodentia; family Octodontidae; genus Octodon; species Octodon degus. Next base: position 11,740,158 of record NW_004524642.1, read on the forward strand.
CATTTTAAATACTTCTTCAAAATATTCAGTTGTAACTGCAACATAGTCTAATAAATATAACTATAAACATGTGAATTCTTTTCATGAGTGTCTTTTACTGTAACAAGTTTTAGATTTAAATATGCACTGTATTTTCCAACACTCTTGTACATAATTTTGTAGAAAAATAATGTTTTATTTTCTATAAGGTATGTGTTCTTTAAAATTAAAATAAATACATAGATCAACTTTGTTATATTTCACATTATGTATATTTAAGGTTTTTGATCCTTGGTCTTAATTATTTTTTAAGATTTATTAATTTATTTGGTACAGGATCTCACTATGCAGCTCAGACTCACAGAGCTCCTCCCTCAGCCTCCCCAGCGCTGTGATTACAGAGGTGCGCCACGACCCCTGGCTTCAGTAGCTAGCATGGCACAAGGTCAGCATGACATGTAGTACCAGATACTGAACCCAGGTCCTTGTGCTTGCCAGGTCGTGCTTAGACCTCCAAGCTATCTCCCAGCCTGGTCTTAAAATTTTTATTTATTCTCTTCAAATTTTCATAATTTCTTTTTAGTGTCTTGTAAGTTTCACAGTTCATGCGTTGTACATATTTTGTTAAATTTATTCTTAAACATTTCATATTTAAATGTTTCTTCTAATTGTTTTATGATTACTTTGTTTACTTTTGGAACCATGAGCTTTCTCTTTAAGTTACAGGTGCTAAATATTGTGTCTCAATGGCCAAAAGAAAAAACAGACTAACACAACCATATTCTTTCTCTAAAGTTTCTTTTTCTTTTTCTTTTTTTTTTTTTTTTTGAACATAGGGCCCAATAACATATTAAATTCTTCTGGTGATTAAGATCCAGCCTGCAGTCTTCAGTGTTGATCACAGTTCTATGAGCCCTGAGTTGTTGGTTTTCCTAATTTTCAATTTAAATAAATTTTTCAGATTCCAATATTTCTTCTCTTGTGAGTTTTGTTTTACAATATGCTACAGATTGTTTTTTTCTGATATCACATATAATGTATTTGTGAGAATAGATATTCATAAATTTTGATGGAGTATATTTAGTCATTCTCAGTTTTTATAAATGTATTTAGTAGAGTCTGCAGGTCTACAGGGTCTCATTATGTAGATAGGACTCAGTGATTCTCCTGTATTTAGCCTCTCAACCACTGGGATTACAGGTGTGCGCCACCACAACCAGTCTCAATCACTATCTCAGTGTGCCCTGGGACAGGGTTGGCACCGCACATATGGGATTGAACTCCTGACCACCATGCTCTGCCTAAGCAAGCGCTTTAATCTGCTGAGCTATCTGGCCAGCCCTTAGTCTTTCCCATTTCAAATCTTTTCTTTATGACTTTGATGTTTAGTATCTTTGGTTAGTATTATGGTTACTCATTGATTGATTTATTTATTTATTTTTTATTTTAGTACAGGATCTACAGGGTCTCACTGCACAGATCAGAGTTCTAGTGATTCTGGTGTATTCAGTCTCCCAAGTGCTGGCATTACAGGTACACGCCACCACACCCAGTCTTAATCTCCTTCTTAGTATGCCCCAGGAGTGCCTAAGCAGGTGCTTTAGTCTGTTGAGTTATCTGGCCAGCCCTTCTCATTGATGTTATTATAGGCTTTATTTATTTTTGTAAGTTTTTATTTTATTTTTAATGTACAAAAAAATTCTGGATACATTTATATGAAATCTATTTTTGTACACTCTATAAAAAAGGTTTTGGACTGACAAAATATTTATTCATTGAATGGTCTGTCATTTGCTTAACACTATCTGGGCCCTTTTTCATTGTTACATAGAATCATTTTCTGCAGAAGCATACAATTTATTATTTTTTACTGTTCTCAGTCAGTGATACTGCATTGTTATGAACAAAATTTCTCATTTTTCTAAGAAACATGAGATATACTTACCTTTGCTTTTAGTATTATAAGTTTAGAAATATTTTTCATGTCCCAAAAGTAATTCTACTGCAATTTTGTTTTAAATTCATACAGACTATAAGTTAATACAAACGTACAGATTTAAAAGAGACCGCTGCCACAGAGGATTCTTGCTCACTGTTTGCCCTCATCTTTCTGTGTCTCACCTTTGGGTCAGTAAAGTGTTGTCCCTCGCTATTTACAGGAGTCTTTTTGCTCAGCAAATTCCATACCTGCGGACTGTGGAAAGGCTTGAGATCTGGAACTGGTACTCTCGTTGCTCAGTTCTGCTACTTTCTGTTAGGTCCAAACTCGATCAACTGGGCCAGCATTCTTAACAGAGTAGAAGATTTATTGGGGGCAGCAAGCAGGCTGGCTGTCTAGTGGACCAAAACAGCAGCAAACAAAGGTGGGACAGGAGACTTCATAGGATCTTTTAGGGAGGGTGATCGCTGGCTGGAACAGCTGAGGGAGAGCTAATGTTGACAGGGCCGCCTGGTCTGTGGGCGACCTTTAATACTAACAAAAGAGTTTCGTGATTGCCTGCCCAGGTAAGAGTCAGGTGGACCTGTGCTGAGGTTTTGGGTTTGGCTCTGCGTGGGGCAAAGGGGGAGAGAGTTTGGGGGCAGAGTGCCTGGCAAACCAAGAGGGAGAGTGGGGCAAGGTGCATGGAAAACTTTGAATTTTGACCTATCACTTTCTTTGCTAGTTTCCCCCAGCTTCCAGCTTACCCTGGTGGCATAAAGAGGTATCTTTTGCTCCTACAGCCCTTTCAGTTACTATTATTGAACCAATTTTACATACAGAACAAGTGTAAAATAATTCATAAATAATCATTATCACAAAGATACTGCAAAGTGGATTTGACTTTATGAGTTTTACTATATGCTATACATATAGTCACTATATTTCTCTTGTTACTTTGATAGCTGTTTTAAATGTACTCTACTTATTCTCTTTCCATAATTTTGTTATCTAAAATTTATAGACCTTATACTTTCTATTAGAATGTGCAGATTGGCAAGATATCAATAGGCGGAAACATAAAGGATAATAGATGTACATTGGATTATGAGAACCTAAAGAGCAGTAACTAACGTTTGCGTGTTCTGAGCAACTACTAATCATTGCAATTTTATATAGTAGCACAGAAGAGCTTTGATTGGGTCATACTTGCAATGACATAATTTGAATTAATTTAGACAGAATTTTAAATTAATATATTTTAATCAATTTATTTATTTAGTGCAGGGTATTAAATAAATAAGCTGTGTATTTAATCTACACAGCTCAGACTCATAATGATCCTCCTGTCTTAGCCTCCCCAGTCCTGGGATTACAAGGCATGTTCCACCAGGCCCGGGTTTAGTGGTCAGCTCCGCATGGGGCTGGAACAGCATGAGGTACTGAAGATTGAATCCAAGTCCTTGTGCTTGTCAGGCAGGCATGTAGATCGCTGAGCTATTGCCTTAGCTCTCATTTTTTTTAACCTTGAAAAAATTATTGGATTGACCATCAAATTGTTCCTATTTATTAGAATTAATATTACTCAATCTAAGGAGAATGATTCATGTAAGTATGGGAGTTTAAAAGACAATAAGATATGAACAATGAGACAAACTGAAAATAAAATTCTGCACAGATTTTGTAAAAATATGTAAATGTCACAGGTTTATTCCTGGAAAGGGTACTAAAGTTTCCATAGTAATATTCTCAAATCCATGAACTACAAGTTCACAACAATGTCATAAACTTCTATATGACACATCCATCAGAATAAAAGTTTATTTTTTTTTAGTTTTTAACTTTTTTATTTTAAAGGAAAAACAAGAAAAATGATGATATGAAATTTCAAAACAATAGGAGAGTAACAATGGTTAATAATTGCATATTGTTATTTTGAAGTAGTTGGTCAGATTACAAGATGCAAGCATGAACATAGGCATAAATAATGGACCAAACAATGTAAGCACAAGCACTTCTTTTCAGTGATCTAATAGAACTGAGTAGGATTACTATCTTAACCATCTTTGTATACTCTTATGTATATATTTTTCCTTCTTTCTTTTTCTTTTCTCCTTTTCCTCATCCCAGTTTCTTTTCCTTTTTAAATAATTTTATTGAGAGACAAGTAGAAATGAGACAGTTTCAAAACCGATTAGTAGGACAGTTTCACTAATTAATACATTGCATATTGTTGTCTTAGCGGTTATTCACTGTACAAGATGCACATGATATCCTGCCCACATACATTATTAGTACAAATCTTTCTATTCACTGAATTAAGAGAATGTAGCTGCATATGCATCCTAACTATTTTGGATATACAGAATAAAGGTTTTGATTATATTGTTCATAAATTCACAGAGTATCAAATGGGAATTCAAATAGACTATTACTTCTAATTCATTGTAACTGGAACACTCAGAAGATGGAGCAGAATCATTCCATAGTGGGGAAAATAGAAAACACAAGTCAATTTCAAAGCTAGGTACCAAGCACAATCACTGAGGGTCTGTGACTTGCCTTTCATTCTTTGCCATCAGGGAGCTGTTTTGTGACAGATTCATGAAAGCTTATTTTCACATTTCAAAATTGTACGTGTGGATTATTAATATTTTGTTTTAAAATGTCCCTTGATTTTTAATAACCATTGAGGTTATTATGCACAGTGACAGGTCTTTAGTTGATACGTCGTCATATGTATTTTATTCATACTATTCCAATATTAGAGTAGAATTGATTTTTTAAATGTATATAAAAGCAGTAAGTGAAATCTAAAGCACCCAATATTGTTTTAATAGCTTAATGTATACTCTTGCTCACTAACATTTTATGACTACTCATTTAGCTCAGTAATATGTTACCATTAAGAAAATAGTAAAGGCAAGGTAATGTAAAAATTAAGGGCAAAAAAGGGGCTGGGGAGATGGCTCAGTGGAATAAGCTCTTCCCTGGCAGGCGCAAGGGTCTGAGTTCAATCCCTGGTTCTGCCCAAAAAAAAAAAAAAAAAAAAAAGAATTAAGGGCAAAAATTACATACAAATAGGCTCTGCTTTTTTCTTAATCCCCTGTGTGATCCTCAAGGTACTCTCCTCTATATACACATCTCTTAATCTTTAAAGCAGTAGCATAAATAATGATAATAAAGGTCAATGAGCTGGAAAAGTCAGTATATCTATTTATGTATAACTTAGAAGATCGGAATTATTACTAAATGCATCGTGGGAAATCAGTAAAGTATTTGAAGGCACTAATGAGGACATGCACTCTCAATTACTGACACTACAAACTCCTCTACAAATGCTTACAAAACTGTGCAAAAAAAAAATTGGAATGATCTACCTCAGGCAAAATTTAAATATTAAGTATATCTAAATTTTTATTAGGTATATTGAATTTTTATCCAGAAATGTTCCTTACAGACATGGGTCTGGGACTAGATAAAATCTTAAATACATTGCATTAATATGTTTTCACTTATTGATTCTTTGAACAGGTGACTTCTGTCTAGCGAGTTACTTTGAACTGAAAAATATCACTCATCCAAAGGTCTCTCTGGAATCTTTTATAATTATTCATGTATGAAATATAGGTGATCCAAGGGTTTTACTGGTCTCTGGCTATAGATAATTAAGTCAAATGGCCTAATTGTGAAATTTCATTGACATTTGTCAATTCTTTATTCTTCAGTTTTTTTTAGAGTTACAAAATCAAATATAAGACATTTGAATAATTTGACTCTTTGCCATTATGATTTTATTTGGGAATAATCAGTTGCAGAATATATTAGGCTAATTACAACATTTCTAAAACAACGTAAGTTATGTATGTTAAATATAAAGCTACTTAGAAAAAATTCTCACAAGGAGTTGGATAAAGTTCTACTCTGTTCAAAATTTCACTCAAAATTTGGATAAAAATATTAAATGATCTTTGGACTTTCTAATTCAGTGCTGATAACACATTACTTAAACTTTTTGTGTTCACTTCAGTTTATTGATGAAAATAAGTTAGCAGATTTTATGAAATGTATGAATGTAAACAAACACAAACACTCTGATATTAATAAAACCTTCCAACTAACTTGCCTTCACAGTGATGGGTTGCATTTTAAGCTTTATATTATCCACAGTGTCGTGCCCCACTAATTTAATTTATCAAGGAATATATTGATTTCATACATTATTTGAATAGCCATGTTCCATAATACAGAAAGTTTTAAAACTAGACATCAATTATCTGATTTTTCTCTTTTAATTTATTATACCAGATCTTGTTTCAAATTGAAATGGAAAAGTACCACTCTCTTCAAGTAACTCTAGCTTTTTACCTAATGACTCGATAAATTAGTGCATGTTTGATGGGTGTATATACTGCTTTTCCAAATGCGATAGGAAGTTGCCAGTGCTTTTACTGAGAGGCAATATTTTCTCTTGCTCTGAATTTCTCAAAGGAACAGCAGTTAGTATAGTATTTTTCTGTAACAATTAAATTAAAGTGCCACAGATTTGTTTCTCCATACATTGAATTTTTTTGATTAAGTAATGCCTTGAAGGGGCATTTTAATAAGGTAAGTGCACTACCTGCAAGAGCGAGGCTTCATTGTGAAATGATGAGCGGTTTCCTACCATTATATTTTCAAACAAACATGATGGATGTACAACCTTTATGTTGCAGTAGGAAAAATACTTTCATTTATGTGGGCCAGTTCTCAGAGTGATGAGAGATTGTTTATATTACTATACAGAAAATACTACTAAAATGATAGATAACAAATATTTGTATAGATAATAAATATTTGTATAACCGACAAATATTATATGGCAGCATTGAATAAAGCACAGGTTAAAAAGAATATATATATATCAGAAATAGAAGTCTATATGGTATGACATGCATTGCCCAATTCATGGTGTGGCAGATTGACAACCGGTGGTTAACACACACTGAACTGAACCAGAGTAGTGCTCCGTATGAAAGTCTGACCTGCAGTTCATTGCTGTTAGCGTAAGAGGGAGAATTAATGGAAAGGAAGACAAGCTATTGGGAAGCTGTTTAAGAAACTGTGGAAGAGCTATTGGCTCTCTTGGAGGAACTTGTCATCCTGGCCTTCCTGATGACCTCAGCCGTTCTCATCATCCAAGAAGCTCGTGACCTTTGAAACTCACTGAGAATGACCACGGTTCACTTTGAGGGAGCTCTAGTCCTCACTTTGAGCATCACTTCCCGGCTCTGAACAGAAGAGGGTGCACAGCTCAGTCTCCTGGAGAAGTGTTTCACACTGACTTTCCCGATGGAAAGCCTCAGCTTTCTTCATCATCGAGGCGCTCCAGACCTCACTGTTGGTGAGCATGACTGTGGTACTTTTCTGGGGCGCTCTGGTTCTTACCTTGAGTGTTGCTTCCTGGATTCCATTAACACATATTCTTGTGCCTGCTACATATCTATTGATTTGGAAAATCTCTTTTGTTCCATATTTGCTCCTAAGGTCATCAGAACCTATATGACTTCTTTGGACAAAGCCAACAATGTGCCAATACTCGCATACCTTAGGAGTACATTGGCCCTGAGTCACACTGGGATTATAGGTGCGTGCCACCATGCCCAGTCTCATTTACCATCTCAGTGTGTCCCGGGGGCAGGGCTGGCATGGCATGCTGGGTATCGAACCCGGGTCCCTGTGCCTGTTTAAGTAGGCTCGTTAGTCCACCGAAGTATCTGTTGGCCTGCGCTCATTGTATTAATGATGTTATGTGATTGGACACGAGAACAAGAAATAATAACCACTCTTGACTTGTTGGCAAGACATTTACTTATGAAAGCATGGGAAATAATTCCAAGAAAAATTCAAGGTCCCTCTACATCAGTTAAATTTCTAGTAATCAAGTGATGTGGGGGTACACAGCAATATCTCTTTAAAGGTGTCAAGTAAGTTGTATCTGCCCCCTCTTTAACCGGGAAACAGACGCACATTAAGTAAGGCTATTGGATTTCAGAAGCAAAAATTTTTATTCCTTGCCTGTGCATCTCATTCAGGCCTACTGTCTGAGTGACTTGTAAAGCCTCTAGGTTTGATGGGTTTCAGAGTAGGAGAAGGCTGTACAACAAACAACTTGATTCATGTGACCCAGCATATCCTATGTTACTGGAGGTATCAGTGTAACATGGAGATGGTATTTGGAGTTTCTATAAAGCTTCTATAAGTAAATCAGATCAGATAATCTTAGATTTTGAAACAGGGACTCCCATTGTCTATAGACAACTATTATTTTGACAAACATACCCTGCCTGCTTTGGAGTCATATTGGAAACTGAATATAGAGCACCAAGTTGTCATGGGACTTGACCTGCCCATCCTGAACTGCATGCTGTCTGACCCACTGAGCTGTGGAAGTGGATAGGCAGAGCACCAGTGTATCAAATGGAAGTGGGATATGTATGACTAGCCCCAAGCAGGTCCTCAGCTACATGTGCACTATAAGAAGCGACCAGAGTCCCCGTGACACCTACTTGTGCTGCACTGTGTTGTCTCTTTCAGCATACACTTATGGCTTCACGAAGCACGTCCTATGGTCCTTCGACAAAAGAGAATCTAGGGTTTGGTTTTCAGGCGTGATGTATGGTACCCACTGAACACAGGAACCACAGCAGCTGGAGCAATACAGTCCCTTTCCAGACATCAGGGAAATCTTCACAGTTGGCAGAACTTTTGGCAGTGGCATTTACAGTATATGTTGTTTTGACAGAAAACAAACAAAACAAAAAAGAGCAAAATACAAGGTAGATAACAGAAAATAAGGAAATAGGAATTTTTGCAGAAAGTAAGAGGACCAATTGTCTAATGTTGCTTTGTTTTTGTCCGTGTTCTTGTTGTTTTTATTTTTAAATAAAAAACAGAGATGGAGGGTGGGGATGGAGGGAAAGAAAGAGATAAAAAAATTAAGGTACACTATCTACATATACCACACCCATTATGCGCTGAAAACTAGTACTAATCAAGTTGGTCATGGTGACACATGCCCATAATTCCAACACTTGGGAGTCAGAGGCAAACGGATTTCTGTAAATTCAAGGCCAGCATGTCCTACAAAGTGAGTTTAAGACCAGCCTGATATGCACAGTGAAACTCTGTCTCAAAGAAATAAAAGTACTAATAAAAAACAAAAATTGAAGGAAAAAAGAAACAGCAACTATTTTAAAAATGCACATAAGAATTTGACTTTGAACCTGATTAGAGAAACATACAATATGAAATTTTCAATATTTAAAAAATATTCTATAATAAAAGTATAGTGAAAATATCACTTATCTATCCCAAAACTTAACCAAAACATTTTATTTAAATGTAGCCTGTAATAACTTAAGATTTCTATGAAATGCTCACTATGTTTTTTAAAATTAAAATCTTTATTGAATAAAAATGTCTCAGACTAATCAAGACAGTAAGAAAACAAAATATTTTACATCTAAAAATATTAGTGCCAAATTTAAATGCAGTACAAGAAAAAGAACCTGTATTTTGAATAACTTTTTCTCCCCTATGTACATATCTGATTTCTGAGAGACTAATTTTTAAATACTTAGCTCTGAAATACTTATTTCTGATAATTTGATATGAAGTATTCAACAATAAAGTTATCTCACTTCTAACATTATAAATACAAATCAAATGAAAAAGAAATCTTTTAGAAAAATATTGGAATAAGTAAGATTATTACTGGGGTGTTTTTGAGTTATAGGAACACAATAGCCCTTCAGATATGCTGAGTTAAATTTCTCCATAATGACACATAATCTCTGGCTGTGGGATGGTGACGTTTGTGCACTTTTTGGTAATGTAAGTTGTGTAAAACTGTCTTCACTGTGGTCTCAGGTTGGGCAGCTCCTGGGAGCTACTTAATTCCCTCTCAGCATAATCTGTGTACTGTCACGAAATCATGCTCTGTACCCAAAAGCACATTCTGACTACCACTGACCTGGACGACAGTCCGAAGAATCTACCTTTTGGATAACCTACCTACACCCAGAAAGACTCTAGAATCATGTGTTAGTTACTTCAGAGGTCCTGACTCTATGAAGCTGGCCAATATCTTAATAGTCATTTGTAAGTTTGCTTTAAATTTCACATGTTTAGTAACAAATGTTTTTTGTCCTAGGCCTTCTCATTGAGTTATATTCTCAGACATTGTTTATTTTTAATTTTAAAAAATTTAATACAGTACCTTTCTAAGTTGCTGATTTTCCCAGAATGGACTCTAACTTGGCATCATCCTGCCTTCAAAATGCTGAGATTATGGATATGTGCTCCTAGGCACAGATCCAAGAATAGCTTTGAATTATGTTACCATTATTTATTATCACATGAGGAACTGAAAGAGTTAATTTTTAAAGAGGTACACATGGTCCATACAAAACAATAGGATAAAACAAATACAAGGTCCAAGGAAGCAGGTGCACATGTCAAATTTAAAAATAATATATTTAATATTAAAATCATGGAATTTAATATTGAATAATAACTTGACACTTCATATAACTTCTTATATAGATTTTAAGCAGGTGACATACAACATACAGCATTCTGTAAATTTTCTACAATTTGTATGGCAGGGTGGTTAGTTACTTTTACAAAGAAAAACATCATTATCCCCAAAGAACATCTCATTCATGATGATATTAAAATTTTAAACAATTAATAATTTTGGATATCTATTCTATCTCTAAAATATTATCCATTATGTAATGAATACCTTTGTTTCTAACAGTGACTTCATTACTACAATATGCTTCTAGAACTGAAATTTTATAATTAAGTATATTGTTTGCTAAGTCATTTGAAAAGCTTTTACAAACTTCCTATCAGGAAAATGTTGAAGCCATACTTTTTCCAGCTGGTTGAGTAGAAAACCATTACTGAAGAAGTAGCTGTGACAAAGGAGGCTGTTCTAGGATAGATTTAGAGCTGCAAGCTACAAATCAGCACCCCACACCGGACAGTAATATTAGCATGTGTGTTGGGCTTATTCATGTTCCTCATTTTTACAAAACTATTTTCTGTCTTCCAAAAACTGTGACTTTCCATCTTCTTTTGATAAACCCACCAATTTTCAAGGAAAACTGAAAATATCCTTAAATTTTTTCTCTTTATTTCCATTAAAATGTAGAAGCCTTGGGAGGCAGTGTGAGTGCTCTGCTGGGCCATTGTAGAAGTTCTTCCCGTTCTATTTTCTCAGGCTAACATCACTTGGCCAGCTGGGAGTCCCAACCATAAAGCTGAAAAATTGACGCATCTTTCCCTTGTTTACTTTCTTTAATCATCCTACCTCATTCAGCTTTTTGTCTTAAGAAAATACTCTTAATTAGTTACTCACCCTGGGCTATCCACTTCAGGGATAGGTGATTCACACAGCAAACCTTTGCATGGCATTCCATTTCCAGGGAAGAGAGTCCCAAAGTTTGGTCTGCACCCAGAAATTCTTGCTTAATTTCTTATGTTAAATTTTGTATGAAGTACAAAAGCACAGCCCAGAGTGTTTTGCACAGTTCTCTCTTTTCTCAGGATACTGTATTTTCATTGTTTCATAATTAGCTTTGAGAACCACAAGCAAAGATGGGAGAACTGGGCAAGTCCAAGACCATTTTGACAACTATTGGGAATCCATCCCCTGACACAGAGATACCTCCCAGCAATACTAGTTCAACTCAAATATTGATCATCCTGTATTTAGGACATCCCTGACTCCCAGAGCGAAAAATACAGCTCTCCTGTTCACTTTCCTTATCCTATCTTAGCGTTCAGTGACCCAGAATTGTTATGGAAATACCGACACTTAGCTATTAGAGTCGCACTGATGTCCTAGCTCAAGAACTGTTTCCCTTATGCATAATGAGCCTATAGTCCAAAGATTTGCAAATTCTAGCCCGTTTCTGTTCTTGCCACTGAGCAACTTTATTTCCATATAATCTACTCTCTGTGGTGCTTCAAAGTGCCAATCCATGATGATTTTGTTATTTGTGGTCAAGATACTGTGTTACTGAGTCAGATAATTTGTAACAATGCACCTTCCACTTCCTCCCATGTCACAGGTGCCAAACCTTGGGCTAATTTTGATCCATGTTTTGTGCTCTGCCACTATCAGGGTTATAAACCATAAGATGTGAGAGATTTGTGCAACACAGCTTGTAAGAAATAACAAATACTTTGTGTCTTATAGTGACATGTACTGCTCATTCCTGTCAGAGAACTGTTGTCATATCCTCTGTCCTCATGAATAATATACTTAACAGTCCAGTCAGTCAATTTGCAGTCTATTGGTCATATTATAAGGCTACTGGAAAGAGCCTCTGGTTAATGAAAATGTAGCAAGCTATGTGGGCAGATATTGCAGACTGATCAAGCTCTACATGAGTGGATGGTGAACGGCTTAAATAAATGAAACAACTGCAATAGTTTTGGAGGCTCCAGGAAGTCAAAACCACTGTCAGGGAGCAGAGACTTTTTAGGAGTTAAGGAAAAGAACTTCTCCAGACAAACTTAATCATTCCCTGGATTTGGGGAGTGGAGGAAGAGGATGGCATGAAAACCCAAAGCCTGAAAAATGACAAGGGCCCTGAGAAACAAAGGTGATACATTCTGCCAATTAAGAGAACTCTAGTGTCTAAGGTTGGCAGCTTCATTGCTCTGGTGTAGGGGCTGTCGGCAGCCCATGGCCTCAGCTGCCTAGGCTGTGGTGTTGTTTTAACCTCAGAGCACTGGGAAAATGGGCTTTTCCAGTACCGTCAGCGGTCCCGGTGTCAACTGACTTAACCCTGTATGGCCCAGTCTTCAATAAGTGGGACGGCCATCATCATCCATTTAGTGGAATTTCCCCATGTTTTCTAAAACAATGACTGTTCATTGGATGACAGTTACAGTTTAGTGAAATTCATCTGCTTGTAATTTGGCAGAGCCTCGAGGAAGGCATGCCACGTTAGCAATTGGTACATCTCTGATACTTGGGCTCCAGGTGGCCACTGGAGAAGCCAAGACATCTGCTGTGTGTGGCTTGCTCCCTTTTGGCAAGCTATCATTCATTCATGGAACCAATTGTTTCCTTTAGATATTGCTTGGGGCCAATTGTGCACTGCATATCCACTTGATCATTGCATTTTGTTGAGATTTTTCTGATATTATTGATCAGATTCTTAAGTTTCCAGATGCTAATGAGGATTTTATACCACAATGTCACTAGAGTTCCATCCTAGGGCATACAGTATCCTGGAGTGTCCAATAGCAAATAACTACTATTCAAAAGACTTACATCTGGGAGAGTAAGTGTCTACAACTTGAAAATCTGGTGTACTCTAACAGATGCTCATTTGTTTTGGACTCTAATCCTTAGGTGTTTGGTTTACAGATAACTGTAATTTCATCATCTGGGAGTTGCTTCTTAGATGTCTCAGGGATCTGTTGGAGGTGCACTTTCTCATTCATTTCCCCGTCTCCATAGCCCTCAGTGATGCTACCTGGTATGTTTTACTTGGTGAAAGTTTAAAGAATGAATTAGTCCATGGAATGGGCAGGGGAACAAAACTGCTATCTCCTGTAGTTGGTCCTTAGCTCAAGATGTTACATTCCCTAGTAAGGAAAGGAACAAGGTTTCTGTTTGTTTTCTAGGACTTTGTACTTTTGTGTGCGTGTGTGTGTGTGTGTAGTTTTAGAGAAGGGTCTACAGGGTTTTCAGGGTCTCACTACTAGATCGGGCTCATATTGATCCGCCTGGTTATAACCTCCCAGGAGCTGGGATTATAGGCATACACCACCACACCCAGTCTCAATTGCCATCTCAGCTTGCCCTGGGGGTGGGCCCACACCACATGCCTAGGGATTGAAGGCCCAGCCCCTGAGCCTACTGCAGGTGCTTTAATCCCATGAGCTATTTAGCCAACCATGATTGTGCACTATTTCAAGATATCACATTCTCAACAAATGCTATTTTACTCTTGACAACTTCAAGCAACAAAAATAGAACAAGATGGCTCAAGACACATAGATGATAGTTTTACAATCTTTAGAATCTCTTCAAGGTACATCCCCAAGCTTTTCTTCTCTCAGTATGAAAAAATTCTGTAACAAATATTTATTTATTTATTTATTTATTTATTTATTTATTTAATTTTTTCAGTACTGGGGATTGAACTGAGGACCCTGTGCTTGCCAGGCTTATTCTCCTGAGCTATCTCCCCCATCTCCTATACCAAATGTTTATCATGACTCAATTTGATTTAATTAATTAGTTGATTGTTTTGCCAAATTATAATGACAAATTTATCCTGGATAGTTTTAAGATACATTTTATTTTAAAATAGAAACATCTTTAGCATAGGTCACTGATTATGAATTTCCTTATACCAAATCCAAGATTATTGGATGTATTTATTTTGCACTCATGTTTCAGCTTGGTTAGACAAATTCATCTTTTCTATACTAATTGTTATTGTATGTTTGCAGTACCTGGTGACTACATTCCTCATGGGGAGTTGGTATATAACTCTCTTACTTTCTTTTTGTTCCCTTCTGACCTCCTGTGTCATGTTTTATGAAACTATTCTTCAGTGGCTTCTATGAGATTATATTTCCTAGATTTTCCTCCCATCTCTCTGATTACCTAACATTCCACTTGTGTGAAGTTTCTATGGTCATGTGGTTAATTGTGCAGGATTTCAAAATCTAACTTCTATATACACATTACAGTTACTTTTTTGTTTCTCTTTATTTACAAAACTGTTATCTCTAGTATTTCTTGTACAAATACACAATGAAAAGTTGTATAATATCCAAGCTTATAGTATCACAGGCCTTTACTGCAACACATGTACTATAACAGAAAACTTGCATATATATAATTTAGCAATTATTTTCCCTTCTTCAATGATTTGTGCTGTTTAAAAACAGCCATTACAGCAACTTAGATCAGTGATTTTTCTCTGTATTTAGCAAAAGTTTTGGATTATATTTCATATAGCCAATGGCACAAACTGAATAAATGAATGTATGAATTTAAACACTTTTTTATGTATTTAGTAAAAGGTCTGCAGGGTCTCACTACACAGATTGGACTCGTAGTGATCCTCCTGTTTTCAGCCTCCCAAGTGTTAGGATTATAGGCACAGACCACCTCGCCGAGTCTCATTCATCCTCAGCATCCCCCACGGACAGGGCCTGCATGGCTTGTGGTGTGAGGGATTGAACCCCAGTCCCTGTGCTCTGCCTAAGCAGGCACTTTAGTCTGCTGAGCTATCTGGCTGACCCTTACACATCCAATTTTACTGTTAAAATAAATACTATTTTTTCCTGTTGAAATCTCAATTTCTATGTCCCATGTCTTATGAAATACAATATATCCAAATGTATTTTCACTACTGCTTCTGCCTTCTCTAAGCTTGGATACTTTCCATGATTTTTTTTCTTATGATTTTTAAGCTCAATTGAATGTCTTGATTGATTTCTCCACCTTTCAAGCTACATTATCTAAATTTAGTAGCATATTTTATTTAAATTCCTCCTACATCTTTCCTTTCTGCTCTTCCTAACACCTTTCTTCATGCCACCGCATGTATTCTAGGACCACAATGGTGGTGGTGAATTTTCATTATCAGTTTAATTGACTTGAGAGATGCCAAGAAAATTAGTAGAAGACACCTCTCTTGTATCTGCATGGGCTACAGCTGCATGATGCTGGGCGCCTTATCTGTTCTCTGGCCCTCTGCCCGAAGTTCTCTGGCTGTCTTCCTGTCTCTATTCTTCTTTGCTGTCACGACTGGCCCATATTTCTTCCAGTGAAAGAGTCCTCCTGTCATAATGTTGCCCCCTGACAAATACTATGAAATTCATAGTATTTTGTTTAGTAAAATTCTGTGCCATTTGTAATTTTTCTTGTTTAGTACTATTTTGCACTGTCGTTAAAAATAAAATAATAACAAATATCTTTTATAACACAACTGAAACTATAAGTCAGTGTTAGGAAAAACTAACAAAAGTCGCAAGGATTTTAAACTATCAATCAACTTTCAAGACTGATAATACTTGAATTATTAACATAATTTGACACAGGTGATAAAATTTCTTTTATTCATTTAGTTTTCCATTTCCAATGCTCTCTCAAAGGAAGCTTTATTCATTCTCTGAAGGCTTTGATCTGTGTTAGCAGACATTAGGCTCCAAGTTTAGTCTTTTTTGTTTATTTAAACTGTACATTTCTGAACATCTTATATCATCTCATGCTTGCAAATATACTCTTAACTTTTTTTTTTGGTCATCTGTTGAGCTCTTTAAAGATCTCCACTTTAAATTTTACTTGAGTATCTGATGATTTATTTTTACCTATTATTTTTATTATTTTGTTTTTTTATAATAGGGCCTCACTTTATAGTTCAGCCTGGCTTTCATCTCACTTTGGATTTAAAGCTGGTCTCAAACTTCCGATGATCCTCCTGCCTCAGCCTCCCAAGTGCTGAGATTGTAGGGGTGTACCACTACATCTAGCTATCTGATGATTTAAAAGTCATCCATGATAACTCTACTCCTTATTTATTTTCCTCTATTGATGTCTCAAAATCATAGAGAGAATTAGCCTTTTGAAATGTAATTGGATTATTTCCTTAGCTCAGAATAATCCAATAGGCCTGGGAAGATAGCTCAGTAGTATAAGTGCCTGCCTGGCAAATGCAAGGTCCCAAGTTCTCTCCCCAGTACTGAAAAAAAAAAAAAATTCCAATCAATTTGTATCTCCTCCTTGGTAAACAAAGGGCACTGTATGTGGTGCAGGTGCTATTTCAACTTATTTCTTCCATATTCCCCCTCACATTCTCAGATCTGGGAACATGGTCCACTCCATAATTCTACGTTTTTGTATATCCCAAGGGAGTTTCTCTTCTGATCTTGGTTCAGTTCATTGTCTCTGCATGCAGGCGTCTTCCTTTTGCACGCACATGGTCTGCTTCCTCACCTACTTTAGGTTACTAAACAGAACCATCTCTTTATTACTTGTCTCCCATGTAAGCCGTGCTAAACTGTCCTCAGTTTAAGTCTTTCATAGAATTTGAAATGTTCATATTGACTATTATTTTATTTGCATTTGCTTATTTTTATTTTACCAATCAGCTGGTAAATTCTACTATTGACTCATGATTTCTCTTTCATTGTATATCTTAAATTATTTTATTAATAAAAATAAATAAGTGAAAGTACTACATAAATTTAGTTTTTAAACATTATTATCGCTTTGTGTATGACATTAATAGAGCTAGCTGATAGCTTTTCCCTTCTCTCTATTTAAAATGAAAAGAGAAAATAATATTTCCTCTGTCTACATTGAAGAGACTAAGTCAGATAATTCTGAAACCTGTACCTCTAGTAGTCTATAATTGCCAACAGTAGTGGGAATATTTTCTTGGCTTTTTGTTCTTATCAATATTTGAATTAAGTTCATTGTTGAAAAGCAGGAAAAATCCATTTGTATTTTTAGAATAGCAACTTCAATTTTATTTAAATGAAAGAGTATAGGGAAGAAAAATACTTCCTATAGGAATGAAACTGATAAGTTTAAGACATGTCTGCTTCTTGTACTACGAATAACTACTATGAAAACAACAATATGCAATGTATTAATTATTGTAACTGTCCCACTAACCTGTTTGAAACTGTCTCATTGCTATTTCTTTCTCAATAAAATTTATATAAAAAAGAAAAAACTTAAACTAGTTAACAAAAAAATTAGTTTGATAAAAAATTCACTATAATGTATACAGATTATCAATAAACTTTCAATGGTCTCTTTACAATTAAGTAAATTACTATGTTGTATTATATTTTCAAAGAGTTGTTTTTGTTTCACTTTGAATGTGATATTTGAACTTTTTCCAAAGCTAAGTAAAATATTTGCATTTGTACATATTTTTGTTTCTGAGCTTATTAATACTGATTTAAAACACTTAAAACACTTAGCTATATATATATATATATATATATATATATATAATTTTAACACTTAAAAACATAAATAAAAATCAAATTTATCTCTGCATGAGCAATGTTTCTGACATTTTTCTAACAAGAGAAAAACTATGAATATTAACATGTACTTATTGAATTTTTTGTAGTAAAATTCAGTGACCTTGTGAAAAATAGATGGCAGGGAAATTATAAAATATTAACTCTTTTTTAAAAAATCACACTAAGTCCAGCAAGTTCAATAAAAAAGCAGATAATCTTATCATGTTAACACACGTTTTCGCAAATACTAAATAATTTAAGTTGTATGAAAAATTCAAAAAATGTTAGTTATTCTGTTCCTGCCCTCGTTCCAATTTTATTGATTATATTGCTATTCAAATAAAACGTAGGTAGAGAAGAATAAGATGACTTTTATTACCCATTTTTTGTATTATAGTTAGCTAAGTTAGATAGAAATTAATATGGAATCAGGAAAGGGCTGGTCCTTCAAGGAAGTCAGCATCAAAATATAGCAACATCAGAAGTTTGGCTTCCGGTTTACACTCCCACCAACAGTGGGGCAGGGTTTCTTTTTCTCAACAGCCCTTCTGGCTTTCGTTATTGGTTGACTTCTTGATGCCAGCCATGCCTCCTGGGGTGAGATGGCATCTCAGTGTTGTTTCACTTTGCATTTCCCAAATGATCAATGATGTTGAATATTTTTTGATGTTGAATATCTATTCATATATTGATTTGACTTTTGTTTTTCTTCATCTGAGAAGTAAGTGTGTGTGCATCTCAGATACCCATGTTTAGATTGGGTCTTTGAATTGGGGGCCTGGATTTTTTAAATTCTTTATATGTTCTTTGTCTGAGAGACTTTTGGCTAAAATACTTTTTCCCAATTGTGAGGTTTTTTTTTTTTTTTTACTCTGCTGGTGTTTTATTTTTATGTGCAAAAATCTTTTTAACAAGATAAGATCCCAGGTACTAAAACAACTGTGGAATTCAGTGTGGAGGTTCCTCAGAAAGTAGAATTAGAGGTCTCATCCAATCCTGCTGCAGCCCTTCAGGCTATTTTTCCAGAGAACTGAAAACATCATAGCACAATTTATGTGCATCCATGTTTACAGCAGTGCAATTTGTCAGTGGACTGACATTTGGAAAGAGCCCAAATGCCCGTCAACTGAGAAATGAATAAAACAGATGGGACGTTTTCATGCAATGGAGTATTACTCAGCTATAAAGAAAGATAAACTTGAGGTCTTTATAGGTATATGAATGCAACTAGAGGCCATGCTCATGAGTGAAGTAAATCAGACTCACATGTATATACATTGCACTGTGTCCTTAGTGTAAGCAGCACACAAGAAATTATATATATAATAATAAGAGCTAAGACAGCTGTACTACTAATTTGTATTGGTTTATTGAAAGGGATAGTAATTTTTTTTTACCAATTTTACATATTGATATCTGAACAGCCAATTCAAAGACAACAATATGCAATATAACATTCTTTGTTGAATTCTTATCATCTTGTTTTTCTTTCTTTTTTAAAAATATATATTCAGTACAGGGTCTACAGGGTTTACGGGGTCTCACTACGCAGATTGGACTTGCAATGATCCTTCCTGTCTTTCAGCCTCCCGAGCACTAGGATTAGAGGCACGTGCCACTATGCCCAGTCTCAATCCAGGAATCAGTGTGCCCTGGGGGCAGGGCCAGGATAGCAGGCTGGGGATCAAATGCCCGGACCTTGTGTCTGCTTAAGCCGGCACTTTAATCCACTGAGCTATTTGGCTGGCCCACATCTTGTTTTTTGAAATCTGTATTGTTTCTTTCTTTTTTTTTTTTTTCCTAATGTATTTAGGACAAGGTCTACAGGGTCTCACTACAGATTGGATTTGTAGTGATTCTCCTGTTTTTCAGCCTCCCGAGCTCTGGGATTACAAGTGTGCTACCATGCCCAGTCTCACTCAGCACCTCATCATGCCCCTGGGTGGGGCTGACACGGCAGGCTGGGGATGGAACCCCCAACTGCGTCTGCCTAAGCAGGTGCTTTATTTCACTGAGTTATCTGGCCAGACTTGTATTGTTTCAAATATTATTCATTATTTTTATTCATTCATATTCATTATTTTATTCTCTTTAAAATAACATAAAAAAGAATTTTGACTTCCTGCAAATCTGAAGAGAGTCATGTACCAGGATGAAAACACAACACCCAGGCATGCAAGGTAAACAGCAGTTTGAGTTTCTACTGTACTTTGTAACAACTGCTCAAGTGAACCTGGGTAGGAATCTAGCACATAGGTGACTGGAACATCTAAACCCACTCACTGCTCCCTTTACTAAATGCATTTTTCTCTCTTACACCTCTTGTGTGAGAGTGTTTCTCCCTTGCACTTGTTTCCCTATAGCATCAATATTAGCTGAGCAGCTCTGCTTGTAATATCTTACGAGTTGATTGTAGTCTGACCCATGTTGTGCTCACATTGTGATATTGATGAATATATTATCCATGAAAAAAAGCTTTGCTGAGAACCCTCTTGAGAGCCTGTGGGAGCTATTGTTATTCTTACAAAATTCACTTAACTTCTTCCTTTGATTCATGACTTCATTCTTCAGTGTCATGAAGCCACAAATACAGCCCATGTGACATCTAAACAGGTTGCAAGTTACTTTTCCACCTTTTTTCCTAAGAGCAAAGTCACACCAAACAATATGCAAGGAATAAGCAAATCCAAGTCCTTCATCTTCTTCCTAATTGAATTTATTGTTTACTAATAATTCAAGAACTCATGGTTTCCCTATTTGGCTAAATATGGAAATACAGAGCAATTTGTTGTGTTAATAAACACACCAACAACTTATTTCCTAGAATGATATATCACCTTTTCATAAATGTTCTTAAGATTCTTCATATTATCAGAGTTGTCACTAAGTCAGAACAGTCCAATCAAACTCTATCTCTTCCTTTGGTCTTGCTTTGTATATCTGCTCAGCAACAAGATGTAGCTGTCTACCATATATTTTATTTTCTCTTATTACTCTGATCCATATGCCTAATTGGTAAATAAAATGCTCTCCATCTATTTTTGTTTGGCTTCTTCATACTCACTTCATATTACTATTTTTTGTTGATTTTCCTTATTTTTCCAATATCACATTCAAAACTCTTAAAAATATTTCCTAATCTGATCTGCATTAATTTTTAGTTTTTAAAAATGTATTTAGTACAGGGTCTACATAGTCTCACTAGTTTCCTAGTTCATCTTTGTATATTTATTTTTCACAATAAGATCTAAGTAAAATTCTTTTTGAACACAATCTTGATTTGGTTTTGTTCATTTCCTAGTTCTGTTCTCCTCATGTATTACGTCCTGTCTTCATCTTGGCACTCTAGTTGAGAGAGACTAGCTCGTGCATATCAAATTAGCAATACAGAAATACATGGGAGGCAATTTGTAAAATTATTAAAATCACATGGAAGTCATGATTTCTTGCTGCTTAAACCAAGTGACTCTGTCAATCAAATGATATTAATGTAAAATTAAGCCATTTACTGGAATTTTCCTGAAACAGTTGGGGACTTAGGCAGCCCCTTCACCATACAAGCATAATGTAGTTGATGGGAACAATTTAAAGGAGGAGGCTTTCTTTGTAGATGTGAGCCTCAGAGATACTGCAGGTATGGTTTTTGAGCACTATAAATAAATATTGCAATAGATTCACACGAGTGTTTTCATATCCCTTAATATATAACACTTACATGCACAGTACACTATAGTCTATTATTTACAGTAGTATTACATTTACAAAATAATGTACATATATTTATTAGAATATTTTTGTGAGTCTTAATCTTATTGCAAGTATATGATCTTTCCAGGGTACTGGTGACTGATGCTGATTGGAGTTGTGGTGGCTAAATATTTTTGGAAATTGCAGCAGTTTCCTAAAATAATATAGCAATGGGGTTTCCAATATTGATCGACTCTTCCTTTTATAGAAAGGTATTTGTATAGTATGAGATGCCATTTGATAACATTTAATCTTGGTTGTCAACTTGATTGGTTTAAGAGATGCCAAGGATATTAATAAATCGTACATTTGGGTATGCGTGGGAAGTTAATGGGAGTAGACCTTTAGGAAATATCTCTCTAGCTCCTCTGTTTTCTCTGTACTTCCTGGCTACCACAACGTTTATGGAGACTTTTTTGGGGGGGGATTAATGGGGGTTCGAACTCAGGGCCTTGTACTTGCCAGGCAGGCACTGTGCTGCTGAGCTATATCTTGAGTTCTTGCCACAAGGTTAATTTTTTTTTCCCCACAACTTTTGCCATGATGTTTTGCCTTGGAACCAACTAACCATGGGATGAGAACAATGAAAATGTGAAAAAAAAATCTTTTAATTGTTTTTCTAATTTATTTGTGAAAGGGACAGAAAAGCTAACTAAAGTACCACAATAAAATCTCCTTTGAAATTGAATTTGCTTTAATTCAGATGCTGTTGACTAGCTTGTTGCATTATTTTATATAGCTTATTGTCACTCCTACAATGGCAAAGACATCATACTAGTAGTAGAATCCGTGTCAAGAAACCATGTTCTTTGCTCATGTACAAGAAGATATTCCACACCTATTCAGGTTTTCTTTCAGAACATTGAGGTAATCAGCCACACCTTTAGGCTCTACTTCTAACTCTTTTATTATTTTTGTCCCATCTGCAGTTACATCTCCACTGAATTCTACTCATCAAAGTAAGCCATGAGGATTGGAATTAAATTCATTCAAATTTCTATTACTATTACCATTTTGACCTCCTCCCACAAACCACACATATCTTAAAGGCATATGGAGTAATGACTCCTTTCATGAAGGCTTTCAATTTTCTTTGACCAAATCAATCCATTAGAGTAATAACAAAAGGCAGACACGGCCTTAAAAATGAAAATAGAGGGCCAGTGAGATAGCTCAGCAGAATAAGCACCTGCTTTGGCAAGCGCAGGGACCAGCATTTGATCCCTGGTCTGGTATACTATGCTGGCCCTGGCCCCGGGGCAACTGAGTCTGGGCATGGTGGCACACACCTGTAATCCTGGTGCTGCGAAGGCTGAAAACAGGAGGATCACTATGAGCCCTAGCCGTGGAGTGAGACACTGCACAAAATGGAAAAAAAAAAACATTTCCATTTATGTACTTTACATAAATGAAAAAAAAAAGAAAATAAAAATTACCCCTTGACTGTAGAACTGATACTGTTAATAGGCATGAAATAAGAATTAATCACTTTGCAATCTTCTTCAGAGTTCATTAACAAAGAATTGTAATATCCTAACAGAAGTACTATTCTCTGAGCAATGTCTCAAAATTGGTCTTAAAACATGCAGTAAACAATCTCATAAACAGATTACCTGTCATAAAGACTATATTTATAGCGCACAGACAGAAGAAAATCTGTATATCTGAGATTCCTACCATTTTTGGAATAATAAATGCCATATTTAACTTTAAGGTATAAGCTGCACAGATCCCTAGCAAGAGAGCCAACCAGTCTGAAACTTTGAGGCCAGGACTTCACTGCTCCCGTCAGTATAGGAAAGTCCCAGGTGCAACCTTGTTTTCATTAGAAGCTACTTATTCTGCCATGAGGCTGCATTGTCTTATGCATACATGTTCATAGAGTGTCTTAGCTACATCTTCTGGATAGCTCGATGCTTCCGGTATTTGTGCTTATTCTTGCACTTCTGTGACAGGAAAATGGCTTTGCTTCCTGAGCTCAGGAGCAGACCTCTGCCTCTGTGTCCTGTAGCTTCATCCTATTTCTCAGCCTTCATTAAACTGAAAAGACTCCGTGTCATGTTTAGCATTATCCTTTAGCTCAGGGAAGTGAGAGCTTGTTTAATCAATTCAGATCACTAAAACTTTCTCTGCAGCAGCACTAACGCTGTTTTCCTCCTTATCCTAGTCGCATTCTCTAGAGAAGAATGTTACATTCTTTAAATAATTATTATTTTCACTAATATTTAGTGGCTGTTTAGCAAAAGAGGACTACCTTCCTATCTGCCTCGTCTTTCAATATGCCTTTGTCTTTAATTTTAACCAGTTTTAACTTCTGACTTACAGTGGGAACGCTGGAAGTCTTATTTTCACTGGAGCACAAATGGACCGCTATAGGGTCAGCGGACTGCTTCCAGTATTGATAAAGTCGTGAGGGTCAGGGAGAAATAAAAGGCGAAGGAACGACTAACTGGTACAGCAAGAAAACACAAATAACACTGACTGATTAATATGTTGGTCATCTTTTGCGGCCACAACTTGTTTCTCTCAAAAATATTTACAATACACATTAAATATTACTGACCACAAACCACAAAACAGATAAAATAGTAATTGAGAACTTTGGAGTATTGTGAGAAATAAAAAATTATGGCACAGAGAGATGAAATGATTTTTGGGATGCAATGACGACACAAATCTTCAACTCATAAAAACAATAGGGTATCAGTAAAGCATAAGCCCATGTATTATAAAATGAGATGCCATAACTTTATGAAATGAAAGATAGCCTTCAAATTGTTCAGTAAGGGATTGAAGCCTGCATTTCAAAGGAATCAAGAGAAGGCAATAACCTCATGGGCAAGTATTGGATTAAAACAGAATCTGGCTTGAGCAGATATCATAAGCTTTAGAGAACACCAAAGAAGTTACGATGGAAATCCAAGACAAATGTGGCGTTGAATGAAATAGAAGGTATCATATAAGCAAGAGAGAAACAACTGAGTTACCAAAGAGGTTGGGTTGTTGGATGCTGAGTAGAGTGGAATGGAATTGTTTCTTATTCTCTTCTAAGTTAAGTAGGTCAATTTCACTGAATCTGCTTCTTAAAACTTGTAGGAGAAACTGGCAATTATATGTGGCAATGTCACACTAGGAGAGCCTTGAGATCTGAGGTCATTACGTATTGGTGTGAGGTCGCAAGGGGAAAAACGCCCAGGCTATTAGCACTTTGAGCTCTGAACATCTACACTGAAATTAAGTATATTTTATATTTTTATATTGAATATACCAAGATAATAGGACAATATTGATAAGTATTATTAAAACTTAAAATAGTTCCAAAAATTATGGTGTATCAAATATTTCTAATAATGGTGTAATACAAAAAGACAAATCATTTATATGTGTTTGTTTTTTCTTTTTAATCTTTTATTTATTTGGTACAGGGTCTGTCTCACTATGCAGCTTGGACTCATGGTGATCCTCCTGTCTCAGCCTTTCCAGCACTGAGATTACAAGCATGCACTACCACGCCAGTTCGGGGGCCAGCAAGGCACACCTGGGGTTCTGCAGCTGGCGAAGCATATGGTACTGGAGATCAAACCTGGGTCCTTGTGCTTGCCAGGCAGGCACTTAGACCTCCAAGCTATCTCCTCATATAACTTTATAAAGTTCGCATAGGGCCTGAGGAGATAGCTCAATAGAATAAGTGCTTGCCTGGCAAGCACAGTGTCCTGAGTTCAACCCCCAGTACTGCAAAAATAATAATAATAATAATAATATTAATAATATGAATAATGATAGTAATAATAATAAATAAAAATAAAGTTCTCCAATGGAGGAAAGAGTAGGAACATAAAATGGATAAACATATTTACTTTATGTGCTTGTGAAATTATACCACTTGATCAGTATCTTTTTAGATTTCACATATGGACTTTTAGCACTGATTTGCTAGCCTAAAAAAACTTGCATGGATTTCCGCATCACAACTGCTTTCTTTGTTCTGTTCTGTTTTTCGTTGTACTAATAGTAGAGGTTGAGTGAGGCTGATGATTTTCTTAGTCAGTTCAGGCTACAGTAACAAAATTAGTGCAGTTTGGAATGACCAAAGGAACAACATTATTGATCATAGCAATGGAGGTCAGGCTATCCCGAAGTAAACTGCCAGTATATTGAGTTAGTCCACTGCTGAATAAGTGTATTCTTCCCGTTTTCCAAGTGGAAGTCTTTCTGCTGTCTCTGTATGGTGGAGAGGGAGTTAACCTCTTTAGCTTCTCCTTTGGTGGGGCACCAAGTCACCACCATGTGGCACATCCCAGTTCATGTGCTTTCCTTCTGTTTTTTAGATTTTGAGATAGGATTTTTAGGAGTGGCTGAATTCCTCTGACTGCTATCCTCCTGCCTTTCCTCTCACTGGGCTGGGGTTAGCGGTCCCTGCCACCACGCCCATTTCCTCGGGCCACTTATAAGGTCAAATTTCCTTTATGAGAAATCTGCCCCCTTGATTTCATTGGTACAGCACCATGCCATTATATTAGAGACCAGGTGCTCTGCACCTACACACTGAGCCTACAGCTTATGGTTTTCAGAATTGTCGTTTTTGAGGAGAATACCTTCAGTCAGTCTCACCTTTTAAAAATGATACGACCACACCATCTCTGACTAAAATATCTTCAATGACTCCTCCAAATCCCTCCAAAATTAAATAAAAATAAGAAAAAGCACCAAAGTCGTTCGTGTGTATTAGCTGTGCCGTGACTCAAGGTCAGCATGCTTGTCTAGCCTCACCCCAAGTCTTGCCATCTTTTCTTTTTCAGTATCAACAGTTGCTATTTCTCTAAAGCACTATTTCTTCCAGGTGCCTGCATTTAGCACTGCTGTCCCCCAGAATGTGGGGCACTATCAACCCCCTCTTCCTACTTCACCAGTAAGTTAATTCCCATTCAGTTTACAATCTGAAAAGTGACACTATTTCTCAGAGTATGCTTTCCTGAGAAATTCAGTCAGCTTATGCATACATATGCGAGTGCTGCACGAGTATCGGCCTCAAACTGCACACAACTTCTTTAATAATTCTCTGCCTCACACTCTGCACCCTAAATTCAGTAAATTAAGGCACGTTTGTGTGCATGGAGCTTGGACGTGAACTTTTCAGAACTTAGCATGAGACTTTGCCAAAAATAGTTATTTTACGTATAGATATTAATTGATGTCACTTAGTAGGTTTAAAATGCATATACTTTGACAATTCTATATTTTAAAATTCATATCAAAGAGATATTCAAAAGAAGCATGCATCTGAAAGCATTTTAATGTTAGGAAATTTTTGAAATTCAAATTTAGCAAAAAATGATCGTGTAAGTAAATTTTATTGTATCTATATAACAAGACATCAAGTATTTTAAATAATGATGTCGGAGAGTAAACATCATTATGTCAAATTTTTCATATTATTTTAATTTTATTTTTCATATCATTCATATTATTTTTCATCATATTTTTACATATTATTTCACATTTCTCCACATTTATCTGCCTTCCTACTTGTGTCTAGTGAACTATATTCTATTAAAGTTATAAACACTGTAAGCATTGACTACTCTTATGGTTTTCATATTTTCTAAATTTCAATCAGGTTAAAGGGAAAAGGAAAATATTTCATAAATTTTACATGTACTCTATGTACCATGCAAGTACCCTTTACAAAGTATATTCTTCAAATATTTCTTTTAAATAACCTTTCCTGGGCTGGAGAGATGGCTCAGTGGTCTAAAGCACCTACTTAGAACAAGCTTAGCAAAAGCATCAGGGACCGCGGTTCAATCCCCCAGCACCACATGCCAGCCAGCCCCGCCCCCTGGTGGGCTGAGCTGGCCACACACACACACACCCCTCTCTCTCTCTCTCTCTCTCTCTCTCTCTCTCTCTCTCAAATAAATAAAAAAAATTTAAAATAATTAAATAACCTTTCCTTTTTCAAGTCGATAATAACTTTTGTTATATTGCTAATTACTTGTTTATCTGCTGTGAAATGCCAACCATGACTATTAATTTATTGATCTTAAATGATATTTTATATATAGACAAAAAGCAAACTTGAAGTTACATACTGTTGGAAAGCAAAATTTCCCCAAAGCTTTACTGTATTTATAGTGAGGGGATTATATTTCATTGAATTTGGCAGTTGAAGAAAAATTTCACAGTAACTACCCTTTATTATAATTAATTTATTGCCAGTTACTGCAATCTGGCAAGGTTGTAAAGGGATTGTGCAGGATCTCACTAATGAATCAGTCCATGAAAGTAAACCATCTGCATCTGAGACATGGAGAGGTGTGATCCTCACACTAACAGTAAAAAGGTCTGTTTTTATTTTTATTTTTTACTTTTTGGTTTGTATTGACATTAAAGTGACCTACCATTGTTATGGGTGAGGAAAGAAGTTTAAGTATCTGTTTTGAAGATTGACTTTATTGAGACAAATGGGATTGTAATATCTTATGAAATATAAATGAGTACTTAAAGGGTATTTTTGAAGGATTTTCTCCCAAATTTAACTTTTACAGCCTACCATCACTTTCTATACTACTAGTAAATCCATCTTTGATGGTTCTAGGTGAAGATGCAAATGGGCTATCTGGATGAAGTTCAAACTGTATCGCTGTTACTTATTGTGTCTTAATGACCCAATTTGTCAGATTAATCTGAATTGTGCATCAAAGTCTTTCAGAGGTGATTAAATATTGTATTGAAGACGATAGAACACCCCATAGTGTTTGGACAGGATATCACGTTTGCATTTTGTACTATGAATAACCACTATGAAGACAACAATATGCAAGGTATTAATTATTGAAACTGTCCTATTAATCGGTTTTGAAACTGTCCCATTATTATTTGTTTCTCAGGAAAATTAATAAAAAAGAAAAAAGAAAAAGATGGTACAAACATAAAGAGGATTCTTTACTTCCATCTTTTTCTTTCTTAGCTATCAGTTTTCATTAATATAGAAAAATAAAGTGTGATATCTCAATTAGTGTTAGTATGTAGCAGGAAATATCCTACATGATTTATTAACACTGAATTCACAAATTTATCTGCATCTCTAAGAAGCAGGTATCCAAATTTGTACGTACGAAGATGAGAGCACACTAAGATGAGTGTACTTATCTAGCAAGATAGGCTAATCATTTATCTATAACTTCAAAACCCTGCTAATTTAAAAATAGAAAATATTTTTATTTATCTATTTTACCTCTAAGATATCTAAAAATGTACATAAATAAGAAACATAAAATGCATTGTATTGAAGGCATGACATATAATTTTATATAATTTTGTGACTTAACATAATATCATTTTACTTATCTTTGATTTTAGAAAATACTATTTGTATACAGCCCCTGGCTGAATAACCACAATATCATTACTGAATAGATTCAAGGAGATAAGCCCTTGAAAGATTGACAATGTGATTATTCTAAAGAGAAAAGAGAAAGTCAATGCAATTATCTGTAACATGTTTAACCTATTTCGAGTAGTGCATGCTGGCACGAAATATTCTTGCATAACTGCTATTCTAAAATACAGATGATGGGTACTACATGGTGATAGCATTACTAATTCATTAAATAAAAATTAAAATTATTTCCTAGATTCTGTTTGAATTTTTACATCTTAACGTAAATCACTTTTTGAAAAAATATTCCATTACTAAATGCATTATAGAAATAAGTATAGACTGTCTTCAAAAATGTACAATTAGAGTTATCATTTGATCCAACTATACCACTTAGCAATTGAATCTTTTTTTTTTTTTTTTTTTTGAATCGGGGATTGAACTCAGGCCCTTGCACTTGCCATGGAAGCACTTATTCCACTGAGCCATCTCCCCAGTCCCAGCCATGGAATCTTAAAAGAACTAAAGTTTGCAGACTGCAGAAAGAGTTGCATCCACATATAGTTTTGGCATAAATAATAATAACTAAGATATGGAAATACTAAGTGTCTATAAACAGATGAGTGGATTAAAGCTAGTATGGTGTATTAGATAGTGTAGTATTATTCAACCACGAGGGAGATTGAAATAAAGATTTTTGTAGAAAAGTGGATGAATTGGAAATCATAATGTTAAGCAAAATAAACCAAAAGCCTAAATATTTTATTTTCATTCATATGCAAACTCTAAACAACAACAACAAAAAATATGATACTGAATTAGAAGTAAGACTGTGGGAGAAGAGAGCCACATGAGAGAGAGAAGGGTAGCGGGGGTATGAAAAGTGAGAAACACTCACGGCATACAACTATGTAAACATGCTCAAATGAAACCCACTTTCTCTACAAACAACGTAAGTAGAATAAGGACAATGGTTAAGAGAACCTTGGGTTAGAATATATTGTGGGAAACTGACTTTTGTTAAGGCCATAAATTATTCTTCAGTTATATATCCATGTTCAATTCTGGAGATTTTAAAAATCTTTTATACCTCATACTTAACTGTCTGGTACGTTAATTTCTATATTATTGGAGGTGTTAAATATTTCCTGCATGAAGCAGTAATATAGTGTTCTACATTTAAACATTCCTTCTTGAATTTTTAATGAACTATGTATAATTTGTACCAAATACTATCAATTATTTTGATATAAATATTACACAGGCATCAAAGTCTCATATTTTATTGCACATATATACTTTCAAGGATTTATGCATACAGACAGTATGGACATTTTTAACTTGCTGTTTAAAAAGACACAAAGAATAAAAGGCCCTTTCTAGTGGAAAGAGAGGAATATATTTTATTGAGTGTTTTATCCACTGAGATTTTCAGCAAGATCAATATAGGCTCTTCTCAATGCATTTTTTTTGTTTCTAATAAATGTATTGTTTCTTTTTTTTGTTTCTTGGGGTATACAGAACTACAATCTTTTGTTATGTAAAAGTGATCTAGTATCATTACAGTAGATTAATAGAAAATTTTGTCCTAATTATATTTCTCATTATGAAATCATTTCAACTTCTTTAATCTTTCCGTTCCCAACCCATATCATTTTTGTAACCAGTACAGTTAATGATCAGGTTTACTGAGAAGTGACCAATGATTGATTTCTAAGATAGCTAGAAGCTAAAATTAAATGTATTTTTCATAGTTAAGGCCAAAGATTATCATATAAGCGTCTGCCCTAAAGTTTATTGGCTGTAAATCACCATTACAAGAATGTCAGAAACAAATTTTTCCCTGCTGAACTAGTTGAGACTTATCAGTCAGTGTAGGCATGGCAGATGGAGTGGCAAGCTGAAGAGTACTGAGCATTCCTGCGTGCTCTGGCATGTGTTTACCATATATTATCTGTTTGTCCTTGAAACATCAACATGAAAGAGAGATTTTATGCATGAAAGATCTTTAGTGGGTAAATCAGGCAAGACACTAGCAATTTGAAAACAAGGACAGACTAAACCAGTGATCAGTTATTGTATGACAAAGTATGAAATGATTTATAATTATCCAAACTTCAAGTGAGTCCCAGGTGAGGAAACAGCAGACCAGTGTTGGGTTGAATGTTAATATCATTAGAAAAATATTTAAAAAGAAGTAAATAGAATCATGAGTACTTCTATACATGCTTCACTCTGTAGGCAACTATGGGTCCTTTACGGTGCTGAGCACTGTTTGAGACTTAGTTCCACAGATATGCACCACATAACCATGCTGTAGCTAACAATAGAGTGCTTATGGAATAGTGGTCTGTTAGACTACAGCAGAACCAAAGCATTCCTCTCAGCAAGTGCTACTATAGATGCTTAAAGGTTATAGTTCAAGACATTACTTACACACTTTGGTGATGACTACCAACATACTGTGCATCCCACTGTACAGAAGTGCACCATATACAATGAAGTACAGTATGTAATACTTGAGAACAAACAAGTATGTTAGGACATATGCTTTTCTATACTATTTATCATTTTTACAGTGTGTTCATTTTCTTAAAAATGTTATTATATTATGGCATGACATATCATGTTGCCATTCATCCTGTATGAAGCATTTCTTTGAATTACACCAAAACCCCACAGCCAATGATTGAGCTGTCCCATCTAGAGTATACTATATGACATTTCCACAGTGACAGATGCCCCCAACAATGCATTGTGTAGGACATACTTCCACTAACTGTGATGAACATATTCCTGTTGGACTTCTATGATGGTAATAATTTATTTAACGTTCAAAACACCCTATGCAGCAGGCATTTTTAAACTCATCTTGTTACAAGAGGGAAGTGTAAATATAATACATATGTTACAACCAAACAAAATGTCCACATTTAAATAGGTAGTAAATATTTCAAATTATTTTAGTTTGGTTCCAGAGTCAAACTTACCAAGCAACAGATGGTAGGCTTTGGTTGGAAATTGTAGGACATGCTGCATAACAGAGGCGGCATATATCGAAACTCCAGGGTTGGAATTGATAAAGACTTGGGGATAGTGTAGGAGAAGGAGATTTAATTATGAGAAACTGGGATAGGCAAAGAAGACTTTTGTGTGGGAAGTGTGGGAAAGACCACGGCAGCAACTGAGAAGCTTAACCTCTGAGGAACCAGTGTTTAAGTACAGACTGGGAAAGCCTGACATAAGGAGGGAGGTAAGAGGAAAGCGAGTTGTCACTCTGGTTCAGAGATGGAGCTATTCATCAGCTGGCAGAATGTATAAGAAAAGCACAAAATATCCTCAATATAAACCCTGAAGCTTTGCTGTGCTAGGAAACCATAGGATCCAGGCAGACTACAACAAGAAGATAGTCACCTACAAGGCACTGGGAATTAAGCCCAGGAGATTCCTAGTTTCTTCTAATATAATGATCCTTGCAATTTACAAATCCTTCACAGCTGACCTAATTTACAAATTCAATTGAGCATTATGTAATTTCATATTCATAGTAAAATTCTTTGAATGATAAAATTAGTTGCCAAACTATATCTTGATTTCACTTATACATAGAATCTGTGACATTTGTATTATGTGTAGCAAAAATTCTGAGGAAACCCTCATAAGATCTTAATGAACTTGTTCCATGTAAAACCATTTAGATGAATTGGATCTTTGAATAAGATAGAGCAAGAGCTACTACATAATTTATATATTATTGTGGTTTAAAAATGATTTGATTATTTTCCCTCATGTGTGTGATTTCCTATGTATATTCCCAAGATTATGAATGAAAACATTGTAGAAGAGCGAATAAAGCTGAACAAACAAGTTTGGTTCATCTATCCTTGATCAATGAATGCTATCAATTTTCACACAGCCCAGGAAATTGACAACCTTCCTGCTGAGTGCATAGAAAAAATTTTAAATGACATAGGTCTTGTCAGGAAGAGAATGGCTAGGACTCTCAATTCTCAAAAATATTGAGATACTATTCTACTTAACGGGATACTATTCTACCTTTCAATGTAATGCTCAAGATTAGCTTAAAATAAATAGAAATATACTTCTTTATGTTTAAATCTTCCAAACATTTCTACAAATAGAGATATGAATAATGTCATTTTTCATAGTTGATGAGTTCTGCTTTCTGAAATTCTCAGTGCTAATTAAATTAAAATGAAAATTATTGAGGATTGCAGTGACCCCCAAATCGTATTTTAATATACTGTCATTTTTCTGGAGAACTTTTCTAACTTGTAGAAACTAGAAGGCCAAGCCATCCCACCCTGCACCTTCAAGAATATTGTACCTACAGATCTGAAGTCCAGCACATTCAAATAGGCCGTCCAGGGAAGATAGTCATATGCAAGCTGCTGAGAATCTGTATTTCTGTACCTTTCTCACCTCCAGCTTTTCTCCTCTCTATGAGGTATAAAAAGTAAAGCCGTATGAATATGCTGAGCTATAAAAGGCTCAAGTCAACAACTTCTGGCATTGCCAGTTCTGCAGATAACCCACTACTATTATGGACTACTGGACTATATTGGATTATTTTTCTGAATTCATTCACCTATATTATCTATGAAAGATGATGAAGGGATCAATACTTTACTGTCATGAGTAATTTGTTGTGTGTAAGAGCCAAGGATGTAAAAAGAAATATCCAGGCCCATGCTACAGCTTTACGAGAGCCTCTACATGTCACAGAAGAAGCTGTCATCAGGCTTTTATAGCGTGAAGGCCTTTGTTCTGCTTCATGTGTTTTTCCTGTATTAACAAAAGCAAAAGCCTCCTTTCAGTACCTGTTCATATTAGCAGACTATTTTGCTCTTCATTATGCATCTATATTCATTTCTGTCTCTTTTCTATTTAATATTTCTTGCTCTCTTTATTGTCTCACTTCTTACCTTCAGCACTCTGAAACTGTTTTTCCATGTTTAACATTCTCTAAAATATCTAAAGTCTGCTTTGGAATTATCACTATATCTTCTCTGACCACATGCTTATCACAATTTTTTATATGAAAAAGCCATAGAAAATATGTTTTGTAAGTCTATTTAAAATGTTTGAATCCAACTGGATATTCACTACTAGATTGGCATTCATTGTTCTTTAGAGTTAACTTTTCTTAGACAGGTTATGCTTTCTTAAGGAAGAGCAGAACTATTCCTGCTAGCAAAATAGAGGACCATAGATGTTTCAATGCAAATAAAAAGATGAAATAATCATAACAGTCTCCCCTAGCTAACTTTTATCCACCTTTAAGATTTTTGATTAGATATCATCTCCTCAGAAAAGCCTTCCTTGGATTCATCATCTGGGGTTAGATCTTTCTTTCTTTTTTTTTTTTTAAAATTTTATTTATTTATTTGTGTGTGTGTGTGTGTGTGTGTGTGTGTGTGTGTGTGTGGCCAGCTCAGCCCACCAGGGGGC
>NW_004524642.1:11774825-11792017 GCF_000260255.1 Octodon degus
CCACCAGGGGGCGGGGCTGGCTGGCCTGTGGTGCTGGGGGACTGAACCGCGGTCCCTGTGCTTTGCGAAGCTTGTTCTAAGTAGGTGCTTTAGACCACTGAGCAATCTCACCAGCCCCTAGATCTTTCTATTATACCCTTCAATGCACCTTAGGATCCCTTTAGTTTTTGTCTAACATTTTTTGTTTTATATCACTATCCTGCTGGGTTCTAAACTGGATTAGTAACTAAGAACAGAGAACATACCTACATTTTCTAACTTTATATTTTGGATTTAGAATATTGTTTAAGGGGCCAGGAAGATGGCTCAGTAGAATATGCGCTTCCCTGGCAAGCGTAAGGGTCTGAGTTCAATCCCCAGTTCTGGATTCGTACTTTTTCAGTGAATGCATTTATGCTGTACTAACAAAAGCAAAAGCTTCTTTTTAGTACCTATTCATATTAGCAGACTATTATGAACTCTTAATAGTCCTTCTTTTCTACAAAATGAAAATTCTTACCAAGTGCTATACCTTTGTTTCCAATGTTTTCTGCAAAGAAAATTGATTTCCAGAATGAAATACTTCAATACTGAGTAAGTGGTGCATACTTATAATCCCAGAACTTGAGAGGCTGAGGCAGGAGGGTCGCTATGAGTTTGGTGCCGGCATACTTTACACGCTGGCTTTCCAGGATAGCCCAAACTATAATGTGAAACTCGGTCTCAAAAACCAAAACACAACAAAACAAGAATTAAGTACTTTCAAATGCTTATAAATAAAAATCCAAAGCTATTAATATCTACCAATAAAATTTTGTAGTTTTATTCTTTTCTGTTGTGTATAAAATTAAAATCTGCCATCTTTAATTCAAGTAGTACATAATAAAAATTGGTTTATCTTATTTACAAAGCAGGTATATCCTTAGCATATAAAGCCATTCAATCCTTATTTTAAGTGTATTTTCTGGGGGACAAAGACTGAGGTTCTTTGTCGGTATTTGCTTTATCTGTTTATTTTATGCCAAGCATGCAGCAGTTGCTCAATAAAAATTAATTGCTTTTCTCCTAAAGATCTCAAAGTTCCTTTTAGAATTTATTTTATAAGCTTTATAATAGCTCTTGTTTCTAGAGAAATGTTTGTTCTTTTTCTGGTCTATAAGCCTGCTGGAAGGAAATGGAAAATTCAATATCACCCAATGAAACAAAGGTGAAATAAAACGCTGCTCTCCTTCATTCGAGCTTTCTACTCCCCTCGCGACACCAAATTTCTTCGTGCCATAATACTGGGAAACTGTATTCCGTCTTGCAAGCCAACAATAACTGAGGTCATAATAGCCTACACAGCTCCCAAGAAAAATGCCGACTGCATCAGCAATACAGGCAGGATAGGTCTCTGAAATACTGCTTTCATTGGGATTCAGAATTTATATTCAAAACATTGCAGTTGCTGTGAGACACCACAATAACAGTTCTACAGCTCAGCTTCAAAGGTCTAATAAATTAGATTCTTCCTGGGCTCACTCAAAAAGACTGTGTTCAGCAGTTTCAACAATGGAAGTCTCATCTAATTAAATTAAGTGCTGTAGCGACGCGGGCCAGCAACAGCACCTCAAGCTGATAGACTCAGGTCTGCAATATTGCTAATCTGGCAAGCAGCCACCTGGAAGATCGTGGACACCGAGCCAACAATTTGATCATAAGTAACTGAAGATAGTTTTTTTTTTATTGGAGCAGCATTATTAGTATGAAAATTTATGTTTTATTCTTACTATATAGCTAGAATATTTTTGGAACATCCATTCATTGTTAAATTAGACATTTAACTTTTAAAGACAGCATGCTCACCATTATTTTTATATACTAGTAGATTTTCTTCAAAAGTATATGAACTAAAAAATGGCAAATTTTGCTTGAAAAACTCAGGGTTATTTTGCTAGACACTGCAGGTGTTTCATGACTGATAGTTCTCCAAATAGAATGGATGAATTACTAGTTTCCTCATTTTTGGTTTGATTTTTAAAACTTACTTTTGATTGCTAATGTATTTGTCTTAATAGTCTAAAGAATAATATTCAAGAGCCTGCACAATAGCTCAGTGGTCTAAAGTGCCTGTTTAGGCAAGCTTAGGCAGGAGTTTAGAGAGCACGGTTTGGTCCCCCTCACACATGCCACGCCAGCTCCCCCCCATGGCGGGCTAAGCCACAAAAAGAGTAAAATTCAAACTAAGAAAATTACTGCTTAGAAATCATCGGACTATAGTGTTTATGATCTATTCTAAATACAGAAAAGCTCCATAGTTTCACAATCTTAGAGCACTGAAGTTTTAGTGAGCTCAAGTTGTTATATGGTTTATATTAAAAAATCAACTGATATAAAACTTCAGTGATTATATTATCTGATTATTGATTCAACTAATAATTTGATCAAGATTGAGTAGAATATTATTTGCAATAAAGTATCAGTATACTATTACATAGATGGATTTCAGTCATAGCCTGACCAAATTGGCAAAGTATATGTACATAAGTAAAAAATATTGTGCAAAGTTCTTTGGTTAAGTAATTTTGAATAAAAACATCAAGCTGTAAATTATAAAAAGGTGACTAAGTAAAATATAATTATCATTGCACCAGAATTAGTGTCATGACCTCTTTCCTTAGCTTTTGAAATCCACAGAAATTCTAAGGATTGACATGTAGCCACATGGGTCCACATAATCTGAGAAACATACTCATACAATGGTATGTCAAATATCAGAGGATTTAAAATGTCAGGGCAAAAGAACTCTAGCTTTAAACATAGGTATGCAGTCAAACCCTGAAATCTAAAAAAGTGAGTGCAAAGGTTTTGATTTTACTGCATACTACCAGTTCTAATAGGAGAGAACTATTTGATATAATACAGTACTATAATGTGTGGGTTGCAAGACATTCAAGCTCAAAAGGTCAAACATAAGTGAATTTCTACAAAAAGACAGAGGGCCTGGGATTTAGCTCAATGGCACAAGTGCCTGCCTGGCACATGCACAGTCCTGAGTTCAATTCCTGATGCCAGAAGAATAAAAAAGAACGGATGACATAGGGGAACTTTATTTCATTTATTTTGTGGAACTGGGGATTGAACTCAGGCCCTTGCATCGGCCAGGGAAGCGCTCATTCCACTGAGCCATCTCTCCAGCCCCTATAGTGGAACTTTAAGGAAGCTTTAACAAGATGTAAAGTTCAGAAAGCATAAGATTTTGTGATGTTTACCTTGAATTAGTGAATTCTGAAAGCCTAATCTTCATATTTATATATTAATTAAGCAATTCAGAAAAGGGGAAAAATATTATGTCTAAGGACGATGTAGAGCACAACTTGAAAGAAAATTGGATATGAGAGACTGGGAGATTATTTAGCAATAATAAGTACCCTGGACTTTCCCTAATCATTGTTTAGCAAAGCATTATCCCATTTTATTGAGGCTGATTATAATTATAATGCTATAATTTATGAGGTTCACTATATTGAGCTGAATGATGAGGATTAGTATTGGCTTAATATATTCTCCTCTTCAAACAGCATTCTACATAATGTTTCAGATATTAAATCAAGGTGGGCATGAAGATTGCTCATCCTATGTAATTTGATGTATTGGAAATTTAAAATATAGGGAAAGGAGAAATAGTATTTAAAATTAACTAGAAAAAACCCTTAAAACTTAATGATGATTATTAACATGATCATTATTACATTAAGGCCAGAAGAAAATGAATGCCTGAACTTGCCTTGATAATTAATCTTCTTCCTTTGGACTGTTGATGAAATAGCCATGGACAATAAGGAAAGAATGTGGAGATTTTATCACTTTCCTTTAGAATGAGATTTACTTAAGACAGTAAGATTCAGGCTATTTTGTGTTATTGCCTGAATGTTTTCATTGCTTTGAAACATATATTTTTGAAATATGAATACAATATGTGATATGAGAGATTTTTAGGTGTTGAGTAGGTGGTAAAGGTAGAACTTTCATGACCAAAATTCATGGCTTTATGTAAAAGACAGAAGAGAGAAATTCCTCTCCTTTGCCATATTGTGAGAAAACATAAAATACATCATTTATAAACAACTAAGCAAGCTTTTTGTAGCTGCCGAATTTGCTGATGACTTCTGCTTAGACTTCCCAGCTTCAGAATTACCAGCAAAGTATGTGGTCCCATAGATTTCTAATACATGGTATTTTGTAATATGCAATCGATTAAATTGAAACAAGGTACTACACCCTTTACTTTTATCATTTCCATCTCAAACTGCAGTGGTCTCCAATAAACAACTGATGGGCAGTGTAGTTATAGACAGCCGATCATACAAAAATTTCCTCTCCCCTACTGAAACTAAGAGGATTGGTAAGTATTACAATTTCAGGCTTTCTCTCAAAAGCATAGAAATGGATAAAAAGAAATAAGCCTATCTGTCCATCACATCTGGACGGCCCCCTACCCAAAGCATATGTTGTCATGAAGGGCAGAATTTCTGAGGGTAGCTGATATGGAGTTTGTGGCAGGTTCATTGTCCAGTGCTGGGATTAGTGATGTGAGTGTTATATCTGCCCTAGGGTGGGTAGCTTCTGTACAACATAAGAGAAGAAAAGAAGCTTGCTATCGCTTTTTGCTCTTCCTGATTTTACTGTCTCATGCTGCCCTGAATTTCTAAACTGTGCCATGACTACCTGCCTTGGAGACACCTGATTATGGAATGAAACCTCTACAAAATTTAAGCTAAATAAACCCTTCTCTTTTTAACTTTGGGCATCAGGTATTTTGTCCTGGTTATCAGACCAGAGCAACTAAGACAAGCCTCAAGAAGTTCAAACAGGAAACAAGTTGCATTGGAAGTTGGACTCCAGGTGGTGGCATAGTAACTGTTGGATGCTTTTAGCCAGTTATAACTTGAAAATTAAGAGTAATCAGCCTACCAGAGTGATTAAAGTTTTAAGTCTGTCCAAGAAAGAAGTTCTGCAGAAATTGCAGCCTGCAAAATGGAGCAGAGGAAAGCTTGTTTGCTGAAAAGATTAGTCTAAAAGCCCAGTGCTTTGGAATAAGACAACAGAGAAGACGGCCTGAGTACATCACAAAAGCCATCAGAATTTCACTCTGCAGCCTCAAAATTGTAACAGTGAAAGAATGTGCTTTAATGGACCACCTCTCTCTCTCTCTCTCTCTCTCTCTCTCTCTCTCTCTCTCTCTCTCTCTCTGTCTTTTTCACACACACACACACACACACACACACACACACACACACACACAGATCTCCATGGAACCTTGTCCCAGAAAGGCAGAGGTGAACAGAACGTGTTCTTCAGGACTGAGTTCATCTGAGTTCATAGCACTGAGCAGTCCAGGAACCCTGACCTCAAAAGCCAAAGGAGAAGCCATGTCCCTCAGCCATGCCACTTGGTCTTCGAGCCAGCTGACTATGGATGGAAACCTCTCCAAAGTGTAAACCTTCCCTCCTTTCACTCGTGGACATCAGGTGTTTTTGTCCCAGCAGCAAGAAAGGGACTATGAGATATGGTAACAATGGTAATTCAAAAACTTAAGTGGCAAAAAGATAACCTAGGCCAAAAATATTAGAAAATTTTATAAGCTTGGAAATATAATGAACTGTAGAATATTAGAAAATAAAATATAATACTATAGCATAGCAAAAAATGGAAGTGGAGGAATTATTTCTTCATATAAGAAAAATTATAAAAATGAAGATAAGAAAACAGGTTGTTTTATCCTGCTGTCAAGTTTCTGTAGCTACCCAAGCTTGACACAATCCACCACCCTGGTCAGTCACCCACCGTCAACGTGAAGTCATGAACCCGTAGCTGCAAAAGTGTTTACAGTTCAATGAGGGCTCATGATCTTTAGCATTTTGAGGGAGTAACACATATTACAATTGAGGTCTTTTCTTCGTTTCATGTAGACTAATGATTTTATACGGTAGAACACAGTATGGTTTACATATAATTTATATGGGTTTGGGAAACAAAAAATATTTTATGACACTATTGTGATAATTTCTTTGTCATGTCTGAAATGAAACATAAATCATTTCCAAGATAAGGTTCTCTATCCTCTTTTTTTTTGTTTTCTAACTTCTATTGGAATGGATGAAGTTTATTGTTTGACATGTATAAAAGAGGTAGAGTGTGATTAAATTCATCTCATAGTTTCTCTTTCTGTATTTTAA
Source organism: Octodon degus (assembly GCF_000260255.1). NCBI lineage: Eukaryota > Metazoa > Chordata > Mammalia > Rodentia > Octodontidae > Octodon > Octodon degus. The sequence continues at coordinate 11,781,023 of NW_004524642.1, forward strand.
ATCATTATTTTAGCAATAGCTTTATTCTATAAGCAACTGAGCTTCACTTTCTAGTCTTTCAGTGGGTCTACTAATTATTCCCCCCAAAAATCCCCACCTGAATATCCATGGCTCATATTTCTCACAGTATTACACATAAACGTTTCTTGAAAAATTTACATACTTACCCTGAAGAGTAATTGGTAGAAAGATTCATAAAGAATTAATAAGTTTGCTTTAGTTTCGTATGCAAACATAAATGCCTTATGCCTGATCGCCAAATAAAAACATAGTCTGCAAATATTAAAAGTGACAGGTTGTAGAAATCATATTTCATTTGAAATAGAAACAGAGCCACTGATCTATTTGTAAGCCAAATTTAAATTTTTATGAAATCTGAAAGAGATCAAATTATAGTAACCTGAGGGACTATTAAACAAACATTATGGAAAATCAGTCTTGTAAACCATTGTCTTTATTTCCTGGATCTGACATCATGTGACATCTGACTCTTGCCCTAAGTCAAGATGATCATGAAAAGTAAATATTTTATATTGAATCAGGACATTCATGTAGCTGGAACAGTTCTATGAAAGATACTCATAAAAACCTTTCTGAACTTCAGAAAAGGGGCAAGTGAGCATGTGCAGCGTGAGGAGGACTCATTTAAAGTGGATTGATGGTAATGTATCCTTTACTGTAATACATTTTTAAAATTGAACATTCATTAAATGTCTCAGACATAAAATCCAAATACTGTAAAAATAAAGTTAAAGAACCACCATTATTTAGTGAAGTGGTTGGTGTTAAGACGGAAATGCTGATCTTGTTTTATATCAGGTCGCTTATAGCAAGTGCATTTTGTAAATCCCCTCTGACCCAGCGGGCAGGCCGAGTGGCGGTCCTGCTGCAGTGCAGCGTGGACCATGAACCCTCCTGCCTGTGTGCTCCTTTCTCTTCCCATTTTTTCATGTCTGTCACTTATTATTCACATCATTTTGGATAGTACAGAGTTTTCTTTCAGGCTTATATTTCTTAAATAATAGCATATATATATATATATATATATATATATATAATTTACACATATATTTGAATACCCTTCAAATATTCACTTTTTTGTGCTTGTTCTTATCTCTCTCATATTTACTTTCATATTGAAGAAATAAAAATAGCATCTCAGTCACCCTCTCCCCTCCTTTAAGGATTATAAAATTCCTAAAGCTATATCTGGGGATTTCACAGCCTCTGCCACCTTCTTTCCTAGGTGCTGAGCGTTTCTGAGTCTGACCCTCTTTTGACAGTCCATCAGATAAGCCATCAAAGAAATTTTGTAGGTGTCATGAAACAGCCTTCACTTTCATTACCAAGTTTAAACCTTCTCACTTTCAGACTTATTTATATATAGTACAGTGCAGTGGCTGAAATCAATAAACCTCTCAATCAATCTATGAAATAACAGCGCATCATCAGACAGATGTAATAGAGTTGAGAAGGGTCAGAAGAGGGCACCCTGAATGATGGAGGGGATGAAGCAGCTTTCATGTGAGTTTAAGCTAAATCACCTTATCACAATGTGACCTGGTGGAACCGCTTTTAGAGTCAAAAGTCTGTGTGTAGTCGGAAGAAGTTTGAAAAGGACAATATATTTTACATTTATAATGTTAGAGCTTTCATGCATGTTTCTATTATTTAAAAGTGAATTTTGAAGACATTAAAAGTTGTATAAATGAGGCAATTGTTATTAGCCAATATGCTAAGACTATGAATTATGCAAGTATTGTTATATCAAAGAGAACCATTTATAGATTTTATTGATAAAAATCACAGAAAAATATGGCTGATATTGTTCTAAGTGGGAAATAGATGAAACTGTCACACTGGAGGTTTTACTTTTGGGGAGTTAAGGCTGCTTTATGATAGGAAATATAAATACAAAATGTAGAGTTTACTGGTATGGACAAAACTTAATAACTGTGTAGTTGGTAGAACATGTCACAAGACACAAGTATTAAGCATTTATTTTGTGCCCACATTAAGGAAAATTCAAAATCATTAAGTTATTTATGGGACTGTGTTTGTATTTGAAAGTCAGAGTGGTCCTAAAATTAGTAATTCTATCCTTGAATTTAAATCCTTCAGATATTAAGGAACTTTAACTTCATAACGAAAAATGAGTTACGAACAAGTAAAGATAAGATGTCTTTGTTGTGTGTTATTTTACCTACTCAAACTCCAGTGTTTATTAAGTACAATTATCATTTGTTTAAACCAAGTGCATTGTGTCTTTTAATAGGTCCTATACTGCTTACATTGCTTTGGGATTTTCAGAGCCATTTAGGCAAAGACAAAGACATTTAACAAGGTACTCTAATACCAATCATAAATCATTTCCTAATGGAAAGTGCTCATCTATTATTGAGATAGCACTTCAAAATATGATATTTATTAATGCCTTTTAAATATAATACAGTTTTTTAGTCCTCTAACTACAAGCAATAATATTTCTTGTGTCACAGTTGTTTTTCTTATAATTTCCTTTTTTTTGTGTAACACATTCTAGACATAAGAAAGAAATCATTTCTCCCTTAATTGTGGGGTTTTTTAAAAATACTTTGAATAATATTTTTTATCTTATAGAAACTTTAAACATACATACTACATAGAAGATTTCTGTTTTAAATATAATTTATTTGTGATTTCAAACAAATACATATTACTTTCAGTTGCTGTTTGGCTACCAAATTTTATTGATTTTTTTATTATCTGTAATGTTGGTATTTAGTATTACGCTAACTTATTCTGGTTCCTTCAAAAATCTTTTTTTAATATATTTTAATATGCTCTTTATTGATATTCTTTGTTTTGCATAAAGAGAATACATACACTGGTTAAGCCCGTGTGTCTGATTTACTTCACTTAGCATTATTGGCCTCAAGACACATCCTTTTTCCTGCACATGACTCAGGTTTATCCTTGGCAGAGTGCTGTTCTGTTGCACACAAATACCCCACTTTCTTTACCCATTCTTCAAAAATCTTAACTGCTCAATGCGATGCAGGTTCATTTGTCATACACATAAAGATTGATGGAGTTTGGGAACATCCATCCATCTGGAATTGAGGCCATCTGGAAAATGTGGCCTCCAAGGACACCAAGACAGTGAGGAACAAAGATAGAAGAAGACATTGACTCTGAAGAGGCTCAGCTAAGAAATGACACGTGGAGATTCTGGTCAGCGTTTCTCCTATTGAGTGGCTTCAGAATTAACTGAAAGGCTGAAGGCATCATGGAAATCCAAGGAGAGCAGAGAATGCTTTATGAGCACGAGCTGTCCCTGTAACAGGTTTACAACGGTAAGCATATTTAAAATCTTATTGTGTGGTGTACGCGTATTAAACCACATCATTTCATCTCAAGAGGTAAAAAGGAGCAAGAAGCATATACAAGGAGTGATCAAAATATTAGGTGAATGATTTTTTTAATTATTAAAATAAAAGGCAGATTGATGAGTCTCCCTCAAAAATCTGCCCTTGTTTCAAATCCTCTTACCCACTGTTTGCCACTTCTGAAGCAGTTCTGAATGTCCTCTTCTTTGAGTGTCTTTATAAGGTGTGATCAGTTTTCTGGTGAGTGCTGCCAACAAGTGTCACCCAGTGGAAGCCCAGGCTCATGATAGTACACCACTGTTCATCTTATTCATTGGATCTGACACCATGCAGCTTTTAGTCTTTGCAAAACATCATAATGGCCAAGAAAGGCAAATGTATTTGAAAATATTAAGTCATCTGGGCTAAGGGCTGGCCTGATAGCTCAGGGGACTAAAGGGCCTGCTTAGACAGAGCACAGGGGCCGGGGTTTGACTGTGCTGCTGGCCCCAGCCACAGGGCGTGCTGAGATGATGGAGACTGGGAGTGGTGGCACACACCTGTAATCCCAGTACTTGGGAGGCTGAAAACAGGAGAATCACTATGAGTCTAATGTAGATAGTAAGATCCTTTAGACCCTGTGGATTCTGTCTTAAATATAGCAAAAGAAAAGTAAAGATATTTGGGCTGTGGAAATAGCTCAGTGGTCTAAACACCCATTTGGCAAGTGCAAGGACCCTGATACCTTTTGTCCCTGGTACCCTTTGTCATTCCTGCCCTGGAAACTGGGTGTGGTAGCACATTCCTGTAATCCCAGTGCCGGGGAGGTTGACACAGAGGATCCATATGAGTTTGAGCTGCATAGCAAGATCCTATACCAAATACATAAATAAATAAAAGATTTTTAAAATAATTTTTAAAAATGTATTTATTCAACCACAATGGCATAAGAAAGATGCTCAAAAAACAAGACTTTCTGAACTGCCTCAAAAAGTGGCAAGAATCATGGGATATTGAAGTAAGGGAAAATATCCTGAGGATCAATGCAGTGTCTTTTATTACAATTTTAACAGATGTAAACATTTACTACGGTTTTGTCACACTAAGCACTGATTAGTAATTCATCATCTGTTAAACAAATATAACCAACACAGATCAAGAAACAATAAATTATGAGCACTAAGAACTTCATTCAAATGTATCCTTTCTCCTTCCAAACCAGTATCAATATGCTATTGCCGAATCCTATAATTTAGCTTTGATTGTTTTGGAGTTTATGCAAACAGAATCATTCAGTTTGTTTTTGAAATGAGTGCTGTTTTCTCAACCTTTTGTGTGTAGATTTATTCCAAGCATTAGGGCAGGGATGTGGGTCACAGATACAGAATCCTAGTCAGCTACACTTTGGGTACAATACAGAATTTATCAAGGGAGAGCAAACTGACCTTTAGGGGAGTGAAGAGCGAACATAGTTCTGAGAATCATAATTTTCTAAAACTGGATGTGGAACAGAATGTTCTTTGTGCACCACAGCAAAATGTGAGCGTGGAGGGTCCAGTTTGCTGGTGGGTGGGGCCTGCAACAGAAGCACCGCAAGAAAATATAAAAGTGTAGTGCTCATACTGTCCCTTGTGCTTCTGTAGGCATGATGGAAATGGAGTAGGAGCCATCCAAGTTCTCTCAGTAGAACAAATATAGGAAGTGGTCGTTTAGCACAGAAACAACTCCAGTTGCCGTGTGTCCGGATGGCAAGGCTACGTACCAAGCAGAGAGCAGCAGACTTAGAGGTCAGGAAGACTGGATTCGACTTTTCTGTCTCACCCAGACTTCACCTTCTAGCTACCAGTGCCCACCAAGCTACCCAAAGGGGGAAGAAAATGAACCTGGAGTCAACCAGGCTTCTCTCTCATCATACTGCCAATGAAGAGTTCATTCACGTTAATGACAATATACTGTAGGAATATTGACTATATATGTAGTCTTCACTTAGTAGGCTCTAAGGTAGGTTTCAGACTTTGACAGGAAGAATAATGGAGCTCTGAGCTTTCTCCTACATGTCTATTGTTTCACATGTGCACATGTTTATTGGATCTAAAGTACTAAGGAAATTCCTTGATCATGAAAGATATATATGCAGACAACCAGCTCAGCCCCTCTCCTGTCCCTCTCTCAGACAGGAGCTTTCTCTCCCTCAATAAATATATTCTGCTCATAAAAAAATAAATAAATAAAAGGTACATATGCATGCCTTTAATATATAATGCAAGAACTATGAAATAAAATAGAATGTCAGAAACAGGTTATGATCTGGTGAGATAGCTCAACTGACTAAGTGCCTGCTTAGGCAAGCGCAGGGACTGGGGTTCGATCCACAGCATGACATGCCTTGCCAGCCACACCCCTGAGCACGCTGAATCAGCCACCAAGACTGGGTGGGGTGGTGCATGCCTGTAATCTCAGTGCTGGAGAGGCTGAAAACAGGGCAAGTAGATGAGCCCGAGCTGTTTATTGAGGACCTGTACTATATATAATACATATGCATATATATATACATATAATATATATAATATGTATATATGAAGAGGTTACATATTAGTTTCCTTATATATTCTGCATACTATTCTTCTCAATGTAATAAATATAGATATGTAGGAACCTTATTTATACATTAAAAATTGCTACTGTGTGTTTTAATATTTGCTCATTAGTTGGGTTAATTTTTATAGTAAGTATTTATACACTGTAGATTTTTGTTATTCAGTGAGTCGTGACTATCTTTTTCCCTTTGCAGTTTGCCTTTTCACTGTCATAATAGGGGCTGTGATCCAGCTGGGTTTGAATGTACAATCATTGTGGTCGTCTGGAGAACTGAAGTGTTTATCCTTCTCGGAATTTCAAAAAAATAATTTGCAATTATAATAGCTTTTCCTATTAAAATTAACTTCCTTCTGACATTAATATGATTATACTCATTTTTGTATTAGTGTTTGTATAGAATAATTTTCCAGGCATTGATTTGAAAATTGAAAACATCTTTATATTATTGATATATGTAAGAAGTATACAGGGTTTACTCTTTTAAATTTCAGATGATAACCCTTGTTTTCTGTTTGGAAAGTTTACCTTGTTTATGATATATTTAAGGTTTGATCTACTTGTCTAGTTTCTATTTATCCTGACTGTTCTCTGTTCATTTTTATTCTCTATTTGTTTGTTTTCTTTGACATTGACTTTTTTTACTAGTGTAATATATTCTCATTAATTAGCATGATTTTTATCTATACAACTATCTTATTGCTTAATCCAGAATATTTTCATTAAAATAATGATTTTAATTTTTCCCAAATAATACTGGGAAGTTTTGGAACATTTTCTCTTTTCTCCTTTTCTTTCCTTCTCTTTTCTTTTTTCAGTTTTAGGAGACAGCGGCTTGCTCTGTAGCACAAGCTGGCCTAGAACTCACAGCGATCCTTCTTCTTTGGTCTCCCAAAGGCTGGCATTACAGGCCTTCATCATCATGGCTGGCTAAGAGTATTTTTATCTCAATGATTATTTTATTTGCCTTGACAACAGAGTATTCCTTTATTCTTTGTTCATTTTCGAGTGCTACAGTTTGAACACAAGCCTTCATGAATGCCAAGACTGATCTACAACCACATACTCAAGGATTTGAGAAACTGTGAACTCTCTTTATGTTATTTTGATTTGGGGTCATTGTCTTCATTTATTCTAATAAACTATGACCAAATGAACAAGGTACTGCATTATTTTTTACATTCAATACTAATTCCTATATACAAGTTTACTGTCACCATGTTCAGTTATTGTTATTTCATTGAACTCCTTTGATGGTTTATTTATTTATTTATACTTAGTACAGAGTCTACAGGTTCTCACTACATAGATCAGACTTGTAGGGATTCTCCTGTTTCCAGCCTCCCAAGTGCTGGGTTTACAGGTACCCAGCACCATGCCCAGTCTCAATTGTTGTCTTAGTGGACCCTAGGGGTGGGGCTGGCACAGCACATCAGGGATCTAACCCCGGCCACTATACTCTGCCTAAGCAGGTACTTTAGTCTGCTGAGCTATCTGGCCAGTCCTATTCCTTTGAAAGTTTAGATTTATTTTGACTGAAGAATAACTTGTATCATTTTATTTGGGACAAGATCACAGATGAAGCAAGTTGGCTTCTGTAGTTTGACAAAATCACTATTTTTCTTTCTTTCTTGACACATATTTTCACTAGGAATGGACAGTAGTTCAGTTTGACATTTAAAAATTTTATATTCTTAGACGACTTTCTGCTATAGTTTTATAGCCTCGATGGTTTCTGATGCTGAGGAATTTGATCTAACCCTAATTATCATTCTTTGGAATATCATCTCTCCTTTTTCCAGAATTAACTTCTGTAGCTAAGTACTTCAGATATAGTTTGACTTATCTTTCATTTGTCTTGATTAGAGATGAAAGGCTACTTGGCCACATAGCTAAAATATTTTATCATTTAAATGTTTTTCTCAAAAATCCCTTCTACCAGGCTAGGTGTCGTGGCACATTCCTGTAATCCTAACACCTGGGAGGCAGATGCAGGGGGATTTCTGGGAGTCCAAGACTACCCTTGGGTACATAGTGAGTTCAAGTCCATCTTGAACTGCAGAGTGAGACCTCACCTCAAAAAGCAAAACAAAACTAAACAAAATAAAAAATAAATAAATTCCTTTTGTCAAGCTATCTCTTCTGTAGTAGCTTTACACTGGCATCTCTTACAGTTTTCTTTGTCCAAGATTTTTTACTTATTCTCTAGACATACATATATTTTTTCTGATACACTTTTTAAAAATGTATTTACTACAGGGTCTACAGGTTATCACTAAGCATATTGGACTTGTAGTGATCCTTCCTGTTTTACAGCCTCCAAGCACTAGGATTACAGGGGTGTGCCACCACGCCCAGTTTCAATTGCTCAGCATGCCCAGGGGGGCGGGATTGCCACAGGCCTGGGATCAAACCCCAGGCCCCCATGTTTATCTAGACAGGTACTTTAATCTGCTGAGATATCTGGCCTGCCCTCTGGTACGCTATTTTAGTTCATGAATTCTCTTCTGAACAGCAATTTACCTACCATTAAGTGAGTGTTAATACTAGTTTGGTGTATTGAAATTCAAAGCTAGAATGTCTATTTAATTGTTTCTTCTTGCCTTTCTATCAGCTATTCATTCATCTAAACATCTATCCATATATCCAATAATAATTTCTATGTTTGAGCCAGAGAGATAGCTCAGTGGAATTAGCACTAGGTCTTGAGTTTGATCCCTGTTACCAGCAAAATAAAAAATTGCTGTTTCTTAAATAACATAAATATAAATCATATCTATTATGGCACATTTAATTTTTTTTTCTAATCACCATTAATACTTTTACTTAATTCTTGTCTTTGTTTTCCTCCATGGTTGTGCTCATTTTAACTTGAAGAAAAATATTTTATTACTTTTTATTTCACAAGGAAATGTATTTTTTCTATGCATCAGATCATGACAGGAAACAATAATTATGGTTGAGGATTTGAAGAGCACTGAATTTATTTTTTTATTTTTTAAGGAACATGAAAGAGTACAAAGAAAAGCATGAGAAATGACAGAAAACTTCACTAAACAAAGTAATAGGAATTCAACAGTAGTTGTTGTATTTCATAATATTGTTTTCAAATAAGTTGTTTAGGTTACCAAACATAAATATGCAAAATTGGAAAAAAAAAAACCAGAACAAAACTAAACAACAAAAATTTGTAATGAATTAAAAGGATAAAAAGAATAAAAAGAAAAATATTAAATATTAACATTCCTCTCAAAAAAGCAGAAGAAATTAGTAGTTCAATTATCCAAATTATCCTGAATAATATTGTTTTCTTTCTTTTGACCTTTTCCTCATCCCAGTTTTTCCCTCCTATTGAACAAATTCTTTCCCTTTCACAGCATCTATACACCCTTCAGCTTTTAATTACTCTTTTAGGTTCTCACACTAGTGAGACAATATGAAGTTTGCATATGTGGGTCTGATTTATTTTACTTACAAATACATTTTCTAGTTGCATCCATTTAGGTACAAAAGCTTCAAATTCATCTTTTTCTAAAGCTGAGTAACACTCCATTGTTTTAAAATATCACATCTTCTGTATCCATTCCTCAGCTGATGGGCATCTGGGTTGTTTCCAAGGTTTAGCTGTGACAAATTGTGCTGCTATACATATGGATGCACATATATCACTGTGATATGGTGATTTCAGTTCTTTAGGAAAAATACCTAGGAGGAGAACAGCTGGCTTGAATGGGACCTCTGATTCTGGCTTTTTGAGGAATCTCCATACTGATTTGCATAATAGTTTTAGCAGCCTGCACTCCCACCAACAATAAAGAGGGTTTCCCTTTCTCTCCAGCCTCTCCCGCATTTGTTGTTGACTGACCTCTTGATGATAGCCATTCTTTCTGGTGTAAGATGGTGTCTCAACATTGTTTTAATTTGCATCTCTTGAATGACGAATGACGTTGTACATGTTTTCATGTTTATTTGGCATTTGTATCTCTTTATTTGTGAAGTGTATATTCACTCAGATGCCAAGTTTTGGATGAGGCCTTTCAATTTTGGAGGCTTGATTTTTTAAATTCTTTATACGTTCTAGATAGGCTACTGTGAGGGCCTGCCAAGTAGCTCAGTGGATTAAAGTGCCTACAAGGAGGCACAGAAGACGGTGTTTCGATCCCAGGGCCTGCCATACCAGCCCTGCCTCCTTGGGTGCACTCAGATGGCCATTGAGAATGGGAGTGGTGGTGCCTGCCTGTAATCCCAGCATTTGGGATTCTGTAAACAGGAGAATCACTATGCGTTTGATCTAGTAGTGAGACCCAGAACACCCTATAGACCCTTCCCTAAAATATAGAAATAAATAAGTAAATAGATAAGTAGAAAGCCTTTGTCTGAAAGACAGCCTTCTCTATTTTTTCCCAATTTGTGGATTTTCTTTTTACTCTATTGGTGATTTCTTTAGATATGCAGAAATTTTTTAAAAAGATGAGATTCCAATTGTTAATTCTTTGAAGTAGTTCCCAAGCAGCTTGATTTCTGTTCAGAAACTCTCTACCTATCCTATGTCCTTAAGATTTTTACCTACTTTCTCCTCAAGAAGATTTAGTGTTTCATTTGTAATATTTAAATCTTTGATCCATTAGGACTATAATTTTGTGCATGGTGATAGACTTAGGTCTATTTTTAGCCTTCAGCATGTGGAAAGCCTATTTATCCCAGCATCATTTATTAAAGAGCTTATCTTCCTTCCAGCAACTATGTCTGGCTCCTTTATCAAATATAAGGTGGCCGAGTGGGTTTGTAGCTGTGTTTTCATCTTTTAATCTGTTCCACTGATCCTCTGGTCTGCTTTTTGCCAGTACCATGCTGATTTTTATCACAGTAGCTTTGTCATATATTTTCTTTCTTCTTTTTTTTTTTTTCTTTTTATTTGCTTTTTATTTTTTTTAAGGGAGAAAAGCCACTTGAGAAGGAAATATAAATCATAAGACATAGACCTACTGAACTTCCCAGGCTGGAAGTCTGGAGTTCATACATAGCTTTGTTCCTTGTCATGTCCACTTCACCC
>NW_004524642.1:11798757-11828690 GCF_000260255.1 Octodon degus
GCATGTTTGTTGGTGTGGTAAGGAAAGGCCCACCAGGAACCATCAGCAGTTTTCTGGGTGAGGAACGAGGGCCAGTGTCCAGGTACACTGTGGTGGAGGGGGGCGCAGGGCTAGGCCCACTGTGTTCCCTTGGCAGTGTTCCACATGAAAACAGGAAGCCAAGACTCAGAGCAGCTCTGGCAAAGGTGAAGGGGGGTGGGCCAAAAACATTTAACAGTAAAAATGTATGTGGAATATAGACAATCAAAATTAACAATATTGGTGCTTGGGAGATAGCTTAGCTGTCTAAGCATCTGCCCAGCAAGCACAAGGACCCAGGTTTGATCCCTGGTTCTGCCTGCCAGGCTGGTCCCATGCTGTGTTAGCCACTGAACCTGGGTGTTAATCCCAGCACTGGGGGACTTGAGACAGGAGGATCACTATGTGTCTGGGATATACAGGGAGACCCTGTACCAAATAAATAGACTAATAAACACATAAACCTTTAAAAATTTAACAATATTTTGTCCTAAAATGTGTAACATGCAGCCACATTTGGTCTGATGTTTAGTGATGAAACTGGTATTTGAATTTTGAGATAGTAGCTCAAAAGGAAACGGTCATTTCTCAGGAATTGTCCCCTTTACTATAAGAGTACATGATCACCTGAGGATGAGGCAGGAAGGAGACAATGAGATGGTGGAATGACTAAAATGAGGGTTTTACTTCCTTTTATCTGTAGTTTATTACTCTCTCCTTGACAAGATTAAGCTTAGTCTCATGATATTTCATTTCAATTACAAGATGGCAGTATGTTGTGTGTAACTATTTTCAGAGCTTTGTAAATCAGAAAAATATATTCATGCGGTAGCCCTCTGATATCTTTCAGCCATACAGTTAGTTTTTCAAATATTTGACAATAAACCAGTCACTGCTTTATAAAGAAACACTGTTTATAATAAAAGTAAGTATAGCATTAACCTAACATTCTAGATGTTTAAATTAGAGTCACTTTATGCATGATTGACAGGAGGACATGTAGAACAACTCTGTCAGCATGATACATGTCAAAAATGTTGGATCTCTTATTTCACACAAAACATGGTGAAATAGCTAGCAATGCTGGTAGAAGAGGTGAAGACATTTTGTTTTGTTCTGTCTTGTTTTTTTCAAGACATATTTTAAAACCCACAACCATGTAGGTTAAGTAATATATATATAAATAAATAAGTATTATACATATACATATATATATGTATCAAAATTCAAAAAGAGCCTCTTTTTTCATAGTGGGCAATGTGAGATTAATCAACTTGCCTCCTACCTTACACGTTTTATTTCTAACATACTAACCTTTACAAGTTAATGTGTCAAGCATCTCTATTTCCTTTCAGATTGTTACTGATACACTGCTAGACATGTATGAGCACATCTAAGTGCTTTTACCTCCTGGTAACTGTATGTTAACATTATCTCTTCAACAAAATGAGCTTGCCTGATGTTTGGTGAGTTTTCATGAAAATTAAGATCCCTTTGGAATATGTTGTAACACAGAGCAAACTGGCTTCCTTTCAAACACACTTGAGGAGGTATGCTATTGTCCTTATTATAGGAAAACAAAGCAATTCCTACTTTTGGCTACTCTTGGTTTGGAAATAGAGAGATTAGTAACTTTATTCTGTGTTCTAGTATTTGTTTGACATGCTCAAATGACAATATCACCCCCATAATTTTAGGTCAAACTACAATCACAAAATGAAGGAAATGTGCAATCTAGAATTTCTCTACTACCAATTTGGCTTTTTGAATTAGCAAAATAATCAACTTAACTAACTCTGTATTAATATTGAGCACTCTTGAAATTATTGTGGATTTTTTTTTAGAATTTCATAACAGCATTGTGTTCTGTAACCACATGTCTGGATACAGAAATGTATTTATTTTCTTGAAAATATTCTCTCAGGCTTTCACAGAGAGCAAACTGGTCAAGCAATGGCTGTGACTCATCCACGTGGCTAACACTGAAAAACAATCTACAAACTGTGATACAGAGTTTAAGGATAAATCCTGAGGGGATTTGACTGATCTTATCAGACACAAAAGTTACATTTCTTGTTATATAGAAGACCTATACAACAAGGTCTTTATTTTGGTCTTAACCACCCAGCAGGAAAGTATAAAAATGAAGTATAAAAAGTAAATGCATATTAATATGCTGATCTGTAAAAGGCTCAAGACAACAATTTCTGACATTGCCAGTCTTAGAGATAGCCCACTACTATTATGGACTACTGGATTATATTGGAATATTTTGCTGAATTCAAGCACCTACAATATTTAAATGATAATGGAATACCTTTTTCTGACAAACTAACCAAAAAAGGGGGATACAAAATGAATGACTCCTGTATTTGTATACTCAGAATAGTTAGCATAGTTATACAGCTGCATTCTCTTAATTTGATGAGTAGAGACATTTATTCTAATAGTGTCTGTGGACAGGACATCATGTCTGCATCTTGTACAATGAATAACCACTAAGACAACAATATGCAATGTATTAATTATTGAAACTGCTAGTAATTGGTTTTGAAACTGTCTCATTGCTATTTGTTTCTCAATAAAATTATTTAAAAAACAAATTTAATAATTAAATAAGAAAATGTGCATCCCTGTTAAAAAAAAAGATTCCTTTGGATTGTTTTTCCTTCCTACTCTTTCTGAGATCTACTGATTCAGCCATTCATCTAATTATTAAACCCAGTTAGTTCTTCATCTATTCTAGGATTGAGAAATAAACCATGATATAAAACCCTGGCCCCAGAAGCAGAGGGAAGACCGATTCAAACCTATGTGCCCTTTAAACCTTGACTTCAAAAAGTTCAAATTTGCTGAAACAAATTTTTCAGGTCTCTATAGATTAGTGACTATCAAAACCATAGTCACAAAATTCTCAGAACTTTTAGTTGCTTCTAGTAGCTGTAAAATTTACTCTTCCCAAGTTCCTGTGGAGAACGGCTGGGTCAGTGTTTAAGGGAAACCTGTGGTTGTGATGTCGAATCTTTCCACTGAAGAACTGCAAACTGTTTGAGCTGTCCTGTCTAGAAGGAAGCAACAGGCTGTAAGTCATTTTCTGTATAACAAATTTTAAATTCTTTTTGCCGAAATATGACAAGAGATATTTGGGTATCTTGCCAAAAAATTATTCCCTGGATTAACTGGATTAATGGGACAAATCACCAATGCTCCTGTTTTTTTAAGTCAATTTTTACTGTGAGATAATTATAGATACATTCATGAGTAATGATGCTTCAGCGAAACAGAACAAATAGATTTCAAAATGATTCATTAAGTGCATCAGAAGAGTTTATTATCAGGGATTGGCTCGTGGGACATAGGAGGCTGAGGAGTCCTGCAACCTGCTCAGAGGCCTAGAAGTTTATGGTGGAGCTGTGGTTGAAGTCTGCAGACTTGAGACCCAAAGGGAAAATTCCAGGCTGAAGTTTCAGATCCATAACTGAGGTATGCAGATAGCTAAAAGCAGAAGAAAATGGATATCACAAAATAAGCCGAGAACAAGTTTGCCTTTCCTTTCTGGCTATTTTTTTCATTTTCACTCAGGCATTCAGTAAACTGGGGAGATTCTTCTATCGTAGTAGATTGCTGACTCTCCTAGGTGATTGATACAGGTACTGGTGGAAAAGCTAAACTTGGGGCCTTGAAACCAGGACACCGAGTGCCAGAAGTTAAGCATAGCACTTGCACTCTACAAAGACAGTTGTTCTGGAGCTCACTCATCCTAAAGATGCAGAACCACTTAACTAAGCACTACGTAGCTGACTCAGCCAAAGGCTAAGCTGCCCTCCAATGGACAGACAGCATCAACTACCAGCTGTGCTATGTCTGCTGGCTTCTGCTGGAGCTAGCATCAGGCTTCAGGTCAGCTTAACCGACAGCCCAGTGGAGGGGGAATGAGCTCTCCCACTGAGCACTACCCAGCATGAAATGTGCACCTATGTGGCTGGGTGACTTTTTATTATCCAAGAAATAACTTCAATATTCCAATGTACATATGGGTAAATATGCCATCAAACTACATAATTCAAATTATATAATTATACTAGATAATTATAAAGTTATATACCCTCCAATGAATATTATACCATTTTCAAACATGACATAATTTATAATATAATATATCCAAGTACATAATAGAGTATATCCAAATAAAAAATGAGAGATTTTTAACACATCTTATTTAATTTATCAAGTTGATATTTAACGTAGGAATACAAAAGGTTTAATTCACAAATTTAATTTGTGAAACTTTTAAAATTTTGACTTATAGACTTTAAAATTCAAAAATATGTATTTATGCTCAAAATTATAAAATATGTTTAATCTTTAAGTATAATATTAATGTGTCACTTTGTAGTCATTCTTAGATATTAATAAATTGTATGATATAAACTATAAACACAACTTTTATATAATGATTTACAAATCACATACAAATTATATTTTAGCAACTCCCATTCTTTTAAATATTTAAACACGAATAATTAACAATTTAAATACTCATGAATAAGATGAAATGTTAATAATAATTAGAACACTTTAAGACCTAAGCAACAGTCAAAATGCAACATTTTGTTGTGATATAAATATATATATATATATAATGATAACTGCAAAATTTCAAATAACAGGTTAGGGAAAGACACTTCTCTCTCTTTCTCTCTCTCTCTCTCTCTCTCTCTCTCTCTCTCTCTCTCTCTCTTTTGAATGGCTCAGACCACCCTGAGGGCAGGACTAGCAAGACACGTGATGCTAGGGATTGAACCGCAGTCCTCTGCACCTGCCTAAGCAGGCACTTTAGGCCACTGAGCTATCTCACTGGCCCAGGAAAGACATTTTTAATATAAAACATTTTAAATTATTTCCAATTTAATAACAAGATAATTAGTACAAATAATGGCAAATATAAATGAAATATGAAGACATTACAGATGACATTATTCAAAGTTAAATTGCAATGGATATTCAAATAAAGTTTTTAAAAGATCTATCTAAATTGTTAAATCATCAAAGTAAGTATTAATATAATATATACTCTGAATCACAAGTAAATATAAATGAAAGTATACAAACTTTTCACAAAACAAAGAACTGAAGTTATGTAACTAATACTTTGAAAAGTACATTAGTAATATAGTTGGAAAAACAGAATAAATCAGAAAACAAAACTATATACCTAATGATTAAAGTATCTATATTAATGTTTTTAAACTCAGCTTATTAATACCTAAAAATAGACCTGGGTAATTTTATATATAATTTATGACAAATAAAGAAGAAAGACACACTTATTTGACACAATTTGAATAGTATGGACATCTGTGAAAATTATAATACTAAAACAGAGGGTCTTTGTTTTGCTATTTTTATACTCATTTATCTGTATTGGGAATGTAATGAAGGGCCTGGCACTTTCCAGGCTGGTGCTGTGCCCCACGGAGGTATATCCTGCCCTTGACATTGATTTTTAAATCATGGCAGTGTTTTCTTTTTTTTTTTTTTTTTTTTTCTTTGCCATTTGAAACAGGTTTTTAAAGAATGTCACAAGTGAAAAGCAGAGAAAGATGATAGCTAAGATTTTACAGTAATCCTCTCCGCATGTACAAACCAGCTTGAACATAGTTTCACACATCAAACTCCTACCAGAAGAGCTAAGGAAACCAAATGAGAGACCATGATACCAACTGTCAGTGGAACAAAAAGAAAATTCGCATAGAGGAAAGAAGGAACAAAGAGGCCTCAGTATCATCCCTCCATGAGCTGCAAACCACACAGAACAGCTTGGAGAGAGATGCCGCCCACTTGGGGGAGGTAAAAGCCATTGAATTTAGTCCTTAGACTTCAAATATGATGACTCAATCCCATATCAGGCATAATCCTCTGACTCTGCCCATGGCCCAGAAGCTGCATGTGGAGCTGAAGAACAGCTGCCTGGGGGCTAGGACTGCCTCCTGCCTCCGCAGTCTTCAGCCGGCAGAAGCCATTCAGTGGGAAAGAAGTGATGAACGCTAGCATGGGACCTCCGGTTGGAACACTGTTCCAGGTCCGCTAAGCAAAGTGAGCCTAGAATAAGAAGAACTTCCACTAAGCCAAGGCTTTGAAACGGAACCCAGAGAACTTCTCGACCTTCATGTGGAGACCCGTGCATTATTACTGAAACACTATATAAACTCTTCCAAAACAAAACTACCACATGATCCAGTAATTCTACACTTTTTTTTTCCTTTCTGCATTTTAGGGAAGGGTCTATAGGGTGTTCAAGATCTCACTACTAGATCGGACTCATAGTAATCCGCCTGTTTACAGCCTCCCAAGAGCTGGGATTGCAGGTTTGCGCCACCAAGCACAGTCTCAATTGTCATCTTAGCTTACCCTGGGAGCTGGACTGGCATGGCAGGCCTGGGGATCTAAGCCCGACTTTAATCCACTGAGCTATTTGGCTGGCCTCTATACTCGTGTATATATCCAAATAAAATAATATCACTATAAGAAATAATTATGTGTGCCTTCATGTCTTTGGAGCACTATATAAGCTAGCCAGGAAATGGAAATAATTTAAGTATTCCTCAGCTAATGGATGAATACAAATATTTCATATATTCAATGGAATGCTCTTTGCCCGTAAATGAAGACACTCTTGTCAATCCTGTTATTTGGCACATGTAGAACATCATTATGTCAAGAGAAGCCACGCACAAAAAGATAAAGATTACCTGAGCTCACAAGTATGTGGAACCATAGTCTGATTTTACAGAAAAGGAGAGTAACATGGTGACTAGATCTAGAGAGAGGAGAGAGAGTGAGAGGAGTGTGAACTTTGGATACTGAATTAAGGTTGAATAGAAATAAAAACTCCGATGTGCTTTTTATAAGCTAGATTATAGATCTTGATAATGACCTTAGTATATTTATTTACTTATTTATTTATTGCAGAACTGGGGTTTGAACTCAGGCCCTTGCATTTGCCAGGCAAGCACTTATTCTACTGAGCTATCTCCCCGACCCCCGTGTGTGATTTTCATTCTGACCCAAGTTATAGGCAAATAGATACTCTTTTCTCATAGTAAATATATTCAACATTCAAACTAGCATCTCTAGAAAATGTAAACCTTCTTGCCAGAGAAAAGAGCTCTATATATTTCCTATGATGGTTCTAAATTGCTGGTCTGACTCTTTCCCCAAGTGGAAAAATGTGGGCTTGTACAAATATGGATAATCTTACTGAATTTTAAGTGGAATTTCATGATATGAATATAGCTAATTAGTATCAAAACATGTCTTTCTTCCTATTTTATTTTTATTTAAGAACCACACACGTTTTATTATTAAACCAATAAAAGGAAATGTATCATGCTCCCAGTATTTTTATGGACATGAAGGAAAGTTTGTCTTGTCAATATTTGACTGTCCTTGCAATGTGTGACAGAAGCTACACTTCTGCATCAAGCCGAATGACCAACATGCCAAGTGTCTGACTTCTCTCTGATTGCTGAGACAAAGCACCCGGAAGCCAAGGTTAAAGGGGAAAACAGTAATTTAGCTTACAGTCTTTAGGTTTCAGTCCATACTCGAGTGGCTCAGAGGAAGGATGCCATCACAGAGCAGAAGCAGGGCACGGCAGGCAGAAGGTAGCAAAGCAGCAAGGGACATCCAGGGCTCTTCCTATTCCTTATAGCTCACCCAGCCTACTCGTGGGGAGTAACCCTCACACCCACAACTCTCATGCACTTATCCTAGTGTTGGACCATGAATCAGTTCCAGCATAACATACTTTAGATCCAGCCATCTCTGAAAAAGCCCAACCTGTGACTGACTGCGAGAGGCTTGGGGGGCACAGCTAGACACAAGCGACAGCAGTAGATAAACTGACTAGCGAATCAACAAGAAAAACTTCAAATGGGTCTTAAAAGGCTATATATTGTGGATAGTTTCCTTTTCCTTTATTCTGTACAAATAAAGCAATTGCTTTGGAAAAAATGACACTATGCGATGTTGTCTAGTATAGATAAAATTCCTCTTGTCTATAATGATATTTAAACAAATTTCCTTTTTGATTCTCTTCCTGTGTAGTCAAACTCACAAAACTCATATACTGTCTTGAAATCTAATTGAAGGGATTATTTGATTCCAAGGAATAAATAATTTTCAAAATAAACAGAACACCTCAAGTAGCAAGTCTATCAGTTCTCAAAAACCTGTTAAATAGGTCTCATTGAAGATAGCATTGAATATAATTCCAATAACAACATATTTTTCAGCAATTTTGATGCTAAGTATAAGTTTGCAGGTGTCTGGTATGATATATATTCTCACAGATACTTTATTCTGAATATCCAAACTAAATTTGCATATGCCTTCAAGTAACATATTTCAAAATTCTCAGATACAAAAATATTAGCTGAAGCAAAAGTATTTGTGGTTTCACACTGTGGGTGAAATATTCTGAAATTTTGAAAACATTACCCATTTTATAATAAGTAGAAGTTAATGTAACTTTTTTTCTATGTGTGTATAGGCATGTGTGTGTATAGATCTTTTGGTGTGTATGTGTGTGTACAACACTCTAAGACAGCAGGTAGTGGAGACAAGACAGTGAGAGATAGTTCTGACAATGTCTGATTGAAAGCATTTTTCTTAGCTTCATTGCAGGGATGTGAGGTGGCATAAGCGACAGCAGCAGGTAAACGGACTATGCTGAAAACAAGAATTGAGAACCACACATTTCAGTTCTTTGCTTTGACAAGAGTGTGCTCAGGCATACCTGAGAAAAACAACAGTTTCTAACAGAAGGAGGTAATTGTGGCCATCACAGGGTGGACATTTGTTTCATAGGACACCAAAACTAGTGGAAACAAAAGAGCTCTCTGAGGTAGTTGATTTAAGCTAAACAATACCGTATCCTAAGTTTTGCACAACATAAGTAGATACATTTAGTAATGAAGATACTGATGTCCAAAATGTAGCAAGGATAATATTTGAGCAGAATTTGTTTAAAAAATTAACATTGTCTTTTATTTAACATGTAGACAAAAGGATTTGTTAGTATTTGGTTTATTTTGCTAAGAATTTGCACTTGAATCAATAAAAAGTAATATTAATAGCATTTATTACTTATCTATAATAGATGTTATATTATGTCATTATTGGTAATATACAATTTTAAAAGTAAATTTGCATTAACAAGATCTTTGATTAAGAAATCATCATCACCCTGCTGAATATCTGATTAACCGTTTTGACTGCTAAATAGATTTTTTTTGTTTCTTGACAAGTTTGCCAAATGTCTGTTAGACCTTCTCCAGATTCAGGAAGAGAAGCTTGGTGCCCTACACCTAATGCTTACATTGTATTTTTAGGTTTCCATCCCGTTTTGAAAGTTTCATGATATAGTCAAAGAAGACATCCAATTAAACTGAAGATTTCCTCTTGTTTGAAGGGAAGAAATAGCATTCAGTACTGACTGTATTATTATCCTTCTTTAGAGCTTATCAATGCTTTATTTGAAACAGTTGAATTTTAAACATATTATCTTTATTTATTTATTTGTTCCAGGTCTCACTGCTCAGCGTGGACTCCTAGTGATGCTGTTGTGTCAGCCTCCCCAGTGCTGGGACGACAGGCGTGCACCACCATGCCTGGAATCTGGGGCCTGCATTGTGCACTGGGAGGCCCAGCATGGCATGTGGCACTGCGTATGGAATCCAGCTCCCGGCTCTTGACAGGCAGTGATTAGAGCATCGAGCGAACTTCCCAGCCCTGGACAGCTTAATAAAGCTCAGTAAACAACTCATTATTTTACATTATTGTGGATCTTGAATAGAAATGCATTAAGTATGTAGATTTAGACAGATAATACTAAAAAGTTAGTTACATTCTTATGTATATTTTTCAAGAACACAAAATAGTGATAGAAAAATAAAACATTAGAAATGGTACAAGATTTCACTAAACAAAGTAAAAGGAATTTAAAAAGTTGCTATATTACAAGATGCTTCTTGGAATTAGTTGTTCAGATAACCGGATATAAATATGGAAGGTTCATCTAAAGAAGGAAAACAAACAAAACAATAACTAAGAAATTCAAAAGGGGAAAAAGCAGAATAAACAAAAATGCTTTTAAGCATTAACTGCTCCTTTCAAAACACCAGCAGAAGTAAACAATACAGTTATCCGAACTATTCTGCATATACACCTAAATATAATTTCTCCCTAATTCATTTGTTGTAAAATTTGAAAATAAATAAATCTGTAAATAATGAATAAAGCAAGTAATTTGTAGAATTTAGCAATTTCAATAAACTTATATGTCTTTATTGTACCAGTTTAAAGGAACTATCTTCCATATGAATTTTTCTGAGCTTTATCATATATATGTATACATGTATTTGCATATTATATATAGACATATTAAACAGTGGTTCTTTGTAGTTACAGAAAGCTGAGTTCATTAAAGTAAAATACCATGTAAAAGAGAATAAATTAACCGTGAATGTTCTGAAGAAAACAACAGCTATGGAAAATAACTCTTTAGGAATATTGTCAATAATGACAATAGTAAACATTTTTAAATTATTTTCTTCTTTCAGTCATGAAATGTTATGGAGTAGTTTTGAATGCAACCTACTAGACAAAGCACATCGGGTTTGTGTAAATAATTATCCTCAATCTCAAATATTTCCATTTCATAAACAGAATCAAAAATAAAATCAACACAGTAATGTGTGGTAGGAAGACATATTGGGGAAATAATCCCTCATACTAAGGATAAGAAGAGGTTTATGGAAGAGCAATATCATGTGGATCTTAGAGGATGAACAGGAGCTAAGTAGGCAGATCAAGAGGCAAAGGGCATTTCTAGCATGCAGAGCTGCGGATGAGAGCCACAGGGCTGGACAATAACCAGCCCGGGTTGTGCACAGTTTGGGGGACATGGAGAGAGCAAAGTCAGCAAAGGAACAATTGCTCAGAGTCTGTTTAAGACCTTGTGTTGTGGCTGCATCGATGTGCCTTTTACTTTCATAAGAGATTTGTCCATGTTTCTCTCTCATTCTCATTGGCCTTTCTTCCTTTAAAGTTGTTAAATTCCAAGACCCATACAGTTTTATACAGTAGAATATTTTAAAAAATTGTCCATTTCAAATAAAAAAATCAAATATATACTTTCTTCTATTTTATCAATTTGATCATGCCTTATTTATATTTTATGCCTTTTTCATAATATATGTAATATCTGACATCATTATTTTAAACTTGTATCTAGAAGGAGAGGAATTGGCAAGTGCATTGAACAAAATAGGTGCTAAATAAATATCAGAGAAGTGGTGTCCATTAATTTATATGTCACAGTCACCAGGCAATTTTGCAGAGAAGAACAAATGAAAATGTCTGAGCCATAAACATGCATGCCCAGAAGCATTGAACCCAGTCTGGCTCTGTCACTCTCTGCTGCTTTTTCATTCATTTGCTTCAAGTGTGCAATTGATGCTTAGAAGTGTATTTACTATGGACTTAGAGAAGACTGACTCTCGTATATTTTTGGAAATATTTAAAAAGTAAGATTAAAAACTGCAATCAGTGAAGACTTTTCTCACTCAATTTTCTGTATGTGTTGCTTTCTCTAATCCCGTGTAATATCTGGATACTGCTAAAGGTGAGTAAGAGTTTATTTAGTTTAAATTTTATATTATGTGTTTAGATGCTTCAGTCGCCTAATTTTTGTTAGGTTATTGTTAAGCATGAAAAAATAGGATCAGTTATCACATAATTCCTCATAACATTGTTTGTACTGGGAGTCATATATCACTAAGATGTGAGCAGAAGGATGGGCTCTGAGAGTACTTTTAGCCATACAAAGTAAGAACAAAAACAGTTGAAAAGTACTGAACTGTTAACTTCAAATATAAACACAGTTAACTTTTATGCTCTAAGCAATCTTCTATTTAAAAATCTATGCCAAAAAAATGATGTACTACCAGATTTTCTCAAACATTGTTTGCTTTTTTATTACAAATAATAAAGATCTCTTAAAATATGTCTATTAACAACATATCCATAGATGTAATATATCCTTCTATTAATTATAAAATATTGGGCCTAAGGAAAGAGCTCAGTAGAATAAGCACCTGCCGAGCAAGTGCAGGGTCCTGATTTCAATCCCTGTTACCACAAAAATCTATAATAATACTTTCAAACATAATTATTTTAAACTTCAATGATATTTCATAAAATGAAGAGAAAGCATATATGAGACAAAAGGTAAATGTGTTCTATTTCATCTCTCCTTTAGAAAGCAACAAGCTATCTGCTCACTAGTCTGAAATCTTCTCACATGTTTTCAAATGTAACTTACTAAAAGCCTTAATGAAGTTATTTTCAACTTGAACCTTTATACAATGGATATTCATTAATACCTAATTTCCACACACCCTGTCTTAACTCTCTGCTGCAACATGTCTTATCCCTTTGAGACACACGACTTCTTTTATCAACTTACACATTATTACTATTCAATTATTTTTCATTAGTTTAAATACAATTGACTTTAAATATATAAAATAATGTAAGACAGTTACATAAACAAATATTCTACAATAAATAAGTGTTTTGCTTCTCAAAAAGGTGAAACATAACTGCTATAGACATTTTTAAAATGTATGGAAATATCTTGCAGTTAAATAATTCTAGGATAGTATGTTGTAACTGATTCATGAAGTAGAAAATTGAGGATGAGATCTGGATATGTTTCATGCTAGATCCAGATCAAGAAGGTTGCTGAGATCACCCTGGAGTGGTTGCCTAATATTTCAGTTTTGAAATGCATGGATGAGTATATATTTCATATGTATGTATATATCTATAATTATATATATAATTCAAATTATCTGTTAATATATTCATATTCACAGATATCTATGTAAAATTATATTGAATGTTAGATTATATTAGGCTGTTAGAAGTCCACTTTTGTCACTCAGTGTCTATCAATTTAAGATATCCATTTTATGGATTTTTAAAATTTATCTTTATTCTGTAACATGTTTGTAATCCTGTTTTGTTTCTTCTGTTTCTGAATTGAGATTTATTAAATTTTGAATTCATTCACCATTCCCCATTATAACAAAATGACACTTAAAAGCATTAGCCTAGAAACTTCTTACCCCACAGGCTTAGAAATTTTAAATAATATTTCCTTTCTGGACGACAATTGTTCCAGTATCTGGAACCCGAGAATCAGGTTGCCAAGACTTAGTTCCACGACACTGAAATCATTCTCACTGGAAAGCTGACTCAAATGATCACTTTGTAGCCTCTGTGTGCAGCCTCAATCTCTTTGCTTTTCTATTTCATTCTTCGAGTTTCATATTTAGGGCACTTATAATTCACCATATTTATTATTTCTGAAATGAAAGCCGATGATTTATTTTAGCTTTTAATGATTATTCAGAGAAATAGAACAATATATAGGAATGAATTCTGTCTCAGTTTGTATATATATATAATACAGATACAGATGAATAATTTGAATTACTATAAATTTCTTATTAAAGCAGATTATTTTCTAATATGGTTTCTTAAATCATTTCTCAATGAAAGAGCTAAGCATACTTTATTGTTATATTTGAATTTAATTGTATTTATTATTTGATGAAAAAATAGCAAATATAATTAACTTTGAATCTGACTAAGGAATTAATGACTGCCACAGTTTCCGTTTCTCCATGCACATGCATGATAGACAGGAAAAGGGAATTAAATTCTAATATTTAATTAAACAGAACAAAAACGATCTTCGATTGAACTTGGAATGTTGAAGTATCCCTTGAGAGAAAAATAGATGAGCTGTTAATCAGAGAGCCAATGCCTTAGGTTGCAATCGCCTTATTAAAATATTCAATAAAATATAGTACAAGGAAATTATGACTGATATTCTAAAATTCTTCAATTAATTACAATATTAGTAACTTACCACATTTCTTACATTACGATTGAAAAAATAAGTTTGCTTTTGAATTCCCTATTATGATATATTTTCATTAGCAAAAATTGTCTCAGGAAAAACATTGACTACACAGGGAAAAATGTGACAGCATTTTGTTTCCGTCATCCATCCATTTATCTATCTATCTATATGTCTGTCTGTCTGTCTGTCTATCTATCTATCTATCTATCTATCTATCTATCTACTTATCTGTCTTTATGTTATGAAAAAAACAACAGCATTTTTCTCATCAATTAAGATTTTAAATAAAATTTCAAATAGAAACATGTAATATTTAAGAGGTTACGAACAGAAAATATGCTAAGCAATCATGATATGCTTATATATTCTTCCACAGCCTTTAAAACACTTTAAATTCTTTTCATAATTCCCCTGAAAATAAGCCATTTTCTGTTTTTCAAAATACTACCCAAAATGGCACAAAAAGATCTTCCTAAAACCATTTTCCCATAGTACTTACATTTCCTAGGCATTTTCCTTAAATAAGAAATGGATATTATGAAACAAAGCAAATACTGGATTAATCAGTAGCAAATAACAACCATGAGAATTTAAATGCTTTTCAAATACAGCTTACCTCTGAGTAAATATTTCTAATGAATAAGCTTTTATGGATGTATATTATTTATAAGAGAATGCTGAGAATATTTACTAATTATATAGTAGTTATGAATAAATCATTCTATATAATCAAATAGCCATAACATTGAATATATTTCACGAAAATATAAGTAACCAGCATTATGTATAATTACAACTATTTCTTATCAACAAATACACTCCTGTTTATTGAGCTTGTTCAATATTGAGAGAATCCCATGAGAGGAAGCAGGCAACATGTGCAAGGCAACTAAATTACGTCAAAAACTAAATGAAGAAAGTGAGGTGAATGAACTTACCAGTCACACACTGTGCTTAATCTCTTAAGTCCCTTATGAAAATCCATTTTAGGCATCACTCTGTCCAAAGTGCGTTATGTCATACCTACTTAGCCTAAACTGACAATTGTATTCTTTAATTATTAGAAATTTTTGTACAAGCAATTCTATACAGGTAGAATATCAGGATATATTAAAAATATCAAAGGGCCAGCAACATAGCTCAGAAGTCTAAAGTGCCTGCTTAGGCAAACTTTAGGCAACCACAGGGACCACAGTTCAATCCCTGGCACCACATGCCACACCAGCCCCACCCCCAGGGTGGGCTGAGCCTGCCACAAAAAATAAAATAAAAATAAAATTTCTTAAAAAATTAAAGAATATGAACATGTTGGATATTTTTTGTCTCAGGAATAAGAAAAACCACTAAGACAAAACTCATATATTATTTCTTCTTCTATCCAAATGAGAGAATACCTGGGCTGGGGATATAGCTCATACACACAGTGCCTGCCTGGCAAGCACAAGATCCTGAGTTCAATTCCTCATACAAAAACAAACATCCAAACACAAATGAGAAAACATCTATGTAATTTTGAGCATGAGAGTTTTTTTCTTATTCTTATTCTTGAAAGAAAACACATTTATTCTTGAGTAGCCATGAAAGATTATTATTATTCATATTTAATTGAATGTCATGAACGTCCGTAATGATGTTAACTTTTTAATGATCAAAGACTGATTGTACATAGCAGTACATTTTTCTTGAAATACTGTTTTCCATAAAACACAGAGTTTTGAGTAGCAGTTCTGTTTAATAAAACTGTAGCAGCACTTTATTACTTGTCTGCTATTAAGTTCAGAACACACAGAAAATTAAAGGACAAACCTATAATAATTACTTACATTACTATTGACAATCAATGATAATCACCTATAAGGGTAAAGTTTTCTAAAATTTTAGGATAATAGAAATTGGGTCAAAACAGTAGAAGAAAGAACTAAAACTTTAGACAGATATTTTATATTTTTAGGCAGCAAGGCCCAAAATTTTCACCCTATTAGTGGTTTCCAAGTTGAAGAACAGAATATTTGCAATTCTATTATCCCAGCAGAGGATCTTGTGGATACTGGCTACCTTCAAAGCTTAGAGGGTCTAGAGACAAAAGCTCCTGAGTGTGATTCCTGGCATATAAATAGATAATGTTTAAAGGGAAAGGACAAAATCCGTGATTGTCTACACTGTGTTGAAGAGAAAGATCAGAACAGGAGAACAGATCTAATTTATTATAAAATAATAATAATCAAAACCATCTGGAATTGGTGAAAAAATAGTTCAGTGAGACAGATTACAAGTTTTAGAAACAAATCTGTAGAGCTGCTCTCTGACAAAGGAGCAATAGCAACACAATACAGCAAAGTTTTTTATTTTTTCAAAAGATGCTAGGATGATGTCCATCTAAAAGATAAATGAAAATAGGCTTAGATTTTGACACCCTTCACAAAAATTCAATGGATCACATACCTAAGTGTACAATGTTAAATATTTAAACTTTTAGAAGATATTATACAAGAAGATGTGGGTAGAATTGGGTTCTTAATGAAATTTTGGCCAGTGTTGCCCACTAGGAAAACAATTAATGAGTGAGATGTCATTTTTATTAAAAATATTTGTCCTGAGAAAAGCACTATCAGAGAATAAAAAGGCAAGCCTCACACTGGAAGAACATATTTGCAAAAAGATTATCTGAGGAAGAACTGTTTCCCAAAACACACAAAGAACTATAAAAACTCAACAATCAAATGTAGAAAACGAATTCATTTTAAAAAATGGACACAAAGTCTTAACACATAACCCACCAAAAGAGATACACAGATGGCAAATAAGCATATGAAAAGATATTTTCCATCAGATGTCAGCAGGGAAATTCAAATTAAAACAACAGTGAAATACCATTAAACATCAATTAAAATGGCCCAAGTCCCAAGCCTGGACAGCGCTGAATGGGGGCCAGGATGCAAAGTAGTTCTGATTCTCACCCATTTCAGTAGTCATGCAAAAATATTCCTACAGCCACTTTGGATAAGAACTTGACAGATTCCTAGAAAACTATAGGTACTCATTCGCCATGTAGTTTAATAATCACACTCATTTTTATTGATGCAACTCTGCCCCAAAGTTGAAATTTTATGTACGCACATTAAATAGCACAATAATTTTTACAGTAGCTTTGTTCATAAGCTGTTCAAACTTTAAAGCGGGTGTAATTTCTTTCAGTAGGTGCACACAATACATGTACAATGTTAATGTTGGAACATTAAAAACACAGAAAATCTTTAATGTATGCTACTATGATAGAAAATCTGAAAAGGATGTGCCACATATGATTAGAGCCATATGATATTCTTGGAAAGACAAAACTCTGAGAATTATAAAGAGATCGTTGATTGCCACAGGTTTGGAGGGATTATGGGGTGAAATGGTAGAAAACAGCAGATTTTTAGAGTAACAAAACTGCTCTTTATAATACCGTAACAAAACTGCTCTTCATAATACCGTAGTTGATATACTGCATCACACATTTTCCTGACCCCGTAGAAGCTACCACACAAAAAATAAAGCTTGAGGGAAACTATGGAATCTGCATGATGATTATACTGCAGCGTAGTCTCTCCAATTTTATACCAGTTGATTAGGGGACATTGGGAATCCGAAAGGCGATGCATATGGGCAGTAATAAAATCATTACGGAGAATATCTGTACATTATCGACAGTTCTTCTGTGAATCTAAGACTGCTCTAATAAAGCCCCAAAGCGTTGCATTTAATTGATGATTAAAAAGTGACATTAGTTTTATGTATTTAAACAGCACTCTCCTGAGACAAGACAATGACTGACTCACATACTCTTGTGTTTTTTCAGTAGGAGAAATATTTTATATGTTTCACTTATCAAAAAACTCATGATTTTTCAGTAAATAACATAGTATTTTATGTAGCAATTAACCTTAGTCAAGCCAACTTGATTGGCTTGGGAGACCCCTAGTGGACAACACAACAGTCCTTTAGAGATGAACGGAATGAGCCATGAAGTTTGATTGACATATTGTGTGAGATCCTCTGCTCTTCCTCTGACTCTAATCCCTTGATCCGCTCCTCACACAGCAGGAGCTAAGCCCTTGCTCTGCTCACCTTCGGCCATGATGTTCCTCTACTGGAACCAACATAATACGGGCCAAATCCACCAAACCATGAGCCAAACTGAATTTAAATTGTGAGTGTTGTGTATGCTGTTGCATTATGGGAAAGCGTACAAGTACATTTTTCCTGGAGACTTAGTAGCACCAACAGCATAACTTACATTTATTGAACCTGTCACCTGCACAGCATAATTTTTTTTTTTTTATTGTTGTTGTTGTTTGTTTGGCGGAACTGGGAATTGAACTCAGGCCCTTGTGCTTGCCAGGGAAGCGCTTATTCCACTGAACCATCTCCCCGGCCCCAGTGTTTTGGCTCATGATGAAGAATATATTGTAGCAAATTGTTTTCTCTATAATGATAAATTTTGAATCAACACTATCATGCAGTTCATATTAGTAGCATGTCAGTTAGAAAGAACCTCTTCACGGGCTGGGGAGATAACTCAGCAGTCCAAGCCAGGCAGGTGAAAAGACCCAGTTTCGAGCCCGGTACACCATGCTGTGCTGGCCTTGGATCCCGGGGCACAATGTGCTGGTCACCAAAATCAGGCGTGGTTGCACACCTGTAATCCTGGCACTGGGGAGGATGCGACAGGAGGATCACAATGAGTCGGAGCTGCATAATGAGACCCTGCACCAAATACATAAATGATTTAAAAAGAAAAAAAGGAGCCTCTTCAAAATTGTTTCAAAACAGGAATTGTCTCAAAAATATGAGGCTGTTACAAAAAGTCACCTTTGACATTACCCTTAGTTATTCACTCTTCCTTGTACACGTTTCTTTTACGGAAGCTACTTGGATTTCTTGTTTAGGTTTCTTGGTTTTGTTTCTGTGGCTACATTTCACATTTTATTTCAGAAACTGTAACAGCATAAGTGTTCTACTTTGTTTAAGAAGTAAATATATGTATATACAGATGACTTGGATTAGTCTATTGTTAATATATTGACAATGTGAAACATAAGGAACTATAGAATATTGTTTTTAAATATTGCATTTGTGGAGTTTTGCTTGGTTGATTGAGTCAGCATAGAGTAGGCGAGAAGGCAGGGGCTACGATGATTGGTTGAGTGTGATATTGTTTTGTTTTTATTCAGCACAAGCATGTTTACACTATGATCATAGAATCACAAAGGCTTGAGTGTCATCCTCTGAAGTCTCCATTCTACATGAAGGAAAGGAGGAGGGTTAGGAGCAACGAACAAAAGATGAACTCTTATCTTGAAGCTGTCTTCTCTTAGTGTAAGAAGGATTGATACTATTG
Source organism: Octodon degus (assembly GCF_000260255.1). Taxonomy (NCBI): domain Eukaryota; kingdom Metazoa; phylum Chordata; class Mammalia; order Rodentia; family Octodontidae; genus Octodon; species Octodon degus. Next base: position 11,818,158 of record NW_004524642.1, read on the forward strand.
GAAGTGGCCTTGTGTCAGGGTCAGGAGTCTGGCTTGAGGAGCACACCACAGATGTGTGCAGGGGGATACACAATAAAGAAGAAGAGAAACTCAAGGCAAAGCTAGTAAAGTACCCCGAAGATGTGGAGTAGACAGAAGTTCAGCTCGAATTCCTATCTTCTTTTGAATGCAAGCATCAGAGGAATTGAGGTGATGATTTAGAGGCTCATGAGTTAATAAAAAAAGAAGGGACAGAGATTCTTTTGAGCATTTCAGTTCTAAGAATTTTAGAGTATAAAATCAGAAATGATAACAACGTTTTTTACTACATGTAGCAAAGAAACATAGAGTATCTTCAGAAAGTTGACTTAGACATTGAAAGATGTGTGAAAATAACGTAGACACAAAGCAGAATGAATGCCAGGGACTGTGCTATCTGCTACCAGAGGGTGTGAATCATTTCCTGTTGCAAGGTCTTCCTACGGTCTAAAGAGACTACAAAATAATAATTGAGAATTTCCATATGGGGAATGTCACATGTGTTGTGGTTTATGCCTAGATGGCCCCCCAAAGCCTCATGCAGTCCAGGAGCAGGTTTGTAGCATTTGTGATGGATTAATGTTTCACACCTGAGATGATAGGTGTGAGAGCTACGCACCTGAGGAGGGGGCAGCCTGCATACTACACAAGGGAGAGAAAGAGGCTTGCTCTTGCTCCTCTCTGTGTTCTTGCTGCTTTTGCTGATTTTCACTGCCAGTGAATGGTTGCCCTCTGCCATGTGCCACTGTGTCTTACAGACAGCCGAGTATTCCCTGAAACATCTAGAAACCGTGAGCTGAATAAACCTCTTCTTCTTTAATTCTGGTTATCAGGTAGTTTGTCTCAGCAACAAGAGAAAAGTAACCAAGACAGCATGTAACCATGTTACCATATATTTTTTTAATTATGTGAATTATGCTTTGTGACCTTCTTCTGTGAACTCAGTATTTTCCTCCCCTTAAATTATTACTTTGAAATTCAGTCTCTAATGTGATGGTATTTTGAGATGCAGCTTTCCAGGGTGATTAGGCCTCATCAGTAGGACTAGTGGTGAGTGAGACTAATGCCCAATAAATGAGGCCTCTGAGAGCTGCCCGGCTCTATCCCCTACCTAAGGAAATGGCAAGAAACTGTACTCTGAACTAGAAAGTTCTTACATTATGTTCAATCTTAAAGTGCCTTGGTCTTGGATTTGATAGCTTCCAGACTGTAAAAATGAGGTGATATTTTTGTAAGCCTCCTACACATTTTTGCAGCAACCCAGCTGGACAAAGATTCTTCCTGTAGGCCACATGTCTGTCTCTAAAGGGCAGGATTCACACAGGCACTCTGCAAGGAAGGCCTGAGAGGCCCACTTTCTTTCAACCTTGACTTGCTGTTATCACAGAATTAAGACTTGCCTTAGATTTACATTATTTTAACCTTACCTGTTCTTTTGGATTTCAGCTCTCTTCTTTTGTCCATGATAATAATTGTGAATTTTTAAATTAACTTCATGTTTTCTTTATAACACAAATCTTCAAAAAATGTGGTTTATGAGTATGGATGGCTCATTACCTAGAAATCAGAAAGTTTGAAAATGCTGGCATATATAAAACTTAATTTTCTAGGACATTACTGAAACAATTGTACTTTTAAATCTCAGGGTTTTTTTCCTATGAAAATTTGAAAAAAGAGATATGAATAATTCATACTAGTTAGAAACAAAGCTTTATTTTGGGGCTCCAGCCAGCAAACTTTTTAAAATATTTCATTTATTTATTTATTCGGTACAGGATCTCCCTACACAGTTTGGACTGGTAGTGATCCTCCTGTCTCAGCCTCCTCAGCACTGGGATTACAGGCGTGTATCACCATTTATGGTTTTGGTGTCCAGCACAGAATATGCTGCTGCAGATTGAACACGGGTCCTAGTGCTTGCCCCACAGGCACTTAGACCCCCAGGTGCTGTCTATCTCCTCAGCCCCACAAAATATTTTAATAAAGATTTAAAATTCACATCATCCAAAGTCAAACTTTAAACCAATTCTAGATGTTAAGACACAAAACAGCTATTTTCTCCTAACATGTCTATTAACAAAATAAAATCAAAGCCTGATGTGGCATGTGCTTGCTGTTTCTATTATCTGGCTGATCTGGATGCTAGCAGCAAGTTGCTTTTGTCCTCTGCTCTGTCAGGCAATCAGAGATAGAGTGGCAGCAGGCTTCAGAATCTATGTCCAAACTCTATTTCCTTCCAGCTAAATTGTCTTTATTTATTACTCTATTGTGGAAGATGGACTACAGCAGATCAACACCTTTAATAGAATCCAGATCAAAGTCCTCCCTCTTTTGTCTCTTTTTGTCTCCAACTATCTTTTCACTTTGTTCAGTGAATTTTGTACCACTCTCCTTAGTATACCTGAGCATGTTATGCCCTTTCCCTCTTTCTCCTTCTGGAGAGCGTTTTTTTTTTTTTTTTCCTTTCCCCAAATGCAAAGTTTGCTCAACAATAATGAACAGCATGCAAGGTCATAGCTGTGAAAATATTTCTGTCTCAGCCTGGCAGTCTTCCTTTTTCTCCTACTCAGTCTACAAAGTAAAAGTTGCATAAAAATAGTTTGCATTAATGCCAACCTTCCCAACTGGTTATGGCTCTGTCTTTTTCTTATGGAAAAGGCACCTGAATCCTAGTATATTTGTGAATGAACAATAAATAGATGAATTTACAAAACAATCTTCTTTAAAAATGATATTTCAGACCCCCTTATGCTATAAGCTCTTTTTCAGAATGTCTGAGAATGAAAAGAATTTTTACAAATTTTTGTGACTCTTCCATAGAAATATCGTAAGCATAAAAGTGAACTTATAAATTTCCTAATTGTATAATTTAAAAATATGTCATAGTTTGATGTTTTGTAAGGGGAACAAGACAAAACAGGATACATATTTTATAAGATTATTTTATAATAGTCACCCAAAGAATCATATACAGAGAGACAAAGTGCAGGAAGTATGTCCATATAATAAAGACCAAAAAATCAAGCTGAGAGTCTGAATCCCACTCTATCATCCTGTATGCGTCCAGTTGAATATATAGAGCCTGTAGCAATGCCTTTCAGGAGTCCAGAGGGAGCTCCTCCATTGAAAAGGAGAGCCACGCTCCCATCAGAAAAGCCAATTCAACAAACTTCAGGAGACTGAGCAGTGCACCATCTTCCCCTCCAGAGCCAGAAAATGTTGCTCAAAGTGAGTATCAGAGCACCCCCAAAGTGAACCATAATCATTTTCAATGACAACAAGGTTCCAAAATCCTTCAAGAACAAGAATATCTGGATTCACCAAGACTAGCCTGACAAGCTCCTCCAAGAGAACCAACTGCAGCCCCAGAAACACCAACTTCAACAGCCTTGTAGCTTTCTCCTCTTCTTCACAATCCAGAGGGTTGATGTTCCACACCGTGACACGTTAGTTCAGTTCAGCTGAGTGCAACAAGTTGATCACCTCTTGGCAATCCAACATGTCATGTAAGTATTATTTTTTGTAATCCCTTTGCTGGGCTGCAGGTAGTAAAACAATATCCTTGACTTTTTATTTGTATTTACTTTTTAAATAATTTTATTGAGAAACAAATAGCAATGAGACAGTTTCAAAACCAATCAGTGGGAGAGTTTCAGTAATTAATGCATTGCATATTGTTAAGTTCACAGTGGATATTCATAGTAGAAGATGCTGACATGATATCATGTCCAAAAACAATTACTACAAATCATTACAAATCAAAGTAAGAATCGGAGTGCCCTCAAAGTGAACCATAGTCATTCCCAGTGACAATAAGGTTCTTCTCATTGAATTAAGTGAAAGTAGCTATATATCTATCCTTTGTGTCTCCTTTTTTTGTTTACTTTTGTCACAGAAGGGTATTCCACTGTCATTTAAATTTTGTAGGTGTATAAATTCAGCAAAATATTCCAATGTAATCTAATAGTCCAAAATAGTAGTGGGTCATCCGCAGGACTGGCAATATCAGAAGTTGTTAACCTGAGCCCTTCAGAGCCCAGCACACCAACATGGCTTCATCCTCCCCCCTTTTTTTTCCTGGAAACAGGGAGTGAACTCAGGCTCTTGCACTTGCCAGGGAAATGCTTATTCCACTGAGCCATCTCCCTCGCCCCAGCCTTCACCCATTGTACCTCGTTTTTTTTTATTTTTATTTTTATTTTTTAATTTCTGCTGGATAGTTAAGACCAAGATAAAGCAAGACCTATGTAACAAGAAATGTAACTTTTGTATTTGATAAGGTCAGTCAAGTCCCCTCAGGATTTATCCTGAAAGCCTGTACTGCACTTTGTAGGTCCTTTGTCAGTGTCAGCCATGTGGAAGAGTCACGGTTATTGCTTGATCAATGTGCTCTCTGTGAAAGCCTGAGAGAATGTTTTCTCTCCATGTGACTCTCCTTAGGCACACTCTACATCATCCATCACTTTCCTCTGTGGCCCCATAATCTCCTTGATGAGAATATTTGGGACACAGCTAAGCTACATGATGCTAGAGTATAAGTTCTCCTATATCTTGAGTCCTCACTGACCTTGAAAGGCTAGGGCCAAAATGCTGGCTTGCTCGAAGCCCTTCTTCTTCTCTAATTTTTGGTTGACACACTTACATTATTAACCCTCCAGAAGAGAAGCTTATTATTACCCTACAACATATGCAATTGATTTTAACCTGACTATGTCTGACTATCAAACATCTTAGGGATAACATGGAACACGTATTTGTCATCAAGTATTGATATGTTAAAATTTAAGTCCCTACAGAATATTTAAAAAATTTAAATATAGAAAATATTTAAAAATATGAATAAACAATTACATACTTTTACAAAGAAATTTAGAAATCTAATCATATACACCATTGTAGCAGGACAGTACTATGACTTTTTTATTGTCTTTTTATATTTATTAACTTTTTTTAAAAAACAAACACTTACTTGAGTGAGAGTATGGCAATAATTGGTATGTCATGACAAGCAGTACGTATTTAGAAGATCAGAATGACAGGCATTCCAAGCATGTCCCTTCTATGACACATTCCTAACTTCAGTGCAGTTGCTTAGTTTACAGGTATTAGCATATATAGTTAGTCAAGGTGAGAATTCTACCAATTAACTAATACTTTCAAAAACCTGCTGAAGATTCTCAGGATCGTTGCCTCAACCATCTTGTGCATATAAATGTATGGCTTTGCCTTTGTCATGTTGCCTAGCTTTTTTCCTTGACCTCTCTTCATTGTCTAATCCTCAAGATCTCGCTTTCCTTTTAATTATGTAATACCTTTCTATTTGTACTTCATCTTTTGAGTAGTTATACTAGGGAGACTATATGATATTTACACATGTGGGTCTGGTTTATTTCACTTATGAATATATCTTCAAGTGGCATTCACTTAAATATGAAGGTTTTGAGTTTATTATTCTTTATAGCTAAGTAACACTCCATTATATAAAAAAATTTTTTTTTCATCCATTCTTCAGGGGACAGGCATCTTCATAGTTTCCAAGATTTGGCTATCACAAATTGTGCTGCTATAAACATATGACATCATGTTTTCAGTTCCTGCGGGAAAATTCCCTGTAGGGGGGTAGCTGGCTTGAATGAGATTTCAGGTCCTAGTTTTTAAAGAGTCTCCACACTGATTTCCATAAAGATTGCACCATTGTACATTCCCAACAGCAATGGAAAAGGGTTCCTTTTTCCCCACAGCCTCTCCAATATTTGTGTTTAGTTGATTTGTTTATGAAAGTCATTCTTTCTAGGGTGAGATGTTATCTCAATGTTGTTTTAATTTGCATTTCATGGATGGCTAGTGATATGGAGAATATTTTCATACATTTATTTGCTTCTTTAATTTCTTCCTCTGAGAAGCGTGTGTTCATTCGAATGCCCATTTCTGGAATGGGTCTTTCAATTTTGGAGCTCTAATGATTTTTAGTTCTTTATAAATTCTAGTGAGCAACCTGTGTGCTTATTACTTAAGACTTTCCAAATTTGTAGGTTCTCTTCTCACTTTGTTGGTAACTTCTTTTGACATGCAAAACTTTTCAATAAGAGCAGGTCTCAGCTGTTAATTCTTTCAACTAAGAACCATGCAATTTGATTTTTGTTCATGAACTCTTTGCCTACCCCTATGTCTTCAAGAGATCCTCCTACTTTCTCTTTCAGGAGATTTAGTATTTCTGTTTTAGTGTTTAGATCTTTAATCCATTTTGACTTTAGCTTAGTGCATGGTGATAGACCTAGGTCAAGTTTTAGTTTGTGGCATGTAAAGAGCCAGTTTTTCCAGCACCATTTGTTAAAGAGGCTATCTTTCTTCCAATAAGCATGTTTGGCACATTATTTGAAGATCAGGTGGTTGAGTGTGTTCGTAGAGACTTCGGTGTGTTCTAATATATTTCATTGATCCCCATGTCTATTTTGTTGCCAATGTCATTCTGATTTTAACACAGCTTTGTAGTATAATTTCAAATCAGGAATTGTAATGCCTTCTCACTTATCTTTGTTGCCCAGAATTGCCTTTGCTATTCTAGGTCTTTTCTGGTTCCAAATACATTTTATCAACAATGTCTCTAGTTCTGGGATGTTTTTGGTGATAGTTTGATAGGAATTGCATTAAATGTGTACAGCAATTCTGGGAATATGCTCATCTTCACAATATTGGTTCTTCCTATCCAGGAGCAGGGAACATCTTTGCATTTTCTGAAATCCTCTACGATCTCTTTTTTCAGAGTGCTGTAAATTTCCTTCTAAAGATCTTTGACTTCTTTAGGGGGATGAATTCAAAGGTCTTTCATTTTCCGTGGTGCTATTGTAAAAGGTATTCTTTCTCTAATTTCCTTCTCAGTGTGTTTGTTAACTGTGTGGAGGAGTGCTATTGACTTTTGGGTATTGACTTTGTATCCTGCTATGCTACTGAATTTGTGTATCAATTCTAGTAGCATCTTGGTAGAGTTTTTTGAGTCTTCCAAGTAAAGTATCATGTCATCTGCAAATAATGATAATTTAACATTTTCTTTACGCATTCTTATTCTTTTTATTTCTCTTTTGTCTAATGGTTCTAGCTAATGATTCCAGAACTATATTGAATAGGAGGGCTGATAGAGGACATCCTTGTCTTGTACCAGATCTAAGAGGAAAAGATTTCAGGCTTTCCCCATTTAGAATTATGTTAGCCATTGGGTTGTCATATATGGCTTTTACCAGATTGAAGTAGAGGTCATCTATTCCAATTTTCTATAGGACTTTGAACACATATGAGTGTTGGACTTTGTCAAAAGCCTTTTCTGCATCAATTGCGATGATCATGTGGTTTTTACATTTGGCTCTGTTGATATAGTATATTACATTTGTAGATTTGCATATATTGAACCATCCTTGCATCTATGGGATGAATCCTATCTGGTCCTGGTGTGGAATCTTCTTGATGATTTGCTGTATTCTATTTGCTAGGATTTTATTGAGGATTTTTGCATGTATGTTTATGAGAAAGATTGGCTGTAGTTCTCTTTTTTAGTTGTGTCTTTGCCTGGTTTTTGTATCAGTATATTAGCATCCAGGAATGATTTTGGGAGGATTGCTTCTTTTACAATTTCACTGAAGGGGCCAGGGTGATGGCTCAGTAGAATAACTGCTTCCCTGGCAAGCACAAGGGAATGAGTTCAATCCCTGGTTTCACCCCCCCCCCAAAAAAAAGTAAAGACAATTTCATTGTAGAGTTTGAAGGTATAGATATTATATCTTCTGTAAATTTATTGTAGAATTCAGCAGTGAATCCATCAGGATTTGGAATTTTCTTTGTCAGTCTTTTTTTTTTAATTACATTTTGTATTTCACTATCTGTTATTTGGTTATTGAAAGTTGTTATACATTTTAATTCAGTTTTGGTAATTTGTACCTTCCTAAGCATCTGCCCATTTTGTCTGTGTCTTCCATTTTGTAAGAGTAAATGTTCTCAAAGTAGCCTTTGACAGTCTTCTGAATTTACAGTGGGTCTGTGGTAGTTCCACCCTTTTTATTCCTTGTTGCTTATATTCAAAATTTTTTTACCTGTTTTTGATGAGGGTATATAGGGGCTTATGAATTTTGTTTAATCTTTCAAAGAACCAGCTTTTTGATTCATTAATTCTTTGAACTGTTTCCTTTGTCTCAATTGAATTCATTTCTTTTCTAATCTTTATGATTTCTTCCCTTCTTTGGGCTCTGTTTTTGGCTTGCTCTTCCTTTTCTAGATGTTGGAGGTACAACATTAGGTTGTTTTTTTTGTTCCCGTTCTGATTTCTTAAGGTGTGAGTTCACAGCTATAAATTTCCCTCTGAGAACTGCTTTCTTCTCATCCCATTAATTCCAATAAGTTGTGCTAGAATTTTCATTGAAGTGTAGATATTGTTGAATTTCTTGCTTAATTTCATCTGTTACCCATTGGTTGTTGAGTAGGGTGTTGTTTATTTTCCATGTATAAAAGTGGCTATTCTGTTTTCTTGTCTCATTTATTTCCAGTTTCAATACACTGTGGTCAGATAATATGCATGAGATTATTTCTGTTTCCTCGAATATACTTAAGCATGATCTATGGACCAGGATGTGGTCTATTTTAGATAATGACCCATGTCCAACTTAAAAAAAAGTGCATATTCAGCTCTCATTGGGTGGAACACTTTGTATATGAATTCTAAGTCCAATTTTTTCAAGCTCTGGTTCAGTTCTGCTACTTCTTTGCTAATTTTTTGTCTGCTTGACCTATCTTTTAGGAATAAGGGGGTTTTAAGTTCTCTTGCTAAGACTGTGGTATTGGATATTAGCTTTTTCATTTCCATTAAGTGTTGTCTTGTAGAGTTGGGTGCTCCCATGTTTGGTGCATATAAATTTAGGAGTGTTACCTCCTTCTGTTGAATTTTCCCCCTGACCAGTATATAGTAGCCTTCTTTATTCCATTTGATCATTCTTGGTTGAAAGTTGAGACTGTCTGAGAACAGGATTGCTACCCCTGCTTTTTTCTGAGGTGCTGGAGTGTGTAGTACTGTTTTCCATTCTTTGACTTAGAGCCTATGAATTTCTTTATGAGTTAATTGTGTTTCTTGTATACAGCATATTGTTAGATTTTGTTTCCTAATCCACTGTGCCAGTCTATTTCTTTTGATTGGTAAATTAAGTCCATTTATATTGATTACAATTGACATGTTATTTACCTGCTGTTTTTTACTCTTTTTTCTCCTGTGTTTAATTGTTTGCCCTATTTAATGAGTTCTTTCTCTTCTTGTTCATGGGGTTCTGATTATTTTGGTCACTCTCTAGAACATCTTTTATTTTATTTTATTTTTGCGAAACCAGGGATTGAACTCAGGCCCTTGTGCTTGCCAGGGAAGTGCTTATTCCACTGAGCCATTCCCCCAGCCATAGCACATCTTTTACTAGTCTTTGTAGGGTTGGCTTTGTCATCATGAAATTCCTTAGTTGTTCTTTGTCCTGAAAGTATTTCACTTCTCCATCAAACTTGGAAGAGAGTTTTGCAGTGTATAGTAGTCTGGGCTGGAATTTGCTTTCACTGAGGACCTGAAGTACTCTTCTCCATGATCAACTTGTCTTCATCATTTGTGAAGTGAAGTCTGCCATTATTCTGATAGATTTTCCTTTAAATGGCATCTTTTTTCTTTTCTGTAGTGGCTTTTAGTATATTGTTCTAGTCCTAGATTTCTAGAATATTGACTATTATATGTCTTTATGTATTTTTAATTGGGTTGAAGTTATTTGGAGTTCTGTATGCTTCGGTTAACTGAATGTTAGAATGTTTCTTCATATTTTGGAAGTTTTCTGCTATTACTTCTGCCCATATTCTTTTAATATCATTTGTATTGACTCTTTCTCACTGATGTCTATTAGTCTCACGTTGTTCATCTTTGCATCATCTTGTGGGTGATGAATTATGTTTTCATGCATCCTAGTTATTTTTATTATTTATTTAATTATTTTTGGCAGAACCAGGGTTTGAACTCAGGCCTTTGAGCTTCCCAGGCAAACGCTATTTCTACTGAGATAACTCTCTGGATCTTTTCTTACCTTTTCACTAGCTGCAACACATCTTCAAGGTGTGAAACTCTATGTTCATTTTCACTCAAAATGCAAGCTTTTGATAGAAATTTTAAGTTCCTCTGTGTCTCTTTGATTCTGTTTCATGTGATCTATTTGTTTCCTGTATTGCTCATTCAAGGAATCCGTCGCTTTTTTAATCTCCTCTACTTTTTTTTTTTTTATCACTGTCTTCTTGAGAATCAGTTATTAATTCTTTTACTTCAGAGATTATTGCTGATCTGATTTCATTTATATGTATTTGCAGGTGATTCTTCACTTCACATGCTATTAATTCAGTGATTTCTTTTTTTTTTAAATTTCAGAGGTTAAGTCTGATCTGTGTCCCTCTATACATTCTGCTGTTGTTTCTTTACTTTAGATGCTTTTAATTCAGACATTTTATTTTTATTTTTTT
>NW_004524642.1:11832616-11833786 GCF_000260255.1 Octodon degus
GCTGCTGTGCTCAGCTCCTTCCTGCTGCGGACCTGGGCTAGGACTGGGTCTGGGGGTTCCCGGAAGTCGGCAGCAATTCCTACTCGTCGGGAGGGGTGGGGACGTATGGCAGAGTGGTGTGGGTTGGCCCGAGGGGATGGGAGAGGGTCCGGCCCACGCTGCGCCTGGGCTGGGACTGGTCGCCGGCGCAGGGTAGCAGGAAGCTCTCCACACACTCACCAGACCTGGGCTAGGACTGGGTCAATTCAGACATTTTAACTGTGCTAGTGTCCTCTGCACTTTTTCTGGGTAGGCTCAGGACTTGAGATTGCATTTTGCTCATTCTCCTTGTCATTTTTTTAGCACTGTTGACCTTTGTTGTAGAGCTTTTGTGCATTTTTATCCTTAGCACCTACTCAAATTTTGGCGCATATCTGCTAAATTGGCGTTCATCAAGCTGTGCCTGGCTTGGATCTGGCTATTGTTCTCAGCTCTTTCCTGCTGTAGCCCTTGGAGGTGAGCCTGCTGTGCTCCTCTGGCAAAATGTTCTGCTCCTAGATTAGCTGGATGGTTCTGACCCCTAGCCTCTCTGCAGATACTTCAGTTGCAGAATTGCACCCCAGTCCTGTTTACCAGGCCATGGTTGGGTCTGGAGGGGTCAAGGGGGCACAGGAGAGCGCAGAAGCTCTCCCACACACTCACTGGACCTGGGCTTGGACTGGTATTGAGAGGTCCTGAGAGTGCAGTGGAAATTCTCACTCACAAGGCAGGCTTGGGCTGTCTCTGGAGGGGTGGAGAGGTCCCAAGATCACAGCAAAGGTCTCACTCACCCTACAGGCCTGCACTTGGTCTGGAGAGGTCCAGCATGTGCAGGGGAGCACAGAAGCTCTCACATGCACTCACAGGGCCTGGGCTTGGGCAGGTCTGTTATCCCTGATTTAAAGTTTGTTATTAATAGTGCCCATCATTGAAAAGTTAAATTAAACAAATAGTTTATTATCAAGTAAAGGATGCTGATCACAGCAAAATCAGCTATAACTATAACATGTAAATGACAGTAAATACAATAAAAGCAGAATTAAAATAATGAATCATCAAAGAAGACCTACTTAGATTAAGTATTTGGCAAAGTTTTCCTTGATAAGATTGTTTGTCAGCAGAGTACTTCATAGTTCTCCAATTTGTTTGTTT
>NW_004524642.1:11833941-11839815 GCF_000260255.1 Octodon degus
TTTTTTTGGCAGACCTGGGAATTGAACTCGGACCCTTGCACTTGCCAGGGAAGCACTTATTCCACTGAGCCATCTCCCCAGCCCCTTCTCCAATTTCTTTACATTGTGTAAAAGTTTTACACACTGTCACCAAAATTATGTTCTAATGATTGCAAATTTACTATCAAACTCCCTCATTGCTTTAGTGTCTAATAGATAGTAATCTATCCCACTTACTGAAAGATTGATTTTGTTGTTCTTGATTCTTGACTTTTCTTCTTGACAGTTATGTTTAGTCAATGAAATAATTATAAACATTTTTTTAAAAATGAACAAATATGTTGTGAGAAGGGATCTGTGACTGGTGATGTGGTTGAGTTGGGAAAACACACTGTGGCACCCTCTATAGTTAAAAAGACTGAATCTCACACTTTCTGTGCTTATGCTTTCCCTTTGCTATTACTAATGTTCATGCATATTTTTTCCTCTGTCTTTTCAAAGTGTTACATGGATTATTAAAAGTTCATGACTGCTATTCAGTGGTCAGTGAGATCAGATAGACTGACTCAAACTCCACATTTAACTACACTGAAACACACACACACACACACACACACATGCATGCACGCACACACACACGCACAGAGAGAGAGAGAAAGAGAGAGAGAGAAAGAGAGAGAGAGAGAGATTTTTATCCTAACAAAACTGTGAAAGGAAAAGTTGTCTATAGAATGTAGGAGTGAGTGTAATTAATTGGAACAATTGCCTATATTCCCTTTTTCTTCCTCAGAAATTTATGGAAAACTCCTTTGTTTTGGAAAAGGAGATAATGACAATTAGTTACCCAGATATTACTGTTCAGTGAATTTGGGGAGGTTCTAAATCCCATTTTCAGTGATTGAAAAAGGCTTTAAAAATGAAATATTGGGGCTGGGAAGATGGCTCAGTGGAATAAGCGCTTCCCTGGCAAGCGCAAGGGTCCGAGTTCAATGCCTGGTTCAAAAAAAAAAAAAGAAAAGAAAAAAGAAATATTTCTAAGGATACTTGGGTTTTATGACCTTCTTGTTTGTAGCTTTCCTTACTAGTGATATAGCTCAGCAGACTACACAGGCAATAACAGGGACCAGGGTTCAATCACTGGCACCACATGCTGGTACAGCCCCACTCTCAGGATGGGCTGAGCTGACCACTGAGACTCAGCATGGTGGTGCACACCTGTAATCCCAGAGCTGTGGAGGATCAGTACATTGATAGCTCCCATCAGTGAAAAATTAAATTAAACAAGTAGTTTATTATAAATTTAAGGATGCCGATCACAGCAAAATCAGGGATAACTGTAACATATAAATGACAGTAAATACAATAAAAGCAGAGTTAAAATAATGAATCATCAAGGATTCTGAGCTGTGTAGCGGGACCCTGTACCAAATACACACACACACACACACACACACACAGACACTCTCTCTCTCTCTCTCTCTCTCTCTCTCTCTATATATTTATATTTAATTTTTCTTACCATATTCCTAGATTTCTTTGTCCTGGAACTATGTTTATAATAACATGAATTAGGCCTCAAATTAGCAATTTCTAACTCACCCTTTTAAGATGTTATATCATTGATCATATTTCTTAGTTGCAAAGGTGCACTTGCACATGCTAAAATGATCTATTTTATGGTATGTTCATGTATAACACATTGTTAATGGCCATTACTCATTATGTAACGCTTTATAATTTTATTTATGTATTCATTCATTTATTTTTTTTTTTGCAGTTCTGGGGATCAAACTCACTTGCCAGGCAAGTGCTTATGCCACTAAGCTATATTCCCAGCCCACATTATGTAATTTTAAGTGAGTGAAGAAATGATCTATGAATGCCCCATAAGTTTTACTTGATTAAGTTAATTGTTTCATATGATCAAGCATATAAAATTTTTCAGTAGACCCTGAAAGACACTGCCCAAAGAAATTAAGAAGATGACTGTTAACCAGAAATAGCTATTTCATTCAAAGTACAAACCAGATACAATTGTCTTGGTTTATTCTCTTGAGAATGTGTCATTCTGCAAATATTTCAATATATGTGTAAATTAAGATTTGTGAACCTTCAATTTAATAACAATATTTCTTCCCTTCATAGAAAATAACAGTCTTTATGACTCTATTCATCCTACATATGGTAAACTAATAAAACTACATGATCTCTTGTTGCTTACACTACAAATTGTGCATGACATTTTGGAGATAACTTCTATAGATTCTTTGGAGAAAAAAAAAATCCATCAAGTATCCCTAATAATGACAGAGTAGGGTGAAAGGAAGGAAATCAAATATCACACTCATTCTCTTGCACTCACTTCCTACTCCTTTACATTCCACTGAAGCCGACCCCACTCTGACATTCACCTTATAAAATCACTGCCGTAAGTGTAAGTGGACTATAGATTAAACCATTACAAGACACTTTATAATATGAGAATATAGTGTATTTATCCCCCCATAGAGTTTCTCATTGATTAAATATATGCAGAGACATTTTTGGGGAGCATAATGTCTTACAATACAGTGTAATCCACAGCGTGTAGCTTCTTCTTTGTGTTCTATTGCCCCTACTCTGCCAGGAGGATACTTAAAAGGAAATGAGGCTTGATCATATACAGAAATTTCTTTTTTGTATTTATCAAGCCCAACTCTAGAGACTCAAATGTTCCATAAAGCAAACACTTACAATGGGATAATTTTTCTTCTTACACAACATATATATATATATATATATATATATATATATATATATATATATATATATATATATATATATCATTATGTATATGTATGTATCTTCATTCTCTCCAACTGTCCTCATTCAGAGTTTCACAAATTTATCCTTAAGTCAAATAAACTTAGAGTAAGTGAGACAAGATTTCTAAGGCGTCTCTATATTTAGCTGTGCAGTTGTGGTTATGGGTTGAACTTTATCACTAAGAACCTCGTACCTTGAGGTCTTGCTGCTCAGTGAGATCAGCATCAGCTCGGCAGGGCAATTGTCCTGCTGATTTCTCACGTTGTTTTGAAAGGAACAGTTAATGCTTATTTTTTTCTTCTTTTTAGTATTTTAACCCATTTTACATGCTTACATCTGGCAATTTGAAAAACAAATTTGAAGGCAATATTATGCAATATAACAACCATTGCTGAATTCCTATCATTTTGTTTAGTGAAATACTGTAGAATTTCTAATATTTTTGCTACTTTTTATTCTCCTTAACTGTTTTTAGATAAAATTAAATTTTAAAAAGAAAATTTTAAAATTCTACAGAAGTACTTAATTTAGCATTAGTTCATTAATGTGACAATCCATGCAGACTGCTGGGCTTATTGTCAGGGGCAATTTAGAAACAGATAGAGGGAAGATCATATAGAGACTGCAGAGAAGGTGGTCCTCTGCACCCCAAGGAAAATGATCTCAGAAGAAAGTACTCAATGGTCACCATGACAACTGACTGCTGGACATCAGGATTATAAGAGATGGTGTTTGTCTTGAGTGATCTACCTAGTCTTTGATACGGGATATGGTATCTAAAGAAAACCAAAACAGTGCCACCCCTAGGAAATGTGTGTGTCCATGTACTAACCTGTGGAACCTGTGAATGCTACCTTGTGGACAAAAAGGTTTATGCCTTTATAATTAAATTAAAGAGAGCAATTTAGATGATCCATGTGGTCACTAAATACAATAAATGTCTTTAGAAAAAGGGGAAAAAGAAGTTGTCCGGATGTGCGAGTAGCTGCTGAAGCTGGAGATCAGTTGTGCTTGTGGGACCTCGGCCATGCCAGTCTCAAGGACACAGAGCACTTGAGGCAAGTTACATCAATAAGCTGCCCTGGTCTCAACAACGCTAGGGACCTGAGGCAGGTGATGAGGATAAGCTATTAGGCAGAGGGGTGTCACATGATGCTCCACCTCCTGAGCTGCAGCTGTTGGGCCCCTTCCTCTTCTTCCTCCTCCTCCTCTTCCTCCCCTTCTTCTTCCTCCTCCTCTTCCTCTTTCTCCTCCTATTTCCTTACTTCTCCCAACAGGAGAGTGCTCCATCTGGCCTCAGTTTTCTGTGTTTTGACATTTCTCCTTTTTTCTCCATCCCCTCACTGTCCTCACTCTGAGAACTTCAAGAGCTGTGTGGGACATGGCAAGATGGTGACAAGGATTGAGGTTACACAGCTAAGACTCACTGGTTGCTAACTTGACCAGAAATTTCTGGCCAATAGAATTTTTTTTTTTTAGTTTTATTTATCTCTCTCTCTCTCTCTCTCTCTCTCTCTCTCTCTCTCTCTGTCTGTGTGTGTGTAGCCAGCTCAGCCCACCAGGGGGTGGGGCTGGCTGGCATGTGGTGCTGGGGGATCGAACCGCGGTCCCTGTGCTTTAGCCAAGCTTGTTCCAAGTAGGTGCTTTAGACCACTGAGCCATCTCACCAGCCCCTAGAATTGTTAAAAAAATAATTTTCTTTTGTCAAATCCACAATTTGTTGTAAGTGTTATAGCAGTTCTCTGACAAAGAAGCTTGAATTCTTCATCTGATAAACATTTCTGGATTACATACCTAAACTCCAAGAAAATGGGCTTGTTTCTAAGGAACTTAATCATATTCACTGAAACTTGTGGAGAAGAGAGCAGAACTGAATTATTAAATTACTAATGTGATTGGTAGATTTTCAGATATCAGGTTTGGCCAACAAATGGCTCCTCTATAAGAAATATTTGTGGAAATTTTATTTTATATAGAATTATTTAGTGAAATTATGACACTGTCAACTCTTCTACCAAGGACTCCTATTTTAGCTTGGTTGACAGAGACATATGTTGTATAGTAAATCATGCAATAATTGATCTTCAAAAGCAAACTTTTATGGCTGTGCAAATGATCCTTCAGTACTTCTAATTTTCTTCAAAACTTTGCTATTCAAAATCCAGCACTTTCTTACACTCTGATATTGACTGCCATCGTGCAAAAATGAAGCTATTTCAAGTAGATCTATGATTATAGAGGACATTCTAGAAGGCACAAAGATATAAGCTGAGGGAAACATGAGGATACACTCAAATGAAACTAGTTGTTCATTTCCTTGGTACTCTACAAAGAAACAGATCAGAAATAGAGGAAAGAAATTATACTCATGACTTTACTCATGCTCTGTGTCTGTACTATGACATCATGTGTCTGCTAGATATCTTGTATGATGACATGATCTAATTTTTTTTGTATAGGTCTAGGAAAAAGAGATATAAGTATCCATTCCTTTTAATAAAAGGAAAGCCAGACATCAAGGCCTAAGAGAGACAGATTCTGTTTGGAATTTTAGTAAGTCTAAAATTGATGAGATTAAGGAGATGAAGGGTAATCAGCATCTGCTAGAGTCCTGACTAATGGGCATGAATCAGGAAATGTTACATTGGTCAAAAATTGTCTTATTGAACTAGAAAAAAAAAAAAGGAAAACATAACAGGCTTTCAAAGAATAATGAAAAGCAGCCACTTTCCTGGAATCAGATATTTGCTATTTAATAAAAGGAAAGCAAAAGAGAGGGAATGGGAGGACTATCAGATTATCTCAGCTTCAGAGTTAAACAGAAAGTTGAGATTATTTTTAAGAGCATACTGGAAGCAGTATAAGTAGTACAAAACTAAGAACTTCACAAGTACAAAGAAACTAGTTGAAATGCTAGCTTTGCCACTCATTCTCTAGTTTTGCATTCAAGACATACTTCATTTTCTTCTGAACTCTATTTCTATGATCAAATATTTAGATTTCTGTCCCAGCCATAGAACCCTCAGAGGGACCCAACAAGCTACCCACATTAGTGGCAGCTAGGGAGGAATGCACTGCACTGGACCATCC
>NW_004524642.1:11840145-11846028 GCF_000260255.1 Octodon degus
TGGAGTACAGAACACATTTCAGATCAGATTTGGTCATGTTATAGAACTGCAAACACCACAGGAATTTTATTCCATTCATTATTTCCATGTTTGTTTGATTGAATTTCCTGTTTCAGTAAGATTGAGGTATTATTTTAATTTAGTTTAATTTGTTCATATTTTTTTAGGATTATTTCTGTTTTCAGTTTTTAGTCTCCTTTTTATCTCTTTTTCTCTTTCACTTTTGTATTTATTTAATGGCTTAGATTTATCACTTTCCTTTATGTTTTCATCTACTTGTCTTCTAATTCTTTCATCAACTATCTTACTTGATTTTATGATACTTACATGTGAATAAACATTATCACATTTCTGTCCAGTTCCCTTCAATACTCCTCTATTTTCCTTTCCCTTCTTTCCTCATCCATCTTCCAGTTTCTTAAAACTTTGGTGGTCATCCTACAGCCCCCAGCCTTTCTCCGACTGTATCAGACTTCTCACATATCTATATCTAGTCTCCTCATAATCCCCATGCACAAAAGTGTAAAATAACTTAATTTTAGGGAAAATCATTGTCTTCAGATTCCTTGTATATGCTGAAGGTTCTTATACAATTGTAGAATTTGATGTTGTATTCAAAAGTGTCAGTCTAATAGTTATAACAATTTGTCAGTAACTCACGACTATTTTTACTGTTACCCTTACTTCCTTAACCAGAATATCATACCTAATACCCATACCCAATAATAGACTTCATTCACAAAACTCATTTATCAAAAATAATTCATAATCTAAAAGTCAAAGGGTAGAAAGCAGTTCTTCATGACATAAGAATGCAGATAAAAGCTGTTCTATTTATAGACAATGGAAATTTTAAGCCAAAACTGATCACAGGAGTCAAAGAAGGTCACTATATACTAGTAAAATAAAAACTCCAAAAAGAAGAGTTAACAATCATAAATATACATGCAACAGACACCAGTGGATGAAACTACATAAAACAAATATTAACAGAAAAGAAAATCCAAACATTAATACAATCGCGGTGGTGTCCCTCAGTACTCCACTCTGGCAGATAGAGTAAGCAGACCAAAGTTCAACAAAGAAATACCAGAATTCAATCCTCCTGTGATCAAATGAACCTAGTAGATGTCTACATAGTGTTCTACCCCAAAACATCAGAAGACACATTCCTCTCAACCATACATGGGACATTCTCCTAAAAGAGACCACACAGTAACCCACAGAGTGTGTTTAAGTTAATGTAGAGGAAGTGAAATCATCCCATGCCTACTATCTTATTGGGAAGCACTGAAGTGGAAATTTTTTCATATGTGAGGGGACAAGGCAAAGCCACAGTTCCTAAAGCAGTTGAGCTACCTCAGTGTTGAAAAAAGCATACTGCCTGGACAATTTGGTTATTAGTTGCTAGGCAACATTGTGCCTTTATAATTTTGCAATGGCATAAATAAACTCTCCCACTGTTTTTCTTTGGGTCCTTTTACAATCAGGCATAGGCGTCTACCTAACTTTATCTATTATCTTGTCTTTATGTTCTGAATCCTCTCAGTGCTTTCTCCTGGAGGCAATTGATAAATCAATGAATCCTTACATTTGGGGACTAAAGAGGGACCCCAAGTAAAGAGATATTGGTAGGCAGGAGGATGGTCCCCAGAATTTTGCCAGCCACAGAGTGGGGGAAGAGATTGGTGGGTCAATAGTTAACACTAGATTGTTATATTGACCAATACCCGGTGAAACACATGAGACATGGATGGTCTACTGAATCAAGCTTAAAGAGAGAAATAGGTTGAAGAAAAAACAAAAGGTAAAACTATACTGAGTTAAAAATGGGATAAACATCTAAAAAACCATAGATGTTCATAAAGGTAAGTGTGTTTGTGTGTTCATATATTTGTTGTTTTCTTGGTTCATGTATTTTCTGTACTTTTTAATACCATCATAAAGGACCTACCTTGAAGTATGGTATTAAAATCAACTCACAAATGGGAAAAGGCTAAAGCAAATGTACTTCAGATGGAGATTAAAGCTATAGCATTGCTCAATTACATAAGAAAGGGAAAAATAAATTTAAATTGCAAATAGTTCCAAGTGATGCAGCAGCACAGCCAAAGGAAGGTGTGCAAACTGGGTTCAGGGAGGGTCCCACACTCTGGTCCTAGACGGATCCCACTGGGCTTTCCCAGCTGCCTGAATGCCCATGGCCCTGAGCCACCTGTGGCAGCTGCATGCACCGTTGACTACAGTCCTGTGCACAAGGGGATAAGCAGGAGTGTCATGACTTTGGCACACCATGGCCTTGGTATGTGCTATTCATGCTGCTGGTCCCAAAACTTTTGTTAGGCTCAAGACAATGCCTGCCTAGGTAAAGGGATTCCAGCAGTCAGAGCCAAAGCAGCAGCCAGTGCACACAGTAGCTGCCCAAGTGGCTGTGGCTGCAGGGTGGTAGGCGCTGTATGGCTGGGGGAGTGGGAGTGTGGGCAGGGGAGCTATTGCCAGTACTAAGATAACTGAGATGCTGCCTGTGGTTCACCAAGCCCCAGGATGATGGAGCACAAGCAGCAACCAGAGACAGAGCCCCAATTCAAAGAGGTCTCCAGGTTTCCCTGGTGTCATCCATTATGATTATGCAGAAAAAATCAAGGGTATACTTCCATCAACACAAAACACTGTTTAAATCACTCTAGAATTTTGTACTGATCAACTGGTCATTCATTCTTTGATGAAATTTAAAAATAGTAAAAAGGGATGTATTGGGTTAAAAAATAAAAAAAATTAAAAATAAAAATCATTTGTATCTTATTGAAAATAGGATAGATATACAGCTACTTTCTCTTAATTCAATGAATAGAAATATTTATTCTAATAGTGTGCTTGTAAACAAGATATCATGTCTGCATCTTGTACAATCAATAACCATTTAAACAACAATATGCAGTGTATTAATTATTGAAACTGTCTTGCTAATCTGATTTGAAACTGTCTCATTGCTATTTGTTTCTCAATAAAATTATTGAAAAAAAAGAAAGAAGAATAAAAATCATTTTAAAGGGCTAATAAAATAAAAGGTCATGGGCCGGAGAGATGACTTAGTAGAACAAGTGCTTCCCTGGCAAGCACAAGGTCCTGAGTTCAATTCCCGGTTCTGCCAAAAAAATAAAATAAAATAAAAAAATAAAATACAAGTTCAGGTGGCTTACCTGTAGGGCAGTGCAGGTCCAGCACAACAAAGATGGTAGATTGCCAAACCACAAGGATACAAATGACCATTCCATCAGGAAGAGACACTTGAAGAAAAGCAAACAAATGCAGCGGTATTCTCTCTCCATTACAATGGACACTAAAAGAGGCTTTCACATTTCCCCTTGAGATGATAAATGTAAAATGTTTTATCTATACCACAGATAAAAATATTGTCTTTCAAAAAATTATATTTTCTGGGGCTGGGGAAATGGCTCAGTGGAATAAGTGCTTCCCTGGCAAGCGCAAGGGCCTGAGTTCAATCCCCAGTTCAAAAAAAAAAAAAAAAAAGAAAAAAAAAAAAAAAAAAAAAAAATTCATCTCAAAAAATTATATTTTCTAAGATCTACATTAGTAGGAATATTTAAAAAGATTAAAGTTCTCGTGACTCCTAATAAGGTTGACTGCCTGTTTTATAGTCCTAAATTAAATTGGTATAAAAAAGTTTTGATATTTTATAACAAGATATAAAATTTGGATTGCAATCTAAAAATCAGTGACATTTAAACAGTCCTTTGATTTTGACATTTCATTTAAATAATGGCTCATCTGGTAGTGGCCTCCAAAGGGGCACAAGCTATGATAACTTCTTCATATTTGATTCTACTTATCCACCCAGGATATATTTTGTGCTAAACTGTTCATATCAACCAAAATTGATTTTCACACTCTAGTAACATTAATTGGCTCTATCTAGAGTTTGGGTTAATTTCTCTGGTGCTATTAACAATCATTATCCTTCAGATAAATTAAATTAATTTATTTTGTTTTTACAGATGAGTCATATTAGGTTAAGGAAGGCTGTGTGTTAATTTCATCCTCCAAAATATAGGGTACATGTTGATGAATATCAAAATCTGACTAGTCTGTAATTATACATTTCTAAAAATTGTATAATAGAACTACTATAGTTCAATGTAAGTGTGCTCTGATTTTGTAAGGATGTTTGTTCATGTGATTTGTGTCTATATTGTCTATTTTTGTGTCATTCTGTGAAGGAATAGCTGTTCCTCTTTTTATTTGAGCTCAACAATTTTTCATTTATCATTTGTTCATAATACAATTTAGAATATAGACTTAAAAACATGCTTTGTCCTGAACTACCAGCTAGTATGTTATATCAAAATTTGTATATTCATAGGTCAACAAAATAATTAAGCTAAAATGCCTTACATTGATGAGATTTATTTAGACAGGAGTGCAATTGGTGACTAGAAGGGTGGCCAACCTTTGTTCATTAATAAGGAGCCCCCAATAACCTCCATAGTCTCTTTGGAGACACGCAGAATAGTTTGATCATTGGTCAAAAGATAAACTTTTCAGAAAAATTACAATAAGATTTTCCTCATCAATAATGCTCATGATACAAAACTAAAGATACAAAGGTTTTCACATGTGTGTGAAAATCCATCATTGTTAATCTCATGTATGTGTTCTTTACTCCAGATATTTAGGCCTTCCAAAGTGCAAAACAAGGATTGCTTATTGTAACAAGACTTTTCTCTCAATTCAAACTTCTGCCTACAACAAAAATTATGTGATATATATTCCTTTAAAAGGTAACAAATTAGGGAAAAAAATTTTAGGTATTAGATAGAGATGATTGGTTAAAATGGTAATGTTATGTCAATATGAAAAAAGAGGTTTTTTTGGTGGAACTGGGGATTGAACTCAGGCCCTTGTGCTTGCCATGGAAGCGCTTATTCCACTGAACAATTTCCCTGGCTCCCAATATGAAAATTCATGTATTTCAAAACGTCATCAGGAATATCATGCTGCACTTTTATGTATTGTTCTGATTTCAAAATTTATGTATAAAAACATATGACTGTTGTCTCTTAACATTCTATAGAGATTTATTAGGATATCGCTCATTTGAGGAAAATGACGGCTGTATTTTATGTTCTAAGGTAAGACAGTTCTGTATTTTATATCTAAGTTTATGATATAGACTTACTGCCTTCTTCACAATGTAATATCATTAAGCTTCTCTTTTGGATGTTTAACAACTGAGCTTTAAAGAACAAAATTGAGAGATAGATGGGCCACGAGGATAGCAAATATTTTGACCCTAGACCTCTGAGATCAGTGACGACTCAGGACATATTAAAACCTCTGCTGTGACATCCTATAATTCAGTTGAGTCCCTGATTTTCTGATCAATTAGATTATTGGACCACAAAGGAAAATCATCACTGATGTGTAGTGTGCCTAGCAGAGTCACTTGGAGAGAAAAATATCTTTTAAGCTTTCACACAAAGCACCTTGTTCCAGCAATGATCCTGACATATTTAGATACCTGACACTCACAGAAGAGCTAAGAGGTGCTGTACGTGGTTCCAAGGTAAAGGCTGAGGAGTTTTAACTGACTTCTGTAGGGAGCAAAAGTGAATTCTTATTAATATACTTCTCATTTTAATTTGGTCTTTACTGTCCAGCATAAAAGTATAACCAACAGTTGTAAAAAAGCATTGTGATAATATGCTGCCTGTGAAACATTTAAATCACTAGATGCTGGACTGGCCCCACCCCTGGGTGCACTGAACAGCTACTAAAATTGGGCGTGGAGAGTCTGAAAAGAGAAGTATCACTGAAGTTCAATCTGCATAGTGAGACCCTGGATCAAATCTGTAAAAAAAGAAA
>NW_004524642.1:11846128-11856944 GCF_000260255.1 Octodon degus
CAAACATAGCTTCTAAAATTTTAGTGGAACACCCTTCACTTCCACAACAAAACAGCAAAGGGAAGATGTTGGAAGGAGCTGAAGCTGGAAATTAGTCATATGTATCAGGCCAGGACAAGGCTTCAGTGTCTAAAGCAGTCAAGCTACCTCAGTCTGGACAATTTTGAGCTTAGTAACTAGGAAACCTTGCATCTCATGAGACTAATTTTGAAAAGGTATAAATAAATACCCCTACTGGTTTTTTTGGGGGGGTTCCATGCAATCAGGCAAACAGGTCTCAGCTATTATCTCTTGTCCTTCTTTCCTTTTTCTTTAATGTATTTGGTACAGGATTTCACTAGACAACTTAGACTCATAGTGATCCTCATGTTTTCAACCTCCCCAGCACTGGGACTATAGGTGTGCACCACCATGCCCAATCTTGGTGGCTGGCTCAGCATGCCCAGCAGTGGGACCAGCATTATATGGAACCAGGAACAAACCTCAGTCCCTGTGCTTGCCTAAGGAGGTGCTTAGTCTTATGAGCTATGTCACCATCCCTTTTTGTCTTTATTTTCTAAATCCCCCTTCTTTTTTCTCCTGGGAACATCCAAGAGACCAATGAGTAGATACACTAACCATAGTACAAAGAAACTGGAAATCAATGACAAAATGAAACACAATAAACAACATTAACACATGGAAATTAAATAACGCACATTTAAACAACTGAGAGGCACAAGGAAAGAGTAAAAATAAAATTAAATATTACATAAAATTTGATGATAATGCAGATACAACACACCAGAACTTAGGGTATACAATGCAAGTAGTCTCTGTGAGGGATTTATAGCAATGAAATCTTATATCAGGAAAAGAGAACAAGCTCAAAAAAACAACCTAATTATGAACCTCAAGCTTCTAGAAACATGAGGACATATCTATCCCAAAACTCATATGAGGGAGGAAATTTTAAATAGAAGAGTTAAAATCAATTAAAGGGAGACTAAGTGGACAGTACAATGAATCAAGGAATCAAAAAGTTGTTTCTTTGAAAGAAAAAATAAAACTGATAAAACATTAACTAACCTCATGAAAAAGGGAAAGAAAAAAACCCCACAAATTAAATTAATTTGAAATTAAGGGAAAAATCACAACAGATCTCACAGAAATCTAGACGATCATCAATACCTATTTCCAGAACCTATGTTCCAGTAAGATGGAATACAAGAAGTGAACAGATTTCTATATCTAATTAAATTGCTAAAACTACATGCAAATATAAAAATTCTAAACACCCAACACCAGTCAATGAAATTGAAAATGTAATTAATGAATAGAAAGAACCAACATCATGAAGATGGCCATACTCCCAAAATTGTTGTACAGATTTAATGAAATCCTTATCAAACTACCACCATTATAACTCCCAGACCTAGAGAAATCATTCCAAAAATTTATTTGGAACTAGAAATACCTAGAATAGCAAAGACAGTCCTGGCCAGCAAAGACAAGGCAGGAGGCATTATAATTCCTGACTTGAAATTATACTACAAAGCTACTGTGATAAAATCAGGATGGTACTGGCAAAGAAATAGACATGAGCATCAATGGAATAGATTAGAAGAGGCAGAGGCCTCTAAGAATGCACTCAGCCACCTGATCTTCGACAAAGGGGACAAACATGTTTACTGGAAGAAAGATAGTCTCTTTAACAAATGATGCTGGAAAAACTGGCTCTCTACATGCCAAAAAACTAAAACTTGACCCAGGTCTATCACCATGCATTAAGCTAAAGTCAAAATGGATTAAAGATCTAAACATGAAAACAGAAAAAATAAATCTTCTGGAAGAGAAAGTTCTTCAAGGAGGAACTCTTGAAGACATATGGTAGGCAGAGTTCTTGAACAAAAATCAAATTGCACAGGTAATACTTGTAAGAATTAACAACTGGGACCAACTCTTATTGAGAAGTTTTTGCATATCAAAAGAAATTACCAACAAATTGAAAAGACAACCCACAAATTTGGAAAAAAAATGTAACTAATAAGCACTCAGGAAAAGGTCTGCTTTCTAGAATTTATAAAGAACTAAAAAACATTAGAGCTCCTAAATTTAAAGAACCAATACAGAAATGGGCATCTGAGATGAACACATGCTTCTCAGAGGACAAAGATAAGAAGCGAATAGATATATGAAAAAATGCTTCACATCAATAACCCTCTGTGAAATGCAAATTAAAACAACACTGAGATACCATCTCACCCCAGAAAGAATAGCTGACATAAAGAAATCAACCAACAACAAATGTAGGAGAGGCTGTGGGGAAAAATGAACCCTTCTTCACTGCTTTTGGGAGTGTAGACTGGTGAAATCCTTATGGAAATCAATGTGGAGATTCCTTTAAAAACTAGGACTGGAAATCCCATTCAAGCCAGCTGTCCTCATACTGGGAATTTTCCTGGAGGAACTTAAAACGTCATATCATAGTGATATATGTGTATCTATACTTACAGCAGCGCAATTTGTGATAGCCAAATCTTGGAAACAACCAAGATGCCCATCACATGAGGAACGGTTGAAAAAGATGGTATTTTTATTCAATGGAGTATTACTCAGCTATAAAGAATGATAAACTAAGTATTTATATTTAAGCGGATGCCACTTGAAGATATACTCATAAGAGAAATAAACCAGACCCATATGTGTAAATATCATATAGTCTCCCCAGTGTAAGAACTCAAAAGAAGAAGTACAAATAGAAAGGTATAACAGAATCAAAAGGAAAGCAAAAATTTGAGGATTGGACAACAAGGAAAGGGCAAGTAGAAAAGCTTTGAAACATGACAAGGGCAAAGCCATACATTTATATGCACAGGATTGGTAAGGCAACGATCCTGAGAAACATCAGCAGATTTTTGAAACTAGCAGTTAATTGGTAGGATTCTCACCCTGACTAACTGTATATGCTGATATCTGTGAACCAAGCAACTGCACTGAAGATAGCAATGTGTAATAGAATGTTCACACTTGGAATGCCTGTCATTTTGGTCTTCTCAATACGAACTTCTTGTCATGACATACCAATTTTTACCATACTGTCTCACAAGTAAATGTTTTTTTTAAAGAGTAATAAATGAAAAAAAAGACAGGAGGAAAAAACGTCACAGGTGCTGCTACAATGCTGTATATGATTAGATTTCTAAATTTCTGTGCAAAATATGTAATTGTCTGTTTATATTCTTCAAATATTTTTCATTTAAAAAAATTTCCCCACATTCTGTAGGGACTTAAAGTTTAATATATCAATACTTGATGGAAAACATGTGTTCCAGGTTATGCCTAAAATGTTTGATATTCAGACAGCGGTTAAATCCAACTGTATATGTTGAAGGGTAATAATAAGCTTCTGTTCTGGAAGGTTAACAACCTAAGATACAGACCAAAAATTAGAGAAAGAGAAGGGCTGCAAGGATAGCCAACATTTTGAGCCTAGCCTTTCAAGTTTAGTGAAGACTCAGAACATAAGAGAACCTATACTGTAACATCATGTAACTCAGTTGTGTCCCAAATTTTCTGATCAAGGTGATTATGGGGCCACAGAGCAATGTGATTAATGACATAGATTGTGCCTAAGGAGAGTCATATGGAGAGAAAACATTCTCTAAGGCTTTCACAGAGAGAAAACTAGTCAAGCCAGGGCCGTGACTCATCCACATGGCTGACATTGACAAAGGACCTACAAACTGCACTACAGGGTTACAGGATAAATCCTGAGGGTATTTGACCAACCTTATCAGATACAAAGGTTACATTTCTTGTTATATAGATCTTGCTTTATTTTTGTCTTAACCATCCAGCAGAAAAGTATAAAAACAAGGTATATAAAGTAAAGCCATATTAATATGCTGAGCTTTGAAAGGCTCAAGTCAACAACTTTTGCAGATAACCCACTATTATTGTGGACTACCGTACTGTGTTGGATTGTTTTGCTGAATTTATGCACCTGTATTATTTAGACGCCAATGTAATATTCATCTCTGACAGGACTAAACAAAAAAAGGGGAGGGATACAAAGGAAGGACAATTTTGTATCTGTATGTACAGAATAGTTAGGATAGATATATAGCTACTTTCTTTTAATTCAATGAGAAGAAAGATTTGTACTAATAGTGTTTGGACAGGATATCCTGTCTGCTTCTTATACTATGGATAACCACTAAGAAGATAACAATGTACAATGTATTAATTACTGAAATTGTCCTATTAATCAGTTTTGAAGTTGTCTCATTGCTATTTGTTTCTCAATAAAATAAAATTAAATTAAATTAAAAAAAGCAAATGCACTTAAAAATGTACCAGCCAAGTCCAGGCCCTGTTGAATTTTATGAGAAATTTAAAGAAGAACTAATATCTTTAATGATGAAACTCGTCTCAGAATTCCAATGGGAAGCAATGCCTTCAAAATCATTCCTGAAAGCAAGTGCTAACATGATTCCAGAACCAAAATCAAACTGCCCCAAAAAGAAAGCTACGGTACAATCTCTCTAATGAACACAGATACAAAAAATCCTCATTAAGTTACTAGCAAACAGAAGCAGCAAATCATCAAGAAGTTTATCTACCATGACTAAATAGGATTCATACCAGGGATTCAGGGATGGTTCAATATATAAAAAACAATGCATGTGATATATAATATTAAAAGAACTAAAAACAAATACACAAGACCAATTCAATAGATGCATAAAAACATTTGAAAAAGTCTAATGTGTTCATGATAAAAACCTTACAAAAATTGGAATAAATGATCTTTATTTCAATCAGATAAAAGCCATCTAGGACAAATGAACAGTTAAGATCATACTAAATGGTCAAAAACGGAAAGTTTTTACTCTAAAATCCTGAGCTAGGCAAGAATATGTACTATCACCAATTTATTCAGTATAATTCTGCAGACATCATCCATACAAATTAGACAAGAGGTCAAAAAAGGAATAGGGATAAGAAATGAGGAAATTAAATTACCATTCTTTTCAGATGACATGACATTCCACATAGGCGACCCCAAACACTCCATCAAAATTTTTACACTTAATAACCAAAATTCAGCAGGGTAGCTGGACATAAAGTCAACACCATAAAAATCAATAGCATTCTTATGCAAAAACGACAAACTCACAGTAGAAAAACTTCAGGGAAACACACTACAATAGCAACTTAAAAAGTATTTATGAATTAATCTCACAAAGGAAGTAAAAGATCTATGCACTGAAAATTATAGAATGTTGAAAAAGGAGATTGAAGAGGGCATCGGAAAATGGAAAGCTGGGGCCGGGGAGATGGCTCAGTGCAATAAGCGCTTCCCTGTCAAGCACAAGGACCTGAGTTCAATCCCTAATTTCACAAAAAAAAGGAAAGCTATTGCTTGCTCATTAATAAGAAGAATCAGCTTAGTGAAAATAACCTTACTTCTGTAACTGAAATTATGCAGCACAAAACTAGAGAAAACATTCCTAAAATTCATTTGGAAGCAGCAGAGACCTAGAATAGCAAAAGCAATTCTGGACAACAAAGGATAATCAAGGGGTATCAAAATCCCTGATCTAAAAGTGTACTACAAATTTACTGTGATAAGAATCAGCATAGTATTGGCACATTCAAAGGAACACAAGAGAACATGCAAATGCAACTCAAAATACAACTTTATCTTTGGTGCCAATAAATAGTACTGGAAAAAGTTGCTTTCCACATGCAAAGACCTAAACTAGACCCACATTTATCACCATGTACTAAACTAAAGTCAAAGTGCATCGAAGATCTAAATATTTAAACACACACAAGCACACACGCACACACACACGCACCCATGCACATGCACACTAAATTTACTGGAAGAGAAAATAAACAGAAATCTTCAAGTTATATGTGAAGGCTCATGAATGAAACTGAGACAGCTTGAGAAATACTACAAAGAATCAACAAATGGGATCTCACCTTATTAAAAATGTTTTTCACAACAAAAGAAATTGCCAACAGCTGAAAAGACAACCAAAGATTGGGAAAAATTACAGCCAGCTTTCCCTCAGTTGAAGTGCTTCTATCTAGAATATGTACAGAGTTGAACAACATTATGTCCCCAAAATTCAAAGATGCAATCCACAAATGGGCATATGATATAAGTACTTCTCAAATTAAAATGCACATGGCAAATATATGCATGAAAAAGTGTTCAATATTATTTTTCATTCAAGACATACAAACTGAAAATCACTGAACTTCCACCTCACTCTGGGAATAATGGCTATCATCAGTAAATCAACCAATAACGAACACTGGAGGAGCTGCAGGGGAAAAGTAACACTGCTCCAATGTTAGTGTGTATGCACACTGTCGCACCCACTGTGGAAAACAGTAAGAAGATTCCCGAAAAGCTATGATTAGATGTCCCTTGTGGCTCAATGTTCTCCATCTTAGTATCTTCCCAAAAGAATCAAAAATATCCTACCTCAGCAATATATGTGCACCCATGTTTATGGCAGCCTGGTTTGTCATAGCTAAATCTTGGAAACAATCTAAATGCCCCTCAAGTGAGGAATGGATAAAACAATATTTTCTTTTTTAATAATAGAGCACTACTGAGCCATAAAGAAGGATAAACCTGAGAGTTCTTTAGAAATGTGAAGGCAACTAGAGAGCATATTCATAAATGAAATAAAACAGATCCAGGTGTGCAAACATTGTGTTGTCTCCATAGTGTGAGAAGCTTAACAAATAAGATCCAAAATGTAAAATAGGTACTGTGAATTGGGAGGAAGCTAGTTGAAAGAAAAGACAAACTATGACAGGAAGAGGAAAGGAAGAAAAAGAAAACTAATATTTATACACAAGACAGTTGAGATAGTTATATATCTAGTTTCTCACAGTTCAATGAAAAGAAAGGTTTGTGCTAATATTGTTTAGACAGTATTTCTTTGTACTCTGAATAACTGCTATAGAGATAACAATACAGAATGTAGTAATTATTGCTACTGTCTACTAACTTTTTTAGAAACTTTGTTTTCAAAAATTTTCTTAAAAATAAAAGCAATACAATAAATAAAATATGACTGTCTAAAATTTAAGGAAAATGGCTATCCAAATATGATAATTGGATTATTAATTTTTATTTTATAATTTAATCAAGGGCCTGTTTAGAAAATGTTTTTGTCCCAGTCTGAAACTCAGGAAGGAAGTAATTGATACTCTTAACTGAACTTTCAATTTGCCACTGGAGGTTTTTAAGGGAAAAATGATTATGGCAATAGAGTTTTCAAACTCTCACTTTCTTTTTCCATAATAACATCCTTGACTTTATGTGATTTTTTTGTATAAGGTAAAATGCACATAAGTAGGAGCAATCTAGGCCTGCCCTAGCTTTGATTAAATGCCTACCTTCTGCAGTCAAGGAAAGGAAAGGTCAATCAGAGTGCACACAGTCTAACTTTCCTTTAATAGCATGTGAAACACTCTTTTATATTAGAATTTAATAAACAATGTCTCAGGGAGCTGACAGGACTGAGGCAGGAACGTGCCCTGGAGAGGTTCCTGGAGTGTAACTCAGCGTGGAGAAACGACAGATCTGATCAGAAGGCAAGTCAGGAAGTCACCCAGCTGACTCCGGAACCTACACTGGAATGCCACCCAAGAGTGTGACCACCCTGTCAGTTCCATCCACTACACGCACAGGCCAGGAAAGTTGGTTTCCCTGCCCACCCCCCAGAGTTCATTGATATACTGAGCTTCTAATTCCTCTATAATTTACCTGGCCAAGGTAGCTCTATGTATCACCTACGGGCTCATTTTGAACACACATTCTAAGACCCAGTCAGTTCGGAGCAACTAGGGAGAAATAAATATATACAAAAGTGATGTGATACAAAAATCAAACCAAACTTTGCTTTAATCTTTCACTTTTTAAATCATTTTTATAGTTGATGAAATAGTAGTTATAAAATAGAAAACCATGGCCACAACACAGTGTTCTATCAGATTCTGGGTGGATTGCTTAGCTGATTGTTGGTTTTAATCAAAGTAGTGCCACTGCTAGATTGAATTGGTTAAAAGTAACATAATTCTTTTTGTCAACGAGTGTTACTGAGAGTTACTTCAGAAGGCCTCTGACAACAATGCTTATGACCTTAGAAATATCTTGGAAATACCTCAGGAATTGACACTTAAATGAAAATCCTATGATGGAAGAAAACAAACTTCCTTATTCTCAAAACACTGAGACATTTTGAAAAAAAGTGCTTAAATAAAATTTTTATGCTTTTATCTTTTTCTTTTCATATTTAAAATATAAATACCAAATGATACCAATTTAGAATTTCTTTAAATGCATGATTTTAAGAAAATTTGCAGATTTGCAAAGTTGAACATGAAACTAAAGCATACAAATGCTTTTATTAATTTTAATCTTAGTAGGATTTTTTCTCCAGTTTTTTATATTATTACATGGTATTATTTATCAATTCTATCTGAGCACAACTACTATTAGAATTCAAAGAGAAGTTTTGGGCTTATAAAATTTGGACATAATTTTATACTTGTTTATATCAAAAGCAGCAGTCATAAACATGCAGCTTACAATTTTTTGCTATAGTTAAAATTATAAATGAGCAAATTCACAGGACGAACTGTTATAAATAACTTGACAAAGAAAGAACTACTGAACTCTGCATACTTTATGTTGCAAATCGTCATTATAATTTATACAAGTTTTTACGTATGAATGAACTTTGAAAGCAGAATAGTTTTCTGCATAACTATTTTGTGTGAAAAATACTAATACATTAAGTCAGCAGACAAAAGTCATAGAAAACAAGAGTGAAAAATAACCATGACACGAAGAAAATACTTCTATAGCCTGTTTATAAAGCTGGCAATAATTCTTAGTAAAACAGTCAGGCGAATGGAAGGAAAAAGCGTCTCAGTGGAAAGATAAAATGCATCTTTTCTGTTGAAAATAAATTGAGAAGACAAGAAATACCCTGGTAAGGATTTCAGAATCGCAAATGAAAGGCTGCACTTTTTCTGCCCCTCACACCCGAGGTAGCCCTCGCTTGCAGCCGGTTTGCCCTTCTTTTTGCACACCCTGTCCTGGCCTCATGTACATGATTTGCTGATTGACAGACTTGCCCGCGGCAGGGAGAACGCCACGCAGCACGGAGCACGGGGGTGCAGCGAGCAGGTGTGCAGTCTATCGCAGAGACCGTTTCTCCTTTACAACCTCTAATCTTATGACTTTAGAATTTTTAAACAGATGTTTCAGACAGATTTTATCTGTATTCCATGTGGCTGTGGGGTTGTTTCTCACCTGTTTAATTGCTTCCTTGCCCAGTAAAAGAGAACAAGACGAGCATGAAAGCACATTCTGACTTCCCTCGCGAGAAGGAAGTTGCCTCTTGATATTTCTACCGTGCTATTTGTTTTTCTTTGAAAGATTGAAATTTAATAATAAAGTGGAGATGAACTACTGGATGTTAACACTCTCGAGGATGTGGCTGTTACTGCTCTCCTTCATTTTTCTTCAGAGTTTGCTTATATTTGCTGAATATGACAACTTGCCGCCAAATTTCTTTCCTTCCTGCAGCCTGAAGACCAAAATGTTCCAATTTGACTCAAATCTGACAAGAACATGGGAATAAGAAGAGTGAACAAAAATGTAAGAATGCTGAAAGCCGGTTAAGAATTTAATAGAGCTCACTTGAAAGGATCAAAGAACGGATTCTCCGGACAAGGAGAGCTAAATGTGAAGTGTGTCTGGCCTTTGCATTTGCTGTTCCATAGATTTCATGTTAATGCCTGGAACGCTGAGAACTTTGTATCTATACGTGAAGCACGCATGTAAAGCACATGTGACATGTATTACAATTACGCATGTAATCATTTATATCATCATGTTTATAATTTACAGCCATGTAAAGTGAAAATTTTAATAATAGCAGAACTTGTGTACATATATAGACCTATGCATACTTACCCTATACACACATACATGCCTGATGTGCTTTCTTGGTCATTTTAAAACAAGAGATAGCCAAGTGCATTATATTTGAAGCCAGTAGGATATCTCGGACACAGAAGCATACGAAAGCTTGGTGCAGCGTGGTACTCAGTCCTGGCCCAGCCATGGAAACACTGACCCTGCTTCTCTAATGCTTAACTAAGGAAATGCCTGTGAATAATTGTGATTAATTAGCTAGGTACTTAGAGCCACAATATTTTTGAGACTTCTCTTCCCCAAACCTTTTCTGCCATCAAGGCATCTCTATGTAGGTGACACCATCAAATTGAACAGGGGAAGAGCATGTGAGAACAGTAGTGACCAAAGGAATTCTTACATAAACACTAGTTGAAAAATCTGGAGAAATTTAGAGTCTAAATTACCAAATGAAGTCAAAAGCTGTGGAGTTTCATTTTACCTTATATCATAGACTTGTTCAATATCCATGTCATGCTCCTGATAACATATTTGTCTTATGGACAAAATGAAACGGTAAGCATGACCTTCACAGGATTACTCTACCCCTGTAATTATAGACATGAGCTTGCTTCTGCAGTCGGCCGCAGTAAGGTGAGAAGCAGAATGTGAAGTGGAACAAGCCTGGTATGAAACCACCCACGGGGGTGCAAACCTGCTCAGTGAGCTGCACATGTGTGATTGCCCCAGAAGAGCAATGAGGTTTCTGTCCAATGTTGTCATGTGGCTTTGCTACCATGCACTCTGGGATGTCATTCTGGAATCTCGCCTCATTTTCCTCAGGATTCTATAATCAAATTAATACCCTAAAAA
>NW_004524642.1:11857294-11858630 GCF_000260255.1 Octodon degus
GCCATTTTATTCATGTAAAGTAATATATTTTAGGGTTTTAAGAATTAAGAAAACATCTGGGTGACTATTACTGATCTTATATATATATATATATGACAAATGACAAATGACAAAGGACAAATGAAAGAAGGGGAAAATTAATTTTCCCCTTCTTTCATTTGTCCTTTTCCTCATCCTAGTTTTTCCTTCCTGTCAAACAATTTCTTGCTCTTTCACAGTATCTGTTGTAACTTTTAGATGTTTAATACTCTCTGGTTCTTACACTAGCAAGATAATGTTTGCACATGTGGATCTGATTTATTTCACTTTCCAATGTAGTCTCTAGCTGCACCTATTTATTTACAAATCCTTAAAGTTACCTTTTTATAGCTGAATAATACTCCATTGTGTAAAAATACCATATCATTAGTGTTCATTCCTCACCTGATGAGCATTTGGATTGTTTCCAAGGTTTACCTATGACAAATTGCACTGCTATAAACATGGGTGCACATATATCACTGTGGTATGAGGATTTCAGTTCTTTTGGAAAAACACCTAGGAGCAGAAGACCTGGCCTGAGTGGGACCTCCAATTATAGCTCCTTGAGCAATCTCCATACTGATTTCCATAGTGCTTTTACCAGCCTGCAGTCCTACCAACAGGGGAGAAGGGTTCCTTTTTCTCCACAGTCTCTCCAGCATTTGTTATTATTGGTCAATTTCTTGATGGTAGCCGTTCTTTCTGGACTAAGATATTATCTCAGCATTGCTTTCATTTGCATCTCTTGAATGACTCATGATATTGAGCATTTTTTTCATATATTTATTTGTCATTTGTATCTCTTCATTTGTGAAGTGCATTTTGGAACATTTAATACTTTCTAGCAACTAAGACTTCATAAATGCATAAAAGCTGCTGAGAGTTGGGAATTTGATTGCATTTAGTTCAGTCATCACATAGTAAGGAGGGCTTACAGAAAGATAATCCACATGGACCATAGGCATGTGTCACAGAAGGAGCTTGTGTATTCACAAAATATATTTTATTCCAAATGGAACATGGTGGACACACAGAGCCTAACAGAACTTCTCCAAACTGCCTGTGGGGCATTGATGTCTTCAGCACTCTTCCCTGATGCCTTCAGCATTCACGCCAGCACTCGTCCCTTCAGGATTCACTCAGGATTTGTCCCTGGTGGTGTTAGCAGGCATTTGTATGAGCACACTTGGTTAGGGACAGCTCCTGCTGTTTACCTGCAGTAGGCCCCGTAGTCTGTTCAGCACCTGCTCTCCCTACTGATCAGAAACACTTCAGGGCAAAACCTCTCTCTCTCTCTCTCTCTCTCTCTCTCTCT
>NW_004524642.1:11858879-11860958 GCF_000260255.1 Octodon degus
TTTGCACATGAAATCCAGTATTATCACACATTGTCCTCTATGGACAGCTCATCATACTTCAAGGTTCTAGCATGTTCACTTTGTTTTCTTGTAGGAACTTCTACCAATTACCACCTTTCTCATTTTTTTTTTTTTTACTTTCAATCATTCTAATTCTGTTGTTCAAATGCACGTAAGTAACATCAAACCTAAATTGTCTTTAAAAAGAAATTTAAAAAGAGAAATCATACTTGGTACTGCCTATTGTTATCTTACTTTATTTTATGGGAAAAAAAGCAAAACAAAATTTTATAACAAAATCAGGAATGTGTCAGTTCTGAAGGCTTTTTCCTCCTGCATATCAAGTACTGATCTACTAAAATAAAAATGTCAGTAACTAGAAAGGTATTTAGAACACCACTGGAAATAATTAGGGTAGGGAACCGGGACAGGGCAAACAAAAGAGGGTGGGAAGATAATGAAAGAAACAAAGAAATGAAAAGTCCGCCAGATTCCAAGCAATAAGCAGACTACACAAAGTGACTGGTAAGAAACGGGTATTTTGCTGTTGTCTTTGTAAATAAAATAACTAATGAAATTTCCCTATAACTATAACTATAACTATAACTATAACTATAACTATAACTATAACTATAACTATAACTATAACTATAACTATATATATCACTATTTACATGATTTAGGTGCAATGATTTAAATATATAATAGTATTTTTCCTCTTGGATATGTCATGTATTTTATTTTTTATTTTTGGTGAAACCAGGGATTGAACTCAGGCCCTTGTGCTTGCCAGGCAAATGCTTATTCTACTGAGCTATCTCCCTGGCCCAAAAATTCAGAATGATTTTTTTTGGACTAGATCAGTCTGCCTTAAAGGCAGGTCTGGTAAGGTCTGAAGAGCTGGGATCGAACCACAGAATCCTGAGTCTGACTGCTTTGCTTAAGCAGACATTTAAAAAACTGAGCCAATGGGCAGGCCCCCCTGTCATGTGCTTTAGACTGTGCATAAGTTCTGTTATCTGTGAATTTCAAATGCATTATATTTAATACAAACACAAGGATTCTTATGCAACAATAATTGATTGAAACTGGAACGATAGTTTAGAAATGGACTAGTTCTTATTAAAATAAATTACTTATTGTGATTACTAAATAAAATATTCCTATATGAATTAAATTATATGCTCCTTTAGAAAGCAAAAGTATCATACGTTAGGTGGGAATAGATATGTAGGTGACAGATACTTGTTTTTTAATAGCACTTGGTTATAAAACAATTTAATTTTATATCATCATAGGATCATTTAGACAAACCTGCTGCACGATGATAGCTATGTAGCATTCCAATTTAACAGTTATATGACTTAGAACTCAATACATGAAATTCTGGTAGCAGGATCATGGCTGGTATTTATTAAAGTTTAATGATTCAAAAGAAGGGACTTTTATGTAATGGAGTATTACTCAGCTATAAAGAAAGATACACTCCAGGCTTTTATAGGCAAATGAACACAGCAAGCGATCATACAGTTACATGAAATAAACCAGATTTGCTAGTGTAAACATCATACTGTCTTCCCAGTGTAAGAACCTGAGAGAGTAAATAAGATCTTAAAGGTACATTCGATATAGTGAAAGGGGAAAAAAGCAATCAAAAATAAAGAACAACTGGGAAACGGGGGGGGGGAGGTATGGAAAACTGATATATTGCGCTACTAATTTCTATTAGCTCATTGAAGGAACCGTTAGTGCTTTTATTGCATAATCAGTTCTGCGTGCGTCTATCTGGTAAGCTGAATATCTACTTTGAGGATGACAATATGCTCTATAACAGCCACTCTTCATGTTTTAGCCTAGTTCTTTGAAATATTCTATTGTTGTTTTCGTCTCTTTGTAATATAAAACGTATGTCACAGGAAAAAAGAAAAGAAGTGGCATAATTTAAGTTACAAAGCTAGGTCTATGCTAAGCAGTTTTAATTGGAAGAATGATTTTCACAGACAAACATTAACTGTACAAATTGAAATTTAGTGCCAAGTGCAAGGCCCTGAGTTCAATCCCCAGTACCACAAAAAAAAA
>NW_004524642.1:11861283-11863037 GCF_000260255.1 Octodon degus
AAAAGAAAAGAAAAGAAAAGAAAAGAAAAGAAAAGAAAAGAAAAGAAAAGAAAAGAAAAGAAAAGAAAAGAAAAGAAAAGAAAAGAAAATGGTACTGAGAACAAAATAAACAAATTCAGGTAAAAAGGATGTGATTAGGTCAAATGACATGAGAAACATGAAAAAATAAGGGATAGCTGGTAAAACACAAAATTTGATCTATATTGAGGATACAACAATGAAAAATATTTGTGCAGTACAAAAAAGTAGAAATAATATCTTAAAACTGCAATTATGTAACACCCCCAAGGCCCTACATTTTTGCATTTAATTATTTTGCTTAGGACAGAATAATTAGAGGCATGAATAAAATAATTTCATATGCCAGTATTGAATAAGCTCAAGAATGGGTTAATAGAGGTTAGAAGGTGAAATCAGCTCTAAATTCATTCCAGGACATGAAGATTATCCTTATAGACATTTTATAAGCTATAATAATGAGAATTGCGGTAAAGACAGATTCTGAATGAAAATTTAATCAACTGGCAGCTCAGTGCAAGATACGATGCTGTTCCTGTGTAAATATGCTGTGGTGTTCCCTTCCAAACTGGACCTTGGAAACGGGGAGTTCACCCAGAAGGAGTTTTAGAAATAAAATGTATTTATAATTGTAAAAAGATGCTGATGTTGAAAAGGGAGTGACAATTTTCTACATTGAAAAAAAAAATTAAAAAAAAAGGTTTTGGAGTAGTTTTGGAACACATAATTGATTTTCAATCTAATTCTTCATTAACTATTGATTTTGAAGATGCATATATTATCTAAAGGTGAAGGCTATACCAAAGCAGGTGGTACAATAGATTTAAAACAGTAGCAATAAAATATAAATTTTATATATAATATATATTCCTATATATATGTATATATTCTCTTATTTGCCCTTACAAAAGCAACATTTCTTTTAAATTTATAGATATAAAAGCTGACTTCATCAACATTTTTTGCATACTTTGAAGAAAGAAACTTAAAAAAATAATAAAGTGGAAAAGTGATCATTACAAATTAAGAAAATATCCATACTTTCATAAAGAAATTGGTAATAACTTTAAATAATTCAGTGATCTAATAGAAAGATGAATGTCTCCAGAGGAATTTCAGATTTAATCTCTAGGGAGAAATACAGTAAAGTTTAGATGAATGTATTCAAAATTAATAAATGCTTCATTGAGTTGATAATATTTGTACTGTTGGCAACACTGTTCTCAAACTTGGTTAGTCTGATCGCCTTACTGATTGATTAGCACTGTTATTCTGGGTGTGGAACAGTACCTGGATCCTTCATCTTCTGGGTTTATCATACGGAATTTCTGTATACATTTTCATTTTTATGCCACTAGTAGCTTCATTTGGGAGATTTGAACTCTGTTTTTATAAATATCTTGTTATAATATGGTCCTCCTTGCATAAGAATTTACAGTTCACAACCTGTTTTTCAAACATAAACTTTCTGTAATTTATCAAAACATATCGAAAACTAGTATCTCAAATTTAATTTTAGTAAAACGGTTAAAAGTCCAGGAAGCAGAAGTTAGTACAGAGATATTTAGTTGCACAGCAACGTGACCCTAAGGTGCTAGCCTCCCTTGTCCCTCCCTCCCATCCCCTTCCCTCCCATTCCATCCCCTCATCCTTTCCTCTTCCTTCCTTCCTCCTTTCCTTCCTTCCTTCCTTCCTTCCTTCCTTCCTTCCTTCCTTCCTTCCTTCCTTCCTTCCTT
>NW_004524642.1:11863137-11894314 GCF_000260255.1 Octodon degus
CCTTCCTTCCTTCCTTCCTTCCTTCCTTCCTTCCTTCCTTCTTTCCCTATTTCCTCTCCCCTTCCCTTCCCTATTCTATCTAATATAAATTTATTTTCTCTAGAATGTTATTTATGCACTGGACTCAAGTTTAAAAATAATATCACTTAAAAATAAGTCAATGTACATCATAATGAGTTACCTGCTCAAGTTTGAGACACAGTGTTACTACCGAGGATAATTTTTGAAGATTGCTAAGAAAGGCCATGGACCTGGTTCCATGCATGTTTACTTCATTTTTTGGAGTGAGGGTATCCTAATGGGGTCATTTACATTATAACACTGCATTTGAGGGAAATTTTCTATCTTGTGACAGATGGATTGATCCCAGAAAAAAAAAATCCAGCATTGGATACAAAATGACTAGAATCTAGATTCATAAAGAGTTTTGCCTAGTCACAAATGAAATTTTTTTCACATTTTAATGCATATGTACAAATGTATCAATAAGTCTGTGAAATTTATGATACGAATTTGCAAAGATTTAAATCTCTGATTACAAGCTTTTGTTTTTCTTCCTTTTACCAAGTCAATGTTTATTACAGTTTGTTCAATGTACTCTTCAAAGGTAATATTATTTAAAAGTATTTTTATTTCAGTCATAGAAATAAGTCCAGAATTGTCCAGATTTGTAGTTCTATAAATATTATGAGAAAATATCTTCTTTTAAAGAGTAACTATTAATAACTAGTGTTCCAGCCCTGTTTTTCAGAATATTTCAGTTTTTTACATTACTAATATTTACATTAGAAATGAGATACATAATTTTACATTACTAACATGGTAATTAATAGAAATGCAAAGTGGTTAGTTTTTTATAGCACACAAATATATTGTTGATTTTTATGCTTTCATTTGTATGAAACAAAAAATGTCTAAATATTTCATCTGAAGAATAAAATCACTCATGTTTTCAATCAAATTATGTTGAGGTTAAGTAAAATTAAAATGCATGTCCTTGGGAAACATATTAATTCAAACCTAGCATGTAATTAGAATGCTGAGTTATTAGATGGAGATTAGATGAGTTTTTCTTTAGTGAGTACTCACCATATATCCCAAGACACATTCCAATTTCATCAATATTCTAAATGTGTTCTTCCCTTATTACTTTACCGTTCCAATTTATAGCAATTTCCTTTTGCACACTTCTTATATTTTAACAAACTTTGTGTCTATGCTGTCATTTATTAAATGGGTGAAGTAAGCCCAACTTTTTTTCTACTAAATTTTAGTCTAATTAATAACCTCTGTTTCAACAACTGAGAAGGGAGTTATCCCCCAGACATTTTAAATATAAAACTATGTTGGAATACAGCAAATCCCTCTAAGTTACTTCCTTTCAGAATGGTTCAGAAGGTTTCTAAAAGTCTATTCGGAATATTTAAACAAAATCACATACTGTTTAATTTACAAACTACTAAGTAATGCTATTAGATGCTAAATAAAGCCTCACAATGTAGCAAGTTGACCAACATAATCAGAAATGAAATTAACACTTATGGGAAACATCACATAAAATGTACTAATTTTCTTACTAGTGATAATATTCACAGTATATATGTAAATACCAAGTGTTTTATACAACGTGGAGCTAATATACATAACAATACTAACACTGATTATTTAGCAGTGAAGAATTAATTAGCCTTTTATTTCTTACTGTGAACATAATTTAATTTTAGTAAATTCATGATTATTAAAATAATATAAAGTACATACACTCATATTCACATATAGAATGAATCTATTGCTTAAACATTAAATGTTACAGAAGAACTATTGTAATTATTAAAATATTCATGAGAAAAATATTACACTTCGCAGCAGGATTATTTTCACTAATATAAAAACAACAACTTAAGCATCCTCAATAGAAAAAACTGTGCCAGTGATTTTATATTAAAGAGATAGCCATAGAAAATATCAACTCTATCCAAGATTCCATGACAACCATATCCAGTGATCATGTGGCATATAATGGTTCACATAAGAGATAAAATATGCTTGAACATACATAATAATTTTTGCCAGAAAAATTGTTTAAATATATGCAATGTAAAGAACATAAAATTATCAAAAATCAAACATTATGAGAAACTTCATGATTTTGTAAATCAAGACAAAGAACATGCATATGTTTAAAATATCTACAAATCTGATTTCAAATATAAAATAACTATCAAAAAACAAAAATCTCTGTCCATCAGTTTCATAGTGGGTATAAGTAAGTTTAATCTATGAAATCACAAATTCCCTTCAAACTGTTATGCAAAGCGTACATGACAGCAGACTCCACCCCTTTGCCAAGTCAAATGAGACATTGGCTGGATTTTAATTATAATTAAAGCCAAGATGCAGTTAATATGGGTTTTTCAGAGAACTGTTTTGATTATGAGCTGAGGAAATAAGGTACATCATCATTTTTTTTTCTACTTTCATTTTATGTTTGCAGTCAATATTAATTTAAGTTCCTTTGCATTTTAGCATTCATTTGATGTTCAAGCAGTGTATCACATGATATTTGGACTGAAAAAGAGGCAATTCTAATCTGGGTCAAATGTATTACCCTAGTGTTAATATTATTGAGATGTACTAGAGCAAGAACTGTCTAGCCCGAAGACCTGTGAAGAAGAATTTCTGCTTTAGCTTAGTAGACACTAAACCAACCTAACCGACTACAATCACTTTTCATTGCTAAATGAAAAGAAGGAATTCTTCATGATGATATATAAGCTGCAAAACAATTCAGAGCTCTTGTAGTTATGGTAAAAAAGCTTGTTTTATAATTTCATACATGCATTCATTATTTTCTGATAATATAGGTAAAAGAACTAAATCCCTAAATATTTTTTCATGATAGAATAAAAGTTTCTTTGCCCAGTAGATACGCTGATTCCTTGTTTCAAAATCTGTATTCATATTTATTACTACATTTTAAGATGATATATGTGCTAAAATCATCTCTTTTTCTTTACATAAAGATATATATGAGATTCACTAAAGATAGCTTTTTCAAGCTATTATTCAGTAGAACACTGCCAGTATGTTATTCACTGTGGTTTTGGAGATACTAGAAATAGAATAAAAGGAAAATAATAAATTACACTTTAAATCCATAATTCAAGAATAAAGAGACAAAAAAAGGAATAAGGAGGCCTAAGCTAGTAAATCTAAAACTTCAGAATACGGTTTCATGTACTTGAGATTGAACATTCCCAATACAACACTGTAACTAAGAACGCAGATATTCAACCTCAATTAACCATGTAACATTGACCCTGAAGTTTCCAAACTCTATATTCTGTTGTATACAACAATAATGAAAATGGTATCTATATCAAAGGGAAAATATGATTCTATAAAAAGAAACCACAAAGAGCAAGTGCTTAGAAAAAAATTAAAATTATTTCCGGCATAAAGTATCATGAGGATAAATGGCAAAAATGCCTTGAGAGAATAAAAGTCGGAAAAGATTTACTAACAAAAGAGTCGTGAACTGATAAGTTATTAGGATAGAGGTATCCAGGTTTGGAAACCACCAGGTTTATACATTATAGGATCTTCATTCAAGAAAGTTAATATAATATCAAAATATCAAGTTCATTACAGAATGATCTGATTAATCTAAAATGTGAAATGTCATCACAAATTGTTTTTGCAATAGTTAGCAAATCCCCAAATACCATAAAATGTAGAGAAATAACATTTTATTGCTCACTTAAAACCTCTGTAAAAATTCTAACAAACTTTTTTTCCATAATTTTATTGATAAATAGCAATGAGACAGTTTCAAATCAAATTGGTAGAACAGTTTCAATAACTGTCATACATTCCTCCCAGTGGTTAATTACTGTACAAGATGCGGACATGATATCCTATCTACAAACACCATTAGAACAAATCACTCTATTCATTAAGAGAATGTAACTATGTACCTATCCTAACCACTTTGAATACACAGATACAAAATGGACATTCATCTGTAACAAACTATTTTTTTGAGTCTTAAAAATTTTACTTCTCTATTCTACTTCTCATATGTTTCTGATGTCAGCTCTCACTGAATATTTTGTTATGGTTTCTTGACTTACAGTTTACCCTTTTCTCATAAATAGATTTAATAAACACATGAATAGTCCTAGATCGCACATTTTCACTCGGTTGACTGACAAAAGTGTAACATATCATGGAATTGATTACGAAATATTTAAAGAAATGACTAAATGAATACTTCTTTTATCATCTCCCTAGGTAGTTAAAAATATAAAAGATAATGATTCTAATGTTACCTGATTTGAGAGTGAGCATTTTTCTGGAGAACAGGTCAAAAAACAAAAAGCAATCTTAAGAAATCACTATTAAAACCATGCTCTTGAAAATCCTGAACAAGCATGAGACCACATGACACAGTCTACAAGAATTTCTGTCTTTAAAAATGATCTCCTGGTGTCAGGAAATATGGTATGTAAACTATGAAGACATGAGACACAGGACTGTATCTTACACTTATCTCTCTATCTTCTCAAAAGTCATAGTTTTACCTCATTATAGAGAAATTTTTGTATGTGAAAGTAAGAGGATACTGAACATTGTGTATCAAAAATACTAAAAGATGTTAAATACAGTGATGGTCCCATACTGCAGAGTGTTGGTTGAGACAGTGGGAAGCCTATCCTGGAGGGGAGCGGTAACAGGAGAACATAAACCTTCTGGTGCATGTCTCCAAGAAAAAGTTCTTCCCAACCAGGCCCTACCACTTAGCAGTAAGTTAGAATCCCAGTGGTCCAATCTTGTTCCAGAATTC
Organism: Octodon degus; assembly: GCF_000260255.1. Taxonomy (NCBI): domain Eukaryota; kingdom Metazoa; phylum Chordata; class Mammalia; order Rodentia; family Octodontidae; genus Octodon; species Octodon degus. The sequence goes on from NW_004524642.1 coordinate 11,867,984, forward strand.
CCACCTCTGAGTACATGAGGAGTTTGAAAGGCACATAGATATGAGCCATATCAGAAGGATACGAACCATAGCAGAAAGAAAGGTAGCTACTTTCAGTACTCAGTGGCACAGGGTAAGCATTTCCATTCCTAAATAGATATAAAAGCATGAGGAAAAAAGAGGCATCAAAGCAATGTAATCCCTGTAAGGCTCCACCCCCAGGAGTGCTGAGCTGGTGACAAGTCCAGGCATGGTGGAGCACACCTGTAATCTCAGTCCTGGGGAGGCTGAGAACAGGAGGATCACCAGACCCTCCTTTCAAACTTAACTGATGACATTGTAGGGTTTCTCTAGCTCTCATCTCAAAACCTTTCTACACTTTTACCAGAGATAGTACCACGGGCCTCTAAGTCACATGATGAGGTCCTAACAGCAGCAATCCCACTTCTTTGGTACCAGTATCTGTCTCAATCACTTTCCTAAACCCTGAGCCAAAGTACCTGACAGCCACTACTTAAGGAAATAGAGCTTTATCTTGCCTCATGTTTCAGATGTTCCAGTCCTTCCATGCTCAGCAGCATAGTAGAAGGATCCAGGCAGACAAGAGCTGCTTATGTCACTGTGACCAAGAAGCAGAGAGAGATTCTAGTAGCTCCAAAAGGTGATTCACCCTCCAGCTCATGGTCACCATGACCTACTTCTCCTGACCATGTCTTACCTCCTAAAACTGAATGAGTTATAGCAACTCCACGGGTCAAGTGGTTCAGTCCTCTTTGAAAATTCCTGAATGAGTGCATGAGGCTTTTTGGGAGACATCTTGATAAAATCCTTGTGGTGGATGTGGTAGTTACTTTTAAAGCCAGGCATACAAATGCATGCCTATATTTCCAGAAATCTAGGAAGCTTAAGCAGTAATAATACAATTTAAAGTTCAGCCCAGGGAACTTCAACAATATGGTGTGATGCTGTCTCAATTTTTTAATGAAAAAATTAAAATGAATATAGTACAATATGAAAACTCTAGGTTCTAGCTCCCATACAAAAAAGTTGAAATTCTTTGGCAATACTAAAGCATAAAAATAAAAATGAACAAAAGATAAAAACATTTACTATAAAAAATTTACTATATAAGTCATAAGGGATGAAGATCAATTATCAAAGCTGTTTCTAAAAGTTGAAAAGAAAAAGTCTGATAGCTGGGCACAGACTGCAAACAGAAACTCTATCGAAAATAGAAATAAGAAAAGCTTTTTAACATATAAAATGTTCTTCAACTCTTCTCCTGATAGAATGCAACATTAAACTACACAGATCATGTCTAAAATCTTAGATTGTTAAAATGTGATGTGGACTGGCACACTCTATTTCAAAGCTCTGGGGAAATAAGTACTCTCATAAATGGCTGTAAAACATGCAAAATTATAAAGCACTTCTAAAGAAATTATGGCACAAGAAATATCTGCCCATTAGACATTATGGAAGTCATATACACATGACAATATACAACATGAAAGCAAAATTAAAATGCAAACATTAAAGAGTGCAAACAGGAATATAAAAGGAGTAAAATATGTAATTTCCAGCTTTTCTAAATGTTTGGAGAAGGCCCCTGTGTACCAAATATCATTTTGATTTTTCTCAGTTTTTATGTTTTTCCTCTTGCAAAATATACACCCCAAAACATAGAATTTATATGTATAGTGTAGTCAGCCATTATCAATGAAACGCACACCTTCACACGGGGATGAACAAAGGCCAGCACCTGCAGTTCTACACAGAGTGCTCCCTCATCAGCACTGCGTCCTCCCTCCCAAGTCTGTCCTGTGCCAGACTTTGATAATTATTTTGGTTATCATTTAGAACCCAGGTTACTACTCCAAAACACTATATAATGGATTTGGCTAAGTCTTAAACTTTTTTTTTTTTTTTTTTTTGGTGCTGGGTTTTATTTTTTTTCTTTTGTTTTTTTTTTTTTTTGTGGATCCTCCTGTCTCCGCCTCCCCAGTGCTGGGATTATAGGCATGTGCCACCATACCTGGTTTCAGGGCCAGCATTGCTTGTGGTGCTGGGGATCAAATTTGGGACCTTGTGCTTGCCAGGCATGTGCTTATGCCACTGAACTATATCCCAATCCCCTCTTACCCCTTTCCTATTGCTTTATTTTGAAAAATCTCCATCCTGAAGGTAAGTAGCAAAAAGTGAACTGAACCTTTCCATACTAGTCACCTAAATTACCAGCTGTGTTCATTTTAGCATGTTTTTCAATAGCCCTATAGATGAATTTTTATATGATGTCCTGTTGAAAGCATTGATTTTCTAAATTTACATGAAAAGATTTATATATATTATTTCATCTTTCATTTTTTTAAGTTTGGGAGATTATCTATTTTGTTACAAAAGCTATATTTGTTTATTTATATTATTGTACAACTCAGAGTGCTTTCTATTAGACAGTACTGGTGGGACACGAAAATAATAGAAAAAGATATCCTAAATATATGAATATCTGTCTCATGAAATTCCTTCTAGAGGCACAGGTAGTCATTGTTCTGCTTGGCAATTTCTTGCAAGGAAGTTTAGATGTACAGATCACTCCATAGATTCTACACAAATGAAAACTCAATCTGTAGTAAGTACAATTATATTAAAATTAGATTGTGACCACACAATTTTTTCTCCAATATTTGCTGTGGGTCCCAGAGGTCTGTGTGTTTCTTAAGTACAGAGGGTGTGGAGATGAGAGTTTTGAGCTTTTCTGTATCTGATTAAATTTTCAGAAACCTTAACCTGAGGCTCCATGGAGAACTGGGGGGCGAAGATGATACTGGGGATAATGAGGTTTGATTTCGCTCTGTAAGATTTCTCCTACTGCAAGGGAGAAGTCAGACTCTACCTAGGCACCAGAGATTGCTTTAGCTTGACTTGAATAGAATAAATGATCCAGAAAGGAAGAATTATGTATTTTAGTTTATTTATTAGATAAGTGACGTGTCAACTATCTGGGAAAATTAATATGTTTGAATTTGTGATGATGTTTGATAGTTTGGATACAATTCTTTGGATTTTTATGGTAAGGAAAGCATTTACATTGAATGGATAAACAAAATTTTAAATTTTTAATATTGGGTGTAAAGATTAATTTAATTGCATTAAATTAATGGACTGTTTTGATTTTAGGAAATTCAGAGCAAAACTGCAATAGTATGTAATTGGCAACCCTCATACCTGTTTGATTGTAAGTTTCCAATGATTCCAAATGAAATGACTGAGTAATGGACAAAGGATTTCATCTTATTTCTGATTTTCCTTTCTATATGGGTGAGCAAATAGTTTAAGGTATCAGTTTCCTCTTTCCCCATTCTGTGTATTCTCAGTGACTACTCAGTAGGAAAAATATTGAACAGGCTTCACTTAGCTACTTCATCATTATAACTGGGAATAGATACGTATGGGTTTGGACCCTGCTACAGCTTCACAGAATGTGAAGATGATAGGCATGCATTACAAAACCAGGATTTAGAAAAAAAAATCTGATATGTTACTTTTCACTGTACCTGTGTTACTGTTAACTTATTCCACATTGGGTTATTGTATATCATGTACAATATTCTGATATATATGATATACAATAATATAGACACTGCCATTTCATGTGTGAAAATACATTTATTATTTATTGTTATATTCTTTATTATATTATATTATATTTATCTTTAAGATAAATTTCTTTATTTTAAGCTTTAAGCTTGTTATGCAGAGTAGTTTGGATAACTATATTGTGAATTTCTGCTGAAATGAAATTTTCTTTCTTTTGAAAGGAAACGTTAATGTTTAATTGTGTTTTGCTCTGATTTTTTTCTCTTAAATTTTTTCTAAATTTTTTGTTATTGTTTTGTTTTGTTTCTTTTTCTTTAAATGAATCTTGCACATTTATATCTCGTAATCTGAACAACTAATTTGAAGACTGAATCATGTAACACAGCATCAATGGTTGAAATCTTATTACTTTTTTTAGTGAAATATTGGATTGTTTCTAATGCTTTCTTTTTTCCTTTCACTTTTCTATTCTTTAAGAATAAAAACAATTAAAAGTAGGAGATCATTCTGTTTTAAATATTTACTAGAGCTCATGAAAAAAAGATCATGCCAGTTGAAATTTATTCCATGAAAATAAATGACCAGGGTTGGAGAGATAGCTCAGCAGCATAAGCGCCTGCCTGGAAAATGCAAGGTCCCATGTTGAATCCCCAGTACCACAATAAATAAATAAATAAATAAATAAATAAATAAATGTGATCAGAATCTTTTTAGAATGAACAATTCACTCATTCCTTAACTCACAGTAAATTAAAAACTATTGTTTGACTATGAGCTCAGGATATTTATTCAGGAAGTTAAAATAGTGAGCCAAAGAAGCAACATTTCTTTTTATATTATTTTATATTATGGAATATATATATATATATGTCAACAAATAATATCAAATAAATAAAGATAAATATATTTGATTAGTACATAATTTATAGATCAGCAAATATAAATATATTTGATTAGTACATAAATTATAGATCAGACATAAACTATTTTACAAAAGGCTTATACACTGAGGTGGGGCTTTTGGCAATTGATTCAGGAGGGCTCTAACTTCACCCATCTCTTAAATTTATAAATGGATTCATGATTTGATGAATCCACAGAGAAGCAGAGAATTACAGAGAAGCAGGGAATCAGGAGTTGGTCGCATGGGTGGAGACCTTGGGAATGACGTTTCACCTCAGTCATCTCTCCAACTCTTTCTCCACAAGACCCTCCTTCAAAAGGTTTCTGACTCATCTATCATACAGCTCTGAAACACTTAGAGCCAGCTGACCAGAGGTAGAAACTCCTGATGTCAGAGCCACAAAACCCTTTCCTGCTTTAGGATAATTCATCACAGTGATAGAAAAGTGAAAATGGTAGGGTCCTAGGTGACAGTCAACAAATGCATACATCATACACTAACCAAATCCAGACTCTCTACTGACCCTTCCATTTCTCTCAGTCTCACATAATCACTGTTCTACTAGCAGTTTAACATTTAGCTCCCACACAGAACACAGAATGTTCAGTATTTGTAGTTTTCTGTCTCCTTTATTTCCTCACTTCTTTATTTCAAGGGAAGCTTGAAACGGCTGACATCCTTATTTATTTTGAAACATTTTTGTGATTTCCTTACACTAATGGATGAAGAATATAAAGTGATCAATTTAAGTGATGAATGTTTAAAGTAAAATACTTATTACAGTGAAGGGTACATTTTCACAAGTGTTTCACAAAATATACTTTTACAAGTGTCTTTATGATGTGCCAGTAGAAATATGGTGGATACTGATGGTGGATTGGGTGGATTACTACCCAATGCAGAGGAAGTTTAGTATCCTCCTGAAAGAATTAAAGTGTTATATGCACAGCCGTGTTTATGAAGAACAGTTTATAATAGGTAGATCTTGAAAATAATGCAGAGGTTCATCAAATGACAAGGGGCTAAAACAGATTTGTTTTACATAATGAATATTACTCAGCCATAAAGCAGGATGAGCTTGAGACATTTATAGTTAAATGGGTGGAATTGAGGTCATACTCTTAAGTGAAATAAATCAGACACATATGTGTAAATGTCACACTGTTTCTCTAAGGTGAGAAACTGAAAATGCAAATAAAAGCCAATATGTGTAATAAATAGTGTAAGGTAGAAAATAATTGCTCCAAAGAAAAGGGGAATTTGGAATAAGTAGTTAAAAGGGAAAACAAACAAATGAGACAAAAAGGATAAAGTGAAAGCAAATCTTTTCTTTTAATTAAATTAAATGAATTAATTTAGTTATTTTTGCAGTACTGGGGATTGAACTCAGGACCTGGCACTTGCCAGGCAGGTGCTTATGCCACTGAGTTATCTCCCCAACCCTCTGGAAGCAAATTTTTATAAATGAAGTGAAGAAGGGTTGAAGAAAGGGAGGATGAATAAGAGAAAAGAGAAGGCAAGATATATGATGTACAGGTACAAATTCCCTATGGTGAATGTGTTCATAAAGTACATCTAAATTATAGCAATAGACTTAATTAACAATAAAATGCAAAACAAAGTAATTACAATTTCAAAAATTCTATGCCATATATTGTGTCAGTTATTGTTCTTTGACAACTTTTTTTCAATTTATTTATTTATTTATTTATTTATTTATTTATTTATTTGGTATAGGTTCTCACTACACAGCTCACTCTCAAAATGATCCTCCCATTTCAGCCTCCCCAGCGCTGGGATTATAGGCATGTGCCACCATGCCTAGTTAGACCAGAACAACATGCAGTACTGGGGATCAAACCTGGGTCCTTGTGCTTGCCAGGAAGACATTTAGACTGCCGAGCTATCTACTTGGCCCCATTCTCTGGTAACTTTTTATGAAATTTTGTTTCATTCATTTTTTATTGAAGCTGGATTAAATTTTATATTTCCTTATTAATATCATATATTACATTTTAAAAAATTAATAAAAATTATGTATCCTCATCTCCTCTTTTCACCACATCCAGCACTACAGGACTTCTGGCCCTTCTCCTACATAAAGATCATAAAATTTAAACATTTTGGATGACTCTGGACATCAAGGCAATCATGACAAACCAACTAAAATTGCTCATGCAAAATGACTTCCAGAATTGATTGTGAAAAAAAAAAAAAAAAACAATTAGATAAGTATATTTTCTTGAAGGGGAGTATCTTGAGGACAATTAATGGCAATACCTTTTCTTGTAATATTTTTAAATTTTAAACATTTACTGTGATTTTCTTCTACCCAGTGTTGAGACAAAGAAGCAGATGTCTGCTGTTTTATTTTAAGTCAAGTGGATACATTTGTCTTCATATTAAATCTCTACTCTTTTAGAATCCTACAGTCATAGTGTGTAATCCTGATTCTCCACCATAAACATCCCTAAATTTTGTCTTTTTTTCCATTTCATCTTCTAACAGAAGTCTACTACCTCACTTCCAATGTTGAGTGAAAATCCTCAAGTTAAAAATCAGTTTTGATCTCTGTTTTGTTTTGTAGTATCACCAGTTTCATTTCTTTGGGGTTGCAGTATATTTTCCCAATTCACTGAAAAAATTGTATAAGATACTTAATATTCTTTCAATTATTATTTTATTCAATAAACTTAAAAAATATTAACAAGTATTTTAAAAGGCAAACGATACACACTACAATACACACACACAGGCACACACACATACAAATCAAGCTGTTGAAAGTAGAAATTCAAGTCATTCCTTAGAAAACCTGAGATCTCTTAACAGTACTAAAAGTACTTGAAGAGATAAATATGTCGATACTTGTAAAGCACTTAGAAAAATGCTTCACAAATAGGAAGTGCATTGTAGTTATTCATTATATTTTATTACATAATATAAATGTAACATGACACTAAAGATACAGTATGCTGGTAAATAACAAACACTCTGATGTATTAACATAAAATTTAAGTAAACTAAAGTGATTAAATAAACCCATCTGTCCCGACCAGCAGGTCAGTCAATGAAGGTCACCTGGGAGAGGAGCAGGGAATTGAGGAGGGGACAAAAGACAGGAGATGTGAGAAATGGGGACAAGAGGATTCTGATCAAGTCTTGTTTATTCAAAGGAAACTCTGGATATATGTAGTGGAGGCAAAGGGAAAAGACCTCGGTGGGTAAAAGGCGTGAGTAACTAGGCAACCGGCTATGACAGGAAGTCCCACCTCCAGGGTATAGCAGGAGACTTATGGGAAATAGGCGGGGTAAGAAGAATAAGGAGCTTAGCTCAGCAGAAGTAGGGGAAGAGGAAGTCAGAAACCCACTTACAATAGGATTAGAGGCCTGGAGCTATTTTGCCTCACACACCCTTCTAGTATGAATAAAAATCTGTTGGAAGATTCTCTTTCATGATACTAATCAAAAACCTGGCATTTAGGACAATGAAAAGCAGTACCAGATAGAAATAAAGGAGAAATTAAAGGAATGAATGTTACCTAAGAAGGTTACAAAGCCAAAATCATTGTGAGGAAAACAGGAGTGAAGCAACATATTCTGAAGGTTATGCAGTTGCAATAAAATACTTCATATAATGTGAGAGCTGTAGCTAAGAACCATGAGTATTAATACAAATATTGCTAGGTAAAACATTGACATGAGGGTAACTAAACATCAAACATAAAACCACATATATGCGAAGAAACCATAATTTAAAGCAAGTTCATTTTTGTTAATTGATAAATACAGTGCATAAGCCAGCTGAGATTCAGTGAGGCATCTAGTTTATTATTAATTTTGCACTATATTGGAAATAAAAGTAATGTGTTTGCTATTACATCTAAGCAGTTTCATGTGTTAATATATTCATTTGGGAGGAGTCACTAGACTATGTAAAATGGTTACAGTTAGTTCATAAATAATAGTCATCTCCTTATATATCATGTGTGCATCCTAATAATTCCCATCGTTTGTTTTCATAAACATCTCAATATTGATGAATTTAGGATACAGAACAATTAAGCTAGGATACTATAAAGAAAAATTAATTTCAAGATCTCACTAGCTACACATCATTTCTAGTTGAAATGACTATATGTAATTCAAATGAAGGAAATGCACTATCATGAAAGTTTTCTTTGAATAGGAGCATCTTTTCCCTACAGTCAAATCATTTTTACCTTAAAATATATAAATATAGATGAGGCCACAGAGATAGCTAAGCAGACTAGGTGTCTTCCGCCCAAGTGCAAGAACTCAGGTTCAGTCCCTGGTACCACATGCTGTGCTGGCCCTATCCACCCTGGAAGTGCTGAGCTGCTCACTGAGGCCAGGCAGGGTGGTGCACGCCTGTAATCCCAGGGCTGGGGAGGCTGAAAACAGGACAATCACTAGGAGTCGGAGCCGCAAAGTGAGACCCTGTACCAAATACATAAAATTAAAAAACAAAGAATAGATGATATAGATATAGATATAAATAAGAAAAATGATGAAATTATCACTATGACCCATTTTTATTTAACTTTGTTTCAGGAATATTCACAAAATCATATATAGGAATAATGAAATGTCATTAAAATTGGTAATAGAAATTTTTTAAGTTCAAGTAAGGATAATTAACATAAATTCAGAATTACCCTAAAACAGTAAAAATTAATGTTTTTATTCTAGACTTATAATAAATAATAGAAGCACATTCGTTCATATAAGTTTTGAAGATCACATTATTTTGCCCATTGGAATTGCCCCTGCCATGGTCTTCATATCCTCTCTCAACTTAATACTGCATGTAAGTAGCAAGATTAGGGAAGAAATAATGGCATATCTTGTGTTAACTTTACTGTATTAGCCAAAAATTTCAATGATACTTCTATCTAAATTTTCAAAGCCAGCACCCGTTGAAGACTGTTTCTATCAGACAGGTATATTCTATGGTAATGGTTGTTCAGAGTAGTGTGGGAGATAGGGATAATTTGTCAAACAACTAGTTAGAGTACATTAAAACATTTAGACATTAGGATATATAGTAATATGCCACAATTTAGAGTAAATCATAATGATATGATTAATTCTACATCACTTGTATCACAATACCCATATCTCAAATATCTCACATGTATAAGATTATTGAATCAGAACTTCTGAATCTTAGAAAGGACATAGTATCAGAAAATATATGAGGGGGCTGGTGAGATGGTTCAGTGGTTTAAAGCACCCACTTAGAAGAAGCTAAGCTAAGCAAAGCACAGGGACCACAGTTCAGTCCCCCAGCACCACATGCCAGCCAGCCCCGCCCCCTGGTGGGCTGAGCTGGCCACACACACAAAATAAATAAATTAAATAAATAAATAAATAAATAAATAAAATATACGAGGAAGCAAACAAGATTGATTTTCACAATATGACAAGGGGTTAAAGACCCCCTGAAGAACTCAACTCAACAGCAGAACAAATAACCCTATTAAAATGGGCAAAGAACCTCAATAGACAGTTCTCTAAAAACATCCATGAGGCTAATGTAAAGTAACAATGTTCAACATAATCAATCATGTGAAAAATGCCAATTAAAGACACAATGAGTCATCACTTCAAACCAGTTTTGAAGACTACCATGAAAAACAATGAGGGTAGCCTCGGTTCATATGATGCTTAAACTTGACTGTCCACTTGACTGGTTTGACAGCCCACTTAGGGGATTAGTAAAGTACACTTCTAAGAGTGTTTAGGTAGATGGAGAAGACCTTGCCTTGGGGACGTTATCTTCTCCCTGGTCTCTTCCTCTCTTGCCCCCTCCTCTGCTCCCCAGCCAATATGAAATAGGCAGCTTGGCTTGATCATATTTCTGCCACAGAGCCACTTAACAATGAATTGAAACCTCTGAAAGTTTAACCTAAATTGAACTGTTCCTGTTTTAGCATGTAGGTGGCAGGTGTTTTTGTTTCAGGAATGGGAAAGCAGACTCATACAGTGAGGAGAGAAAAAAAGGACAATGGTTTGTGGAAATGGAAATTCATTCAGATTATTGCAGAAAACAGTATTGAAACTTCTATCTGTATAAATAGAACTAGTACATGATCCAAAAATCTCACTACTGGATATATATTCAAAGTTATTAAGAAGTGAAAATTCCTATTTAGAAGAGAGATGTCTAGTCTCACATTCACTGTGGTATTATTCATAGTAACAATGATATGGAACCAGCTCAAGTAGCTATGAAAGCATGAATAAAACATACATTTATAGTTGGCTTTCTGTGTTTAGAGGTCCTACATCCAGCTTTAACAAAGGATTGAAAATATTTTCAAAAATATATCTGCACATAACATGTATAGACTTTTTTTTACCATTATTCCCTAAAAAGTATGCAAATGAAACATTGCATAAAATTTGTGTTATACCGTATCTTGCATATTATCTACAGCAGATTTTAAATGTATAGGTGGAAGTTCTTATGGTTTGTGAATGGGTGTCCCTCTGCCTAAATTTCATGCAGGCATGGGGAGACTCCTAGAGTTTGTGACTGACTCATGGTCCACTGGGATTATGGACGTGAGTGAGTGCTGCTGGGATTATGGGTGTGAGTGCTACACCTGGCTTGGGGCAAATAGTGTGAATGCAACATAAGGAAGACAGACGTGTTCTCTGTAGCCATTGTTGCTGCTGCTCCTCCCTTTGTTCTCTTGCTCTTTGTGGCCCCCATGAACTGCTGCTCTGACATGTGCCACTCTGCCTTGAAGCCAGCTGAGTATGGACTGAAACCTCCACTGATTGTGAGCTAAATAAACCTTTCCTGGATTCGTTTGGGGTGTTGGGTGTTTGTCCCAGCAACAAGAGGGGAGTAACTGAGATAGAGGTGTATAAATTATGTGTGAACATCACAACGTTTCTTATAAGTGACATGAATATGTAAAGCTTTTGGTACCCACCAGAGTCCTACAACCAATTCTTTGCACATGAGAAGAAATGGCTGTGAAGATGGGCACAGAGTACTAGTTAGCCTTCAAAAGAAAATACTGACATTTGTGATCACCTGAATGAACCTATAGTATATAAGCTAAATGAAATAACCTAGGACTAGAGAAATGAATATTACAAGATTAAACATATATATATATATATATATTCCAACATATGGATCTCAAAGGAGCAGAAAGCAAAACAGCTCCAGTTTGTTGAATGTGGAGGTGTTTCAGTCAAGGAGATAAAAGTCTTAGTTGTGTAGGAAGGACAACGTGGAGATAAGTTGTACAATGTAACAACTGAAGGTAATAATAAGGTCATAAACACTTGCAAGTTATACTGGAAGAATAAATCTATAAGCAGTATATTGCATGTTACAAATATGTGTGATATTTATTTATGTTTATTTATTTCATATCTTATTTAAATAAAATTGAGAGGACTAAGGCAAAGAGAGCGTCTGACTGGCAAGATATAAACGCATTTTAATTCTGGCTAACAGTCTGTTGTTCATGCAGTGATTGATCATTGGTGAGTTATTTTAATAAGAGCGCATAATTGGTTACATGCATACGAATACAATTTTATTCTGAGGAACAAGTTGTGGAAATAAATATTCTTCGAAAAGGGAAATCAATAAGAAATGTATTCCTGAAATTTAATGGAAAAAGAACAGAGTCTGTACTTCGCTGGCACTGTGAATTTAGAGCAGGACAAATGAGAGATATTTCAGAGAAAGAACGAGAGAAGTTGTGACATCTTATTGAAGAGAGCAAAGAATAGTTATAACACAGAATATAAATTTTGAAAATAAATATGTCTTTGCTTGAAAGCAGTCATCAAAGAAATGTGTCTGGATGTAACTGGAGTTATTTCCCAAGTGTCAGGAAAATAATTCAAAATAACCACAGAAAGGACAAGTAACAAAAGCATATGAATGATAGGAAAGCAACGAGATGGCTAATGGCTCCCATTAGGATTTGTTTATTGGTGTAGTAATTGCTAAAGTTACAGAAAAATATTTATCCACGTGTTTATTTACTGAAGAAATACTGTGCACAATATCAAGTTATCAATTCATGAGATAAAATGGAACATTTGTACCTTAAAAATTGTGTGGCAATTTAAAATCATATGATTAGGGCATTGTGCAGAGTTTGATACATGCTGTTTATTTAGAAAGAACTTTTTGTGTTTATTATATGGAAATAGCTGAAATAAAAAGTAGTGATGAAATTGCCCAGTATCACGGGACCATGGAGAAAGATCAGCAGAACAGTGCCTACCTGGCAAGTGCAAGGTCTTGAGTTCAATTCCCAGTACAAAAAAAAAAAAAAAAAAAAATGGAATTGTCCAATTACCCAGGATTGGATATTCTTTCAAAAATTATAAAATGCATATTTCATTATATATTCTTCATTTCCAAAACTCTTTGTATTGTATAATATTGACTTCATGCCAAAAATTAAAAATGAATAATGCATAATAATTATAATTATTGAATAAGTTTAAAGCAAATTAATTAGGTAGTATGATTGCAATATGCAACAAAAAGTCTAGAGCAGAAATTATTTTTATTGTATAAAATGGAGTTTATGTAAGTATATTTATAGATGTTTCCTAAAAGAGATTTTTAACTTTATTTCAAATTAAGGGACTTTAACATAGTTTTCAAATATCAAGTATTTCTCTTTCTGTCACAGGCAGACTTCTGCCAAACGACAAGAAGAGCTTTATTCCCCCCTGATTTCCACAAGTGCTCTCTGTTGATATTTTCTGTGGATTTAGCTGCACTCTTCTGCTTTTTACAAAGATTTTATACTTCTCTTGAAGCATTTATATTTACACAGATCTCTTTTTCAATAGAAATTCATTCTAACTTTTATTTATAATAAGATCACTAGCTTTAGCAAAAAACAGGCATGTTTTCAAAAATATTTTATTTGTGCTTCAAAATCTCTACAAAGTACTTTTGGTACCAGAAAGACCATTTTGGGTCTTTTTATTTTTTTTAAATTTTAAAATTTTTATTAGCACTTTTTTATCTTTTAAAGAAAGTACAAAATAGTAATAAAAATATTAGAAGGGCTGGAGAAATATCTCAGCAGACTAAGAGCCTGCTTAGGCAAGCTCAGGGCCTGGGGTTCAATCCTCCCTCCATCCCTGGGCATGCTGAGCTGGCCACCGAGAACAGGTATGGTCTTTTTAAATTTTAATTTTCGAACAATGCTTTTGCATGAGAAGAAAAGATTGTGCATCTATCTGGAAGATAGCTTTTAAACAGTTTAATGAGTTTCAACTCAAGAATAGTTAAAATGATTTACATTCATCATGCCTATTGGGTTTGTAATGAAATGATGATAGCTCATTAAGTACAATGTTCATGAAAAGCAAATTCAAATTATAATGTTGCTTTGTTAGCATTTATATCCTCTTTGAGATGTGTAATAATACTATGCAAATGACTAATTGATTATGATTTTTAGGGTCAAATTTTCAATTATTCAGAGACTATATTTACCTATACGAATACATAGTACTTTAAACCTTACTAATAAGTTTAAAGGTTTTTTTCTAAAGGAAAATAATATGCAAGTTATAACAATATGGCATTTGGCACGTGAATATCAAGTGGAATGTAATACAGAATCAATTGTTGCTAACTCTGTCACTTTTATCTTCTTAGCCACTCAATAAACATGTATGATGTTATCTGAGATAATCTTCCATGAAACTGTGATGAAACAAGCAAATCTTGAGTGATGTGTATCAGTTGATAATTTTTTAAATGCATTTAGTACAAGGTCTACAGGGTCTCACTACACAGATCAGAAATGGGAAAAAAAACTGTTCAAAAGAGAAGGAAAACTAGGCAGGATGAAGTGAAAAAGAAGGAAGGGAAAGGAAAGAATGAATAAAGGATAATAAAATAGAAGCAAAGAAATAAGGTGAGAAAGAGAAGTTGAAGGAAAGGAAGTGCAATGGGAGGAAAGAAAAAGATGAATCAAGACATATCTTGAGGTTAGTTTATATAATTGTACTACTTGTCTTGGCTGGTCTGTTGAAAGGAGAAGTTCATGCTTCTTTTTTCTTTTTTTTTTTAATTCATTACAACTTTTTTGTTATTGTTTTGTGTCTTCTTTAAATCAATCTTGCACATTTATATCTGGTAATGTGAACAACTACTTGGATGATAATATCATGCAATACAGCCACCTTTGTTGAATTCCTGCAATGGCTCGTTAGTGAAATTCTGTATCATTTCTAATGTTGTTGCTTTTCTTCCTATCACTATTTTGTATTCTTTTAAGAAATGAAAATAAGATATATCTTGTAAAAATAAAAATTTCCTACAAGTAATTTTAGAATTCTATATACATAAATTGCACCAATAGTCTTAACTAAGTATTAAAACAATCAGAGAAATCCATTATGAGGTAGCCATAGAAGATTTTAGGACATTTGGAGCCTGTCCTCAAAGAGGATTCTGGGAGTATAGCCTCCCACTCCCTCTTTGCTTCCTAGCTCCCAAGTGATGAGTTTGCTCTACTACACACTTCCAAAGCATGAAAGGTAGTCTTGTCACAGGACCAAAAGCCATGGTACAAATTACACATTCTAACTTTCAAAGTTTTGAGCCAAAATATTTATTTCTATTTTTAAGCCAATTATCTGTATTTTGTTGAGCAAGGTGTGGTGATACACATCTGTAATCCTGCACATTGTGGGCTTAGGCAGGATAGACACTAGTTTAAAGCAGCATAAGCTACCTAGTGAGATCCTGTCTAAAATGAAAAAAAAAATAGGTATTTTGTCACAGTAGCAGAAAATTCATTAACATTATTATTTTCCATTATAAAGTTTTTCTATGATTGTGTTACATTTATTTTGTCAGGGACAGCCAGATAGCTCAGTAGACTAAAGTGCCTGCTTAGGCAGATGAAGGGACCAGGGTTTGAGTCCCAGCATGCTGTGCTAGCTCTGCCCCCGGGGCATGCTGAGACAGCCACTGAGACTGGGCTTGGTGTTGTATGCCTCTAATCCCAGCCCTTGGGAGGCTGAAAACAGGAGAATCACTATAAGCCCAATTTGTGTAGTGAGACCCTGTAGATCCTGTACTAAATACAATAATAATAATAATAATAATAATAATAATAATAATAGTAGTAGTAATAGTAATAATGATAATAATAATTTGGCTATTCAAGAAAACCAGGTCAACTATTTGACTTAAAGTTGCTATTCTTGTTCTTTCTTTCTTCCTTCCTTTCTTTCTTTCTTTCTTTCTTTCTTTCTTTCTTTCTTTCTATTTATTTCTAATTTTTTTTTGGCAGAACCAGGGATTGAACTCAGACACTTGGGCTTGCCAGGCAAGAGCTTATTCTACTGAGCCATCTCCCCAACCCCTCTTGTTCTTTTTTATATGATCTTATGTTTGTGAAGTATCTAATATAATTATAGTTACATTCTTTAGACAAATATCAATAGTAGGAAAGAGAAAGTGAGCCAATGCACACTTAAAAGGGCTGGCCAAATACCTCAGCAGATTAAAGCACCTGCAAGCAGGTGCAAGGACCAGGGGTTTGATCCCCGGGCCTGCCGTGCCTTCCCCGCCGCCGGGGCGCATTGAGACTGGGCTGGGTGGTGTGCGTCTGTAATCCCAGCACTTGGGAGGCAGTAAACAGGAGAATCACTACGAGTCCAATCTAGGAGTGAGACCCTGCACATCCTGTAGACCCTTCCCTAAAATACAGGAAAAAAAATCCATACTTAAAACTGTGGTTTCCGTGGTGGTTGGTGCTAGCAAGCTCAAATTGCATAGTCAAACAACAGAAGATCAAAAAGATTTCTAAGTTACAGTTTTGAGAAAGAATTCTTGTTTTCTCTGGTGCACCTTTGCTTTTTAAGGTCTAGGCTGACTTGGGGAGATTTAATCATATCATGGTGGGTTGCCACCGAAATGTAGTCACAGGATTATGAATATTTATCACATTACCATGTACTTCCGCAGGCAGGTCTGCACTAGTGATAAATAAAACAAAAACCTAGTAACATTGTTGAGCCTGGTTGGTGCACGTACTTAGTAACAACTACTGGTGGTTTCAAGCAATAAAGGATGTTCAGAGAGTAAATTTCAATAAAAAGGTTCTCTGCATGCTTTACTAAGATGCATAACATTTGTGAGTGTCCTGTGAGTTATTTTCCATGAATGAGGGAAGCCGAAATATCTATTTTTTTTCCAGGGGGATTGAACTCAGGACCCTGCACTTGCCAGACATGCACTTATTCTACTGAGCTATCTCCCCAGCCCATTTTGTTTTCAATATAAGTTGCTATTAACATTATTTCTCATCAAACAAAATAATTATGATGTAAGTGAATTCCTAGCTAAGATGTTTATGAAGCACTTAAAATGATTGGCGAGAAATTGTATGTTTCAAATAGTATATATTTGAAAACCCAACCTTTGTTGTAGCTATATATTAAAAGGCTAAAAAATTATGGAGCATAAATTAAACTAAGTTAGGTTACATTTAGGCCTTAGTGATTCTTTGACTGTGGAGGTATGCAAAACCCTTTGAGATAGCAGTGCTTGCACTTGAGAAATGAACTTGGCAAGTAGGATATTTATATTTTGAATTTCATAAACTAATCCCAATAAGATATTTAGCCCCTTTCCATGTATTTAAAATGTTCAGTAAGTGTTCTAAAATTAGGAGCAATGGCACAGTTTTACATTTATTTATTGCTTTAGTAGTGTTTGATTAGGTCCCATTTTACAGATGAGAAAAATGATACATTTAGAGCACAGTTAAATTGCAGTAAATCAGTAACTTAGAAAGCTTTTAATAGGCAGATCAGGATGTAGAAGAAACAGTTTGAAGTCAGGTTACAGAAACTTTGACAATATCAGTGGCCTGTAGAGTTATTGCTAAGTAACTGAAATGAACTGAGGTGGGATCAATTCTCTGTTATTTTGATGCTATGATGCAAAAAGTCAGTAATCATAAATAACACACTAATAGATCATATGTAAGTGCAATCTCAAGGGATACTGCACATGAATAAATTAAAATAAGTTATAGTAGTTTGTTTTGTCATTCAGCATAGACTATATTCTAAAATTTTGCAAAAATAATATGTTTGCATAAGAAAACAAAAAATTGTAACATCAGAGTTTAAAATTGTTAGTATTTTCCCATGCACATACTTGATTACCTTTTCCACTAAATAATGCTTATAAAATTTCTAGAAATCAATTTTCTGTTTCTCTGACATTAGAAGCATAATAATTCTTGTGAAAGTCTTTCATCTCAAGAGTAGCAGCCACATAACAAAAGAATGAAATTGATTTTGACAATTTGATAGCTAACAATTTGATAAATTAAAATGGTAGCTTCCTGTTGTTTAACTTATTGTTGTGCTTCATGAGGAAGATTAAACATTTTTCTTATTTATTCATCAGTTGTTTCCCATATGATGTGGATAGCCCATCCAGATGTCTTAGACCCAAAGAAAGTCAAAAAATTATCAGTCATACTTTCAATTAATTCGCTTTGATGCCATAATGTTAAATGAAATAAATTAGATACACAAGCTTAAATTCCACATGGTTTCTCTTAAATGAAAACCTTAATAGGCAAATAAAGTACAAAGCAATGGATCATAGGAAAAAAGAGGGAGGAAAAATTATTGTAATCCATTTAAGAAAATTTATCTAAAACTATACCTTCATTTAATGTAATTTTCATATGTGTTTTACATGTTTTGTGCCTATTAGTCTGATGATTAATCTGTCTATCTATCCATCTATCTATCTATCTATCTACCTGTCTATCTACCTATCTATCCATCTATCTGGTACTTAACTTTATAAGAAGTTATAAATGAATCAATCTGATGCTCCAAAAATAGGAAGAAGGTGGAGGAAAGAGAAAAATAGTTGAGATGGGTTATGTATGCAGAACAATTCCATACAATGAATGTAATTCTTAGATATGGCAAACAACACTAATAAAAATTGAAAATGAGTAAGAGAATCCCTGAGAAATATAAACACAAATATATGTTGAGTAAACTTAAAATGGCCTACATTTTCTTATTATAAAAGTAACTTACATTAACTATAGTATATTTAAAGAGCACAAAGCAGAGTACAAAGGAGAGTAATAAAACATGCAGTCACCATGTTTCATTATAACATTCTGGTAGAGTAATTGCTAACACATGTATGCCTTTTGGTTCTTTGATATATAATGGGATATCTCAGTTTCTCTGAGCAATATTGATCAAAAAGATGTTGGATAAGTTTTAATCTCTTGTACACGTATCGAACACAGTTTCTTCAAAGCATACTCACAATACCTGAAAATCACATATCATGTTACTTCTTTTCACTCTTCAGTATTTACATAATAATCACGTGAACTGGTAGACTATATTTTGATTACTTCTCAATAGAGAGATGTTGGTCCTGTATAAGTCTACACTTTCATTTATTTTTCTTCTTATCTCTCTCCCTTTCCTTTCATTCTATCTTTCTTTGTCCAGCATCAGATTCATTTATTTCTCTCAGAAGCATGTATAAATTTCATTGTTTTATGTAGAAATTGAAAACCGGACTATTGATCTGAAGAACATGTAAAACATATATGAAAAGTCAAAATGAGTCTATAATTCCATAGTTAAAAGCAGATTTTACAAAAATAATTTAACATGTATATCAGGTTTTACAAGGCATTGAAAAATTTATCAGGCACTCATCACTTATCGTGGGGCAGACAGTACATTATCACCTAGAATTAACAGCAAATGGTTCTCATAAAATCTCTAACTTTACTGACATCGCATTTTCTGAAAGTGGCAGTCAATAAGTGTAGAAACGTGAACATACATGTTGTAATTCTATTTTGTCAGAGCACTCTAAGGTTACATAATGATGGGGTTTACTTTGGGACGCAGATCCACACTTCTAATGTTTCTTAGTCAGTGCTAGTGGCAAGTGCTCTGTTTTCCTTCTCCTTCCTGTCCTATTTCTAAAGCTCTGCTTCCAAGTTTGCTATAATTCTTTTTCAAAATTCTAAATATTTGCTTATTAATTCTACTAGTTTTCAAGTTTGTCATATAAGAGAAAGCATGATTTTCAGTACAAAATTTTATCTGTTTTTTAAAATCCAGTTAAGAGCCAGCCAGATAGCTCAGTGGACTAAAGCACCTGCAAGCAGGCACAGAAGCCGGGGGTTTGATCCCCAGGCCTGCCATGCAGGCCCCGCCCCTGGGCATGCTGAGACAGCAATTGAGACTGGGTATGGTGGCGCGTGCCTATAATCCCAGCTCTTGGGAGACTGTAAGCAGGTGGATCACTGAGTCTGGTCTACGTAGTGAGAACCTGTAGACCCTGTACTAAATACAATTGAAAAATGAATAAAAACAAATAAAATAAAATAAAATCCAGTCAAGATTCTGTGATCATCCATTAAAGAAGAGATTCAAAACTATAAATGAGGTCCGTCCTATATTTCAGTCATCAGAATGAATCTCAGTAATTGTCAATCCATTATAATTTTAAATAAGTATTTAATTATTGTGCCTTTCATAAACCTAAACAATTTTACCTTCACTGTCTAATAATAATTATATTGATCTTTAAAATTGCATTCACGCCTTTATATCAACCCAAGTTGATCCCAATGCTATATAATTAGATCCTATTGAAAGCAGTAGCTGTTTCAGTTATTTTTACACAGAAGGAAACATATTTATGAAAGTAGATGTCAAAATATTCTGAGGACATTTTATAAAGAATACAACGTAGAATGTCTTTCCAATAAGATGATTATATTTCTCAAAGAATTTGTATACACTTAATGCGGTAAGTAACAGCGGTCTAAATACATGCATTAAATGAATTTTTATGAAACCTATAAGTGAGCACTAACAGTTTTTAGACTTTGAAAATCAAATTATTTAAAAAGAAATTATTCAATATCCTGTTAATGTAACTTCAACATACGATAGGTATTTTTACAATAGTGTTTTGCTTGATGTATTATGAAAATTTTAGCTATTTTACTGTGACAGAAATTAAACTTGGGAACAAGCAAGTCAAAATTCACATAAATGATACTATATGAACAATAATTGAAAACGAAAGATGCATTGATTTGCACATTTATCAAATTTCCAGATTGATTCAAAAGAAATAAATGAGCAATTTTTGGTGGAAATTGAAAATGAGAGTGGCTATGAGGAACTGTCATCACTTCAGCCAGTAATTTGTGACAATTTTTTAAAGGTAGACAAATAAATACAAAAGTGTTCCTTTAAGGGATTTGATAATGCACTGAAACTGATGATTTTTCATTAAGAATCGGTGGGTCATTGGAATTCATCATTATTATTCATGTTATTTTTATTGCTGCATATTTTATGGCTGTACATTTGCTGTCTCAGTTACTCTTCTCTTGTTGGGACAAATACCCAACACTAAAAATTAAGGAAAGAAAGGTTTATTTAGTTTACGGCTACTGGAGGTTTCTGTCCATATTCAGCTGGTCCAAGGCAGAGCAGCACATGACAAAGCACAATCGCTCACGGTGGTGACAAAGATTAGATAGCAAAAGGAGTGGTAGAAGCTCAGAGAGCTAGCTAGCCTCTCTCCCCTCTTATGTGGGTAATGCAGATTACCCACCCGGGGCTGGGTGTAGCACTCACACCTGCAATTCCAGCATTGGATTAAGAATCAATCACAGACTCCAGACTCCCCCCTTGGCTGTGTGAGGCTTTGTGTACACCTATACACAAACCATAACAATTACTACGTATTATTTTTAGGCTTTATTTCCATGCCTTGGTTTCTGTGTACACACAATCATACTCTAGCATCAAAAATATCATAAACATACCTACAAATTTTGTCATCAAACTATTAATGAGGTAATCTCTGCACACATTTCATGTTCTACCTTGTCTGTTGTATACTGGCTTCTAGTATATTTTAATGTAGCCTAATTCATTCTATTAGAAAGTATGAAATATATAAAATAATGAGAAGCTAAAAGAAAAAAAAAGCAAACCTTTCTCCTGTTTTACAGAGTAGATGTCTTCCATTCAAAAGTATTTAGACTTAAGACTGATGTTTGCAACACATATGAGAGCTTACTCTTTTAGAAATTTGGCATGTGAACTTTTAAAATCAGTGTACACTGCTGATAAATGCATACTAGACAGTGAAAACTGAGCACTAAATGATCAAAAGTTTATAGAATTTTTGTAATCACTTGATAAAGTTCCAAGGGGTTAATACACTTTATTTAAAGCCCCCTGAATCAAAGATAAAAACAATGTGGAGGTATTCTTTGTTGTGGCCATACTGCATTCACTCTTAGGTTTCTCTGTGACATATTTTTCTAAACATAAAATATTCTACAAAATCCATTGAAATGAAAAAAAAAACAGTATTGTAGAACGTGTTCTGAATTATTCAAGTCCATAGCAAGGAGCTTCATTTATCTCTAATAGTTCTAAAATATCCAAAAGGATATATCTAATAAAAATTGAAACATACTATTTATGAATTTTTATACTAGAAAGAAAACAAAGTCACCAAAAGAAAAACAGTGAAAATTATATAAAACATAATTTTTCACCAAAGATTTATTTTAATTCAAAAGTTAACTGACAATTTAATATATCTATGTAACCATATTTTCTGATATGAAATTTAAAAATGAAATCAACTATGCCCCCCACCCAAAGATCAAAATATTTCCAGAAACTAAAGAAATACAGACTAACTCTGTGATGGAGAATTTGAAACACCTTCTATAGGAAAACCCAGTGAAGATCATGGTGATATCTCAGCAGCGCAAGCACCTGCCTGGCAAGCGCAATTCCCCAATGGGAGAGTTGGTTGTGGAATACAACTGAGTGGGCTTCAGGAAAAGGCAGAAAAATAATCCAGACTTCTAAAAAAACTTAATAGTGAGATGAATGCAATTCTAAAATCAAACAGATGTAAACAAGTAAGAAACTTAAAAGAGGAAGAAAAAATAATCAGAGTTTAAAAAAATCTTAAGCATTAACTACTCCTTCCAAAAAGACCAGCAAAAATCGACAATACAATTATTCAAAGTATTCTGTATATATAACTAAATATCTTTTTTCCCTGCTTTCATTTTTCCTTTACCGGTAAACTGAACAACTAACTTGAAGATAGCGTTGTGGGTAGTTGAGGTAGACAAAAATATTATAGGTAGTCAGACAGAACTAGACCCTTAGGGAGACACTACGGAAGACAAGAAGACTTTGCAACCTTGCAGAGACAGACCCCTGACAAAAGAAATGAACAAATGCAGCCACTTCCCTCGCTAAAGATAGGGATCCAGGACTGATATTCTAAATGAGTCTGTCATCTTCAGGTCACCTGGAAGTCACTAAGCCAGCCCTCGGAAGGAAAAGCTGTGTTCTGTATTCATGACCCCTCATGCCCGCTTGCTACATGACCCACGTCCCATTTGGTCCCAGATGTTAGTTCCTCACTGTGACAATGTAAATGTCTGTGTTACATTTTGCGAAGATTTTAAAACTCGCAGCCAGTCAATGAGGTGATCTTTTATGAAGAATATTGTTGTAGGATAAATCCATAATGCAAAGAAGTGAAAAGGTATTTTCTTTCCAAAGTCATCCCTAGCGTCCCTTCAAGAAATAATGAGACAAGTGATTTTAATTTTTAATTAATAATATTTAGCACTCTTGTCAGCGATGTGAAAGATTACATCAACTACGAAAAAAAATTAGCTCAACCCCAGTATAGGTAAAGCCATTATAATATGTGGAGGAAAATGGAAATGACTCCTAAATTGATTGGATGATAAACAACAAAGTGAGATTTAGATTTAATATTAAAAGTATGAGAACATTAGGCAATTTTTCATCACTAGAATAAATACGGCAAGAAAAAGTTATCAGAAATGTGAATGATATCCCTCCACAGTTTTGAAAGTTTCAGTACTTACTGAGTGACTATTAATTTTAAGACAACAAGCAAGCACACCATGGTAGACAATTTGTGACAGAATAGTATCACTTACCTCATGGGTAGGAAGCAAAACTGAGGAAGCGAGATGGGCTGGGTTCTTATTATCTTTTTCAGGGGATTGATGTTAATAACTGGAATACTTCCCATGGGAGGTTAATCCTAAAGGATCCAGTGTCTGCCAGTTGCTTGGTCCTAGTTGTTATGGTGTGGATCTAAAATGTCCCCCCAAAATTTTCCAAATTTGTGGGTTGTCTTTTCACTTTGTTGGTAAATTCTTTTGATGTGTAAAAACTCCTCAATAAGAGGAGGTCCCAGTTATTAATACTCACAAGTGTTTTCTTGAGAGTATTTCACAATCTCAAGTGTGAGATTTGATTTTTGTTCATAAACTCTTTGACTACCCCTATGTCTTCAAGAGTTCCTCCCATTTTCTCTCACAGAAGATTTAGTGATTCTGTTTCAATGTTTAGACCTTTAATCCATTTTGACTTTAGCTTAGTGCTTGTTGATAGATTTGGGTCAAGTTTTACTTTTCAGCATATAGAGAGCCAGTTTTGCCAGTAACATTTGTCCAAGAGGCTATCTTTCTTCCAGGGAGTATTTTTGGCTGCTTTGTCAAAGATAAGGTGGCTGAGTGTGTTTGTAGGGGCTTCAGCATCTTCTAATCTATTCCATTTATCCTCAGGTCTATTTTGTTGCCAGTACAGTGCTGATTTTATCACAGTAGCCTTGTAGTATAATTTCAAGTCAGGAATTGTAATTATTCCTGCCTTGTCTTTGTTGTCCAGTATTGCTTTTGCTATTCCAGGTCTTTTCTGGTTCCAAATAAATTTTAGGAACGATTTCTCTAGGCCTGTGAGGTATGTTGGTGGAACTTTGATAGGGATTATATTAAATCTGTACAGGAATTGTTAGAGTGTGGCCATCTTCTCAATGTTGCTTCTTCCTATCCAGGAACACGGAATATCTTTCCATTTTCTGAAATCCTCTACGATCACTTTTTAAAGAATACTGTAATTTTCCTTGAAAAGATCTTTGACTTCTTTAGTTAGATGAATTCCAAGGTATTTCATTTCCCTCTGTGCTATTGTAATAGGTATTGTTTCTGTAATTTCCTTCTCAGTGCATTTGTTTTCTGTGTAGAGGAATGCTATTGACTTTTGGGTATTGACTTTATAACCTGCTATGCTACTGAATTTCTGTATTAATTCTAGTAGCTTCCTGGTGGAGTTTTTGTGTTTTCCAAGTAAAGTATGATGTAATGTGCAAATAATGATAATTTAACTTTTTTTTTTTTCCTGCAGCACCAGGGATTTAACTCAGGCCCTTGGCTTGCCAGGGAAGCGCTTATTCCACTGAGCCATCTCCCCGGCCTAACTTCTTCTTTATCTTTTCTTATTCCTTTTATTTCTCCCTCTTCTCTAATGGCTCTAGCTAATGATTCCAGAACTGTATTGAACAGGAGTGGTAATAGAGGACATCCTTATCTTGTGCCAGATCTAAGAGTAAAAGATTTCAGATTTTCCCCATTTAGAATTATGTTAGCCATCTGGTTTTCATAAATGGATTTTACCAGATTTAACTAGAGGCCATCTATTCCAATTTTCTGTAGGACTTTGCACATCAATGAGTGTTGGACTTTGTCAAAAGCCTTTTCTGCATCAATTGAGATGATCATGCAGTTTTAGTTTTTACTCTATTGATATAGCATATTACATTTATAGATTTTTGAATATTGAACCATCCTTGCATCCCTGGAAAAAATCTTGACAAATAAATACTCAGATAATGGTCTGCTCTCTAGAATTTATAAAGAACTAAAAAACACTAGGGTCCCAAAATTTAAAGACCCAGTCCAGTAATGGGCATCCGAGATGAACACACACTTCTCAGAGGATGAAATTAAAGAAGAAATAAATATATGAAAAAATGCTCCATATCACTAGCCATTCATGAAGTGCAAATTAAAATAACATTGAGATAATCTCTCACCCCAGAAAGAATGACTATCATAAAGATATCAACCAACAACAAATGTTGGAGAGGCTATGGGGAAAATTGAACCCTTTTCCACTGCTGGTGGGAATGTAGACTGGTGCAACCACTATGGAAATCAGTGGGGAGACTCCTTAGAAAACTAGGACTGGAAATCCCATTCAAACCAGCTATTTCCCTACTTGGAATTTTTCTGGAGGATCTGAAAACATCATATCATAGTGATATATGTGTACCTATGTTTATAGCAGTACAATTTGTGATAGATAAATCTTGGAAACAACCAAGATGTCTGTCACCTGAAGAATGGATGAAAAAGATGTGGTATTTTTATACAATGGAGTATTACTCAGCATAAAGAATGATAAATTTGAAACCTTTATATTTAAGTGGATGCCACTTGAAGATATACTCATAAGTGAAATAAACCAGAAACACATGTGCAAATATCATGTAGTTTCCCTAGTATAAGAACTCAAAAGAAGAAATACAATTAAAAGGTATAATACAATTAAAAGAGAGCAAGGAGAAGAGCCAGGAAACATGACAGAGGCAAGCTATACAGTGGTATGCACAAGATGGTAAGGCAATGATCCTGAGAATCTTCAGAATATTTTTTAATCTAGCAGTTAATTGGAAAGATTCTCACCCTGACTAACTATATATACTGACACCTGCGAACTAAACAACTGCACTGAAGATGGCAATTTGTAATAGTAGGTTTATACTTGGAGTGCCTGTCATTCTGATCTTCTGAGTAGGGTCTGCTTGTCCTGACATGCCAATTGCTGCCGTGTTGTCTCTCGGGTAGATG